>NC_047113.1:111610837-111930837 GCF_902500255.1 Thalassophryne amazonica | reverse complement strand
GACATATTTTCCAGTAAGCTAGCAGAAACCCAGCTGCACATTCCCCAGATTCCATTTGTCCCTAAGAGAGTGGTGCCGTGCATGTTCCTTTTTTCACTGAGCTTGATTTGGGTTCAGCACAGCAAACGCGTCGGCCCGGGTGGCTGTGATGGATTTTATTTGCATTTGGAATTCCTGCGTGTGACCTGTGGGAACGTGCTCTGTGCACCGCCATCTGTTGGTGTGCAAACACACGGACGTCTGCCGGGGAGGCAGTGTGAATGACTCAACACGGCCGAGTGCTGATGGAGTCCACAGATGAACCCACGTCAGCGCTGTGGCCCTGATTCAGGACAGACTGCACCCCCACTCTTTGTTTTGGGACTTGTTTGTGACTCTGGGTTGTCTTCTGGTGGCATTTTCCCTGCTGTGCTACAGAGAGCCACGGCACCTGGACACACTCTCTCAGAATGCTGACAGCAGAAGAAAGCATGTAACAACAGTAGCTGAGGGCCAGTGCCCCTGCACAGACCCGCCCTTGGCGAGGAGCTGATGCTGCCCTGATGGCCTTACCGGAGACCAGACCACGCACAAATGACATTTCCTCTGTAAAAGCCTGACGCCTTACGCAGGTTCAGCGAGCATGTGGCTTTAATCTGAGACGATGTGGTGCACCTGGGAACGTTAGCATGTGTGGTGCTGCACAAAACTCACATCCCAAACAAATGCTCCCACTGAGAATCCTGCCACTGTCAGGGATGCAGCCGATGGCCGCTCGAAGGACATTTGGTCAATGCAGAGACAAGTGTTCATTTTTCTGGAGACAGAGAAAGTACTCAGGTCACTCACATGACCAGTTTGGGGGGGCCAGAGATTGTGCCCTCAGGAACCATAAAATCAATGAAAAGACTTTGGATGGGGGGGGGGGTCAGCAACTTTGTCATTGAAATGAAGCAGGACACCCTGATGATAAAGGCAGACCAGCAGGTGGAGAAAGTGCAGCACGACCCAGGTGGGGGAGGGGGGACCTTGGGTCATCACTGCACACCAGGAAGATGGGGGCGGAGCTTTAGGCTTGTAGTGGTGATGGGGGTGGGGTTTGTACACATAGTTAGCTCTGCTAACATCAAAAACTCTACTGGTTTAAAAAAGAAGTTTCCATGTGCAGAAATCAAATCAAAATTGTCCTTCTGGTACTTGTGTTTGATTTGTGCTGCAGACGTACGTCCTGCTATGTCTGTCTGTGTCTTCATGGAGGGCAGACGGGGCCTCACTGTGCATCGGGGAGTCTAGAGGATTGTATAGGCACGCGAGCATCTGCCACCACGTCATTAGCATGCTGTTAGCTCATGTGAGACAGAAAGAGATGACGTCCTCTCCCACAAACCCAGAGACAGGTCACAGTCACTCCAAACCTTCCTCATCAGGCACAAATGACTTTATCACGCACGGACAGATGAGACAAAAAGTCCATTTAGCATTCAGGATTTTCTCTTTTTGTTTTTTAAGAGATGATGTTTAATGTAAAAGGGAAACTGATCTCAGCAACATGTAAACTCAATAAAAACATAACAAAAACCGCTATTGGACCTTTGTGTGAGATGTTAATTATCTACAAGGAAAACTAAGCTCATTTTATATTAGCCGAGCAAGTGAGGTGAATCATTTGTTTATGTATGAACATGCAAACTGAAGTATGGCCTGAATATGAAAGCTGCTTGTAGTCTGATCTGCTCGCTTTCTTAACCTCCATGAAGAACTTGCTAACAGACGGTCCGGTCATCAGCAGGTAGCTTTCAATCTGTGTGTTTTTTCAAATATTTACTCAATGAAGCCTTTATTTTTTATCTGTCTAAATGAGCCAAACCCGGTTTGCTTGACATCGAGAGACATCTGGGAAGGGTTTAAGGGTTTATGGAGTTGTGAGGTCTCTGGACTGAGGTGTTTGGTGATGCTGATACCTGTGTGGATGTGAGACTCCAGCATGGATGAGTGATCTCAGGCAAAAACTGGACGTCTTTGGAACTATGTCTTTTTGCAGGAATGACTTTGTGTCAAATAAGCAATTTCTTACGAGGGCTGTTCATGAAAGATTCCCCCGACTCATTCCCACGGACTGAGAAGAACAGAACCCGGCACACTTATCAGTCTTTCTTTACACCACAAGTGATCACATGCTTCACCCATCACTTTATGCAGTCATGAAGACCTTGCCTGTAGAAGTCTGCAGGTTATATCAGAAGCCATTACTTGACCTCGTAAATTAGTGTTTGATCGTCTGGGAAGCATTTTTTGTTTTAGTTTTTTTTTTTTCTTTCAAAAATGGCTTCATGGTTGGAGAGGGGTGGAATTCAGTTAGTGTGAACTCAGGAGAGTAAGGAGAAAGATTTCATAGCCACAGCAACGTGCCTCTGTCTGGCAGGAGGCATGTATCCTGACTGGATACATTCAAGATTCCAGTTTTGATGGAATTCTAGAATTTCTGCAGCACTGAAGTGTAGTATGTGCCGGTAACTGTGGTACCCTTTGCCAGGATATCCATCATCAATACTTCATGCTCGTCCCAAAAGAACATGCCCATGGCCTTGCTTGCTGATGGGTTAGACGCAAGTCTGTTTTTAGAGGTGGAGAGTTAATTATTGTGGTCAGCCTGAGGCACACCTGTGCAATAATCATGCTGTCTAATCAGCATCTTGATCTGCCACAGCTGTGAGGTGGGATGGACTAAAGCAGATGTGCTCACTAACACAGATTTAGACAGATTTGTGAACAATATTTGAGAGAAATAGGTCTTTTGTGTAGATAGAAAATGTTTTAGATCTTTGAATTCAGGTTATGAAAAATGGGAGCAAAAACAAAAGTGTTGTGTTTAGATTTTTGTCAGTGTATGTTGGTTGGGTCTTGAACTGATCAGGTAAGATTTGCCTCAGGTAATGTCACGGTGTCAAGATTACTGGCTCAAAGGCACTGAAGTGTTTCCTAAGAGCCAGAATCAGCAGTGAAGAGGAAACGTGTCGATTGCATTGTTGCTGGCATTTCGAGCCCCTGCTGGTGGACTAGGTCTCTGTTACTCCCCTCAGGACTCTGCACACAGTCACGGGCATTGCAGGAGCTCCTTGACGTGGTAATTGGGTCTCAGAGCAGTTAATACGCTTTTTGTCTTGCTCGGTGTGAGCTGTTGTTGACTTTCTTCTGGCTGATCCGTGGACGGCAACAAACCACCTCAACACACCGAGGACGGTGCGTCAAGGAAAAGAAAAAGTGCTGTTCAGCTCCACATTTGCAGCTTTTGCTGAGAAGATTTCTCTTCTTTAATCTGTTTTTCACTGAAGTCTTTGTGACAGGAGAAAGCCTCTGGGTAAATTGTGGTGTGCGTGTGAGCGGCGCGCTCCGTGGTGTGTAAATTAGAGCAGCGCCACAAAGGTGTTTGTGTGCAAGGACTCTGCAGGCTGCTTTTGTCTGCTCCAGAGACTAATCCGCTGCTCTGCCTCCCCTCAAAAGACTCCCGCTCGTCTTACATATCATGCATGGACAGCGTTAGAATGATCACAGGCAAGTTCTCAGCGCCTCATTCCCTGCGTTTATACGCTGACGGAGCCAAAGACCTCGTCTCTGGACACACGTCTGGCATCTGCTGCCAGGACACCTGATCACTTGTTTTTGAAGTGGCACAAAGACCTTTCCAGGTCTACGCCCTCTTTTCATATTTGAACATCATACACCCAGCTGTTCTTATAATAACTTCCAAATCATTGTTGGTTTTTGCAGCAGCCCAACTTTTGTCCTCTGGCCCCGCCCCTTACTCTCAGTCTCTGCCTTCACCTTAAACTCAGCATTTCTAGAAGTCGAGCAGCAAAATACTGATTTTGAGGAAAATCATTCAAATGATGATGTAAGTGTGATATGTGGAAGGAACATTCATACTGAGGTAAATCAGCTGGGGCCCCATGTGAAAAGACTTGCATGGATTTCCTCCTGAAACATGGCATGCACGAAAACCCAGAAACTGGTGTCAGCACAAAAGCTTCAGATGTATCAAAGTGTGCGTATGCATGGATCCACACACGGACAGTTTGTACATCCCAGTCAACATAAAAATGAGCACACATGCACACACATTGAGCCCCTCCTTTTCCACGCCACTATTTAAATATGCAAATTAATATAAATAGGCCCTGGGAGTGGGGAATTCCCCTCTCCATCAGATCAATCAACATGAAGACAGGAAAGTAATAATCATACAACGTGTGAACTACAGACAACTGGAAATGATGTGGAGACACGTACGGATAGTTTATTTGGGATCCTTGCAAACAGAATCAACATGAAATGGGAAAAATGTTAGTGGGAGCATGTGTGTGGGGGGCTGCTGTGAGCTCAATGCAGCGCCCACAAATGGAAGTTAAAAGAAATGAGTTGCGCCAACGGCTGACACTGTGTGACACTCACAACTTTACACGTGCATTTATTGACAACTACTGAACACTGGGAGACAATTGGGGCCTGCTAAGAATCTGCAGCTCCAGTATCACCATCAAGAAAAAGAAAACACATTAAAAATAAAAACAAAATGCATATTTGTGAACTTATGGTCCCAGAGTGGGACCATATGTACAATGGCTGTGTTAATTTAACACTGTCAGTGTTAGTTTTACACTGGTGATTTTACTGTGTATTAACAAAAACAAATTCATCATGTGATGATGTGCCGTTATAGAAATATGGTGGTGGTCAATAGCTCTGATTACATGAGGGAAACTGGCTCTCGCTGCAAATGGCGCTTTAATGTTGGAATTTGATGTATCTGGATGACATTCAGATAACTGCGTTCCACACAGCTTGCCTGGCTTGGCGCAAGGTTGACTGGGACACTCCTGACCAATCAGCCATCTCATGCTGGAATGCCCCTGTTGGCAGGAACCCCAGGCATGGTCAGCACCTGCATGGGCACAGACAACACATGGCTCCTCGCCATACTGTGCTCTGGGCACATGAAAAAGTGCCTTCAGGGTCATTTAATGGCAAAACCAGGTTTAGGATTTCAATAAAGTTATTAACAGACCTAATATTTACTCAGATTCATCAATAATATTCAGTGATGGGATTTTGGCTACAAATATGGTGGCCATCTTGAAAATGACAGCCATTTTGGATTTTCACTCAGCTTGTCAGAAAAATTGAAAGAGTACGTCAGTGTGAACGTTTGAGCCAAGTATCCTCACTTGTTTTTTCAAAAAAATTGTTTCCTCCACAAAACACACACACACAAAAACAAAACACACCTAACCAACGCCAGAGTGATGGAAGATCAGCAGTAAAAGCAACTGCACACAAAAGACAGACATCGAGAAGGAATGTAGATCAAAGATCAGTGTGAAGGAAAAGTCATCTTTTGATGTACAGTGTGTACTTTGGTTTAGATCATCAGCTGCATGCATGCACGTGTACATCTCCGGATGATGCCCGCTCCACACCGCTCTCCTCACAGCGCCGGACAGCGTGCAGGACAGCAGAAGGAGCTGAGAGCTGGAGAGGCCAGCCCGCCAACAAAGGTCTTCTATGTGACTCACGCTAGCGCTCACGGCGTGCAGGGCCAGTGGGCGACAGATTTTCATTAGGCTGCAGATTCACGACCAGCCCCCACTCCTGAGCTGTTTGTCTTGGCAGATGTGAGCCAGGCGCTGGCCTTTCTATAGCTGCTCTCCTTTATGTGTGGGGGCAGTTTCCTTTTACTCTGTCGCCACGTGTTCTTCATTTTGGGCCATTTGTGTGGAAACTCTTTTCAATCCCTGGATCAGCTTCCAGAGCAGGCCCCCTCCCCCGGTGCTCACCCTCCCCTCAGGCTCATTCACATTCTGGAGCTCTGAAAGGAAAAGACGACTTTTCCTTCACATTGATCTTTGATCTACATTCCTTCTCCATGTCGGTCTTTTTGGTGCAATTGCTTTTACTACTGATCTTCCATCGCTGTGGCGTTGGTTATTAAATAGTGAACGGTTCTCATCATGCACACATCATCGGGAAGCACACGCTTCATTACAACAAAACTAATAAGCAGCTGCAATAATACCGTGCATCCCAAAAGTATTCACAGCACTACATTTTTTCCACATTTTGTTACGTTACAACCTTATTTCAAAATGGGTGAAACTAATTATATCCTCAAAATTCTACACACAATAACCCATAATGACAATGTGAAAAAAGTTTTTTTGCAAGTTTATATATATATATATATACACAAACCCAATTCCAGTGAAGTTGTGACATTGTGTGAAATGTAAATAAAAACAGAATACAATGATTTGCAAATCCTCTTCAACCAATATTCAATTGAATACACCACAAAGACAAAATATTTAATGTTCAAACTGATAAACTTTATTGTTTTTGTGCAAATATTTGCTCATTTTGAAATGGATGCCTGCAACATGTTTCTCAAGCTCAAAGAACACGTGTTTGGAACATTCCACAGGTGAACAGGTTAACTGGAAACAGGTGAGTGTCATGATTGGATATAAAAGGAGCATCCCCAAAAGGCTCAGTCATTCACAAGCAAAGATGGGGGTGAGAATCAACACTTTGTGAACAACTGTGTGACAAAATAGTGCAACAGTTTAAGAACAATGTTTCTCAACATTCAATTGCAAGGAATTTAGGGATTCCATCATCTACAGTCCAGAAGATTGAGAGAATCTAGAGAACTTCCTACACATAAGCGGCAAGGCTGAAAACCAAGTTTGAATGCCTGTGACCTTCATTCCCTCAGGTGGCACCGCATTAAAAACCGACCTAATGTGTAAAGGATCTTACTGCGTGGGCTCAGGAACATTTCAGAAAACCATTGTCACTTAACACAGTTCGTCGCTACATCTATAAGTGGAAGTTAAAACTCCATGCAAAACAAAAGCCATACATCAACAACATCCAGAAACACCGCCAGCTTCTCTGAGCCCGAGCTCATTTGAAATGGACAGACGCAAAGTGGAAAAGTGTGCTGTGATCTGATGAGTCCACATTTCAAATTGTTTTTGGAAATCATGGATGTTGTGTCCTCTGGACAAAAGAGGAAAAAGGCCACCCAGATTGTTACCAGCGCAAAGTTCAAAAGCCAGCATCTGTGATGGTATAGGGGTGTGTTAGTGCCCATGGCATGGACAACTTACACATCTGTGATGGCACCATCAATGCTGAAAGGTCCATCCAGGTTTTGGAGCAACACATGCTGCCATCCAAGCACATCTTTTTCAGGGATGTCCCTGCTTATTTCAGCAAGACAATGCCAAGCCACATTCTGCATGTGTTACAACAGACTGGCTTTGTAGTAAAAGAGTGCGGGTAATAGACTGGCCTGCCTGCAGTCCAGACCTGTCGCCCATTGAAAATGTGTGGCGCATTATGAAGTGCAAAATACAACAATGGAGAACCAGAACTGTTGAACAACTGAAGTCGTACATCAAGCAAGAATGGGAAAGAATTCCACCTACAAAGCTTCAACAATTAGTGTCCTCAGTTCCCAAATGCTTATTGAGTGTTGTTAGAAGGAAAGGTGATGTAACACAGTGGTAAACATACCACTGTCCCAGCTTTTTTGAAACAAGTTGCAGGCATCCATTTCAAAATGAGCAAATATTTGCACAAAAACAATAAAGTTTATCAGTTTGAACATTAAATGTCTTGTCTTTGTGGTGTATTCAAATGAATATAAGTGGAAGAGGATTTGCAAACCATTGTATTCTGTTTTTAATTTACATTTTACACAATGTCCCAACTTCATTGGAATTGGGTTGTATACATCTAACTAAGAAATCACATGTACATAAGTATTCACAGGCTTTGCCATGAAGCTCAAAATTTAGCTCAGGTGCATCATGTTTCCACTGATCAGAGCACACACAAAACATGAAGTCAAAGGAATTGTCTGTAGACCTCTGAGACAGGATTGTCTCGAGGCACAAATATGGGGATGGGTACAGAAACATTTCTGCAGATTTGAAGGTCCCAATGAGCACAGTGGCCTACATCATCCATAAATGGAGGAAGTTCGGATCCACCAGGACTCTTCCCAGAGCTGGGCGCCCATCTAAACTGAGCGATCAGGGGAGAAGGGCCTTAGTTAGGGAGGTGGACAAGAACCCAATGGACACTATGTCAGACTCCAGCATTCCTCTGTGGAGACAGGAGAACCTTCCAGAAGGACAACCACCTCTGCAGCAATCCACCAGTCAGGCCTGTATGGTAAAGTTGCCAGACAGAAGCCACTCGTTAGTTAAAGGCACAATGGCAGCCTGCCTGGACTTTGACAAAAAGCACCTGAAGGACTCAAAAATCATGGAAATCAAAATTCTCTGGTCTGATGAAACAAAGATTGAATGCTTTCGTGTGAATGCCAGGCATCATGTCTGGAGGAAGCCAGGCACCATCCCTACAGTGAAGCCTGGTGGTGGCAGCATCATGCTGTGGGGTTATTTTCAGCAGCAGGAACTGGGAGACTAGTCAGGATTAAGGGAAAGATGAAAAAGTGAGGAAACTTGGAGTAATTTTTGATTCTACATTGTCCTTTGACTTCCACATTGCAGATATTACGAGGATTGCTTTCTTCTAGCTGCGAAATATAGTGAAGATACCACTGGTGGTTGGCTCTCACTGCGGTATTGTATCACTTCCTGTTCCGGAGCACAGCGGTGTTTTGCTGTATCTGTTAGCTGTTTAAATCTGCGCAGTTAGATTGATCTAGTTACCTAGATAACAATTTGTTTCACAGTGTAATCTTCACGTGCCTTAACTAAAGCACTCCCTCTGCTGAATCACCTCTAAATTATTTACACATTATTCACTTTGTGTGTCTTTAGGAATCCGCTAGCTTAGCGCAGCTACTAGCTCTTAGCCGGTTTAGCATGGCGGCTTCTCCTGTCTCTCCTGCACTTTTCTGCTCTGGGTGTGAAATGTTTAGTTATTCCTCGGCCTCCTTTAGCAGTAATGGTACTTGTAATAAGTGTAGCTTATTCGTAGCTTTGGAGGCCAGGCTGGGCGAATTGGAGACTCGGCTCCGCACCGTGGAAAATTCTACAGCTAGCCAGGCCCCTGTAGTCGGTGCGGACCAAGGTAGCTTAGCCGCCGTTAGTTTCCTTCTGGCAGATCCCGAGCAGCCGGGAAAGCAGGCCGACTGGGTGACTGTGAGGAGGAAGCATAGCCCTAAACAGAAGCCCCGTGTACACCGCCAACCCGTTCACATTTCTAACCGTTTTTCACGTCGGCAGTAATGACACCCGGTTACGCCAATCGGAGGTCACTAAAATTAACATTGAATCGGTGTGTAACTTTGCAAAAACAATCTCGGACTCTGTAGTTTTCTCTGGGCCCCTCCCCAATCGGACCGGGAGTGACATGTTTAGCCGCATGTTCTCCTTGAATTGCTGGCTGTCTGAGTGGTGTCCAAAAAATGAGGTGGGCTTCATAGATAATTGGCAAAGCTTCTGGGGAAAACCTGGTCTTGTTAGAGACGGCATCCATCCCACTTTGGATGGAGCAGCTCTCATTTCTAGAAATCTGGCCAATTTTCTTAAATCCTCCAAACCGTGACTATCCAGGGTTGGGACCAGGAAGCAGAGTTGTAGTCTTACACACCTCTCTGCAGCTTCTCTCCCCCTGCCATCCCCTCATTACCCCATCCCCGTAGAGATGGTGCCCTCTTCAAAAAGAAAAAATAATATAGCACCTTTGTCAGGACTGGACGAGGGCAGGACACAAATGCAGGCTCGACAAAAGGAAATATACTTAAAGGGTGGCTTATTCAGGCTTGGGATCGATAACAGCAAGGCAGTCCACGGAGCAAAAGTACTTGACAAGGATTAAGCTGAAGACGTGGTCCAAAGAACAAGCAAGGTCAAAACATGAGCAAACAGGTATGTCAGAGCAGAGGCAAAAAACAGGATCCAGAACACAAAACAGAGTCCAAAAACAAGGCTTGGCAAAACAAGAACGAAACAAGAGGCTGGTACGTGAGTGAATCAACGAACGAGCGGGGAAGAAGTGAACAGACGCAGGTTAAATAGGGACAGGTGTTAATCAGGAAATGAGGTGCATGTGGAGGAGGAAAGGCCTGGAAAGCAGCAAAACAGGCAGAGGAAACATGGAATAACAATACCCGGGCAGGCGGTCGAGGGACCCAAAACTGGGCATAGCCAAGGAAGGAAAGAGGCCCCCAGGCGGGCGACAATACGGCTCAACAAAGGGCCTGGGCACGTGACACACCACCGGGTCGTGAGTTACCATGAGGTCAGGGGAGTGGACCCGTGGAGAAACGGGCGTGGAGACATCAGGAACTCGGCCTTGGGACAAACCGGCCCCTAGAGTGGTTCCCAAAGAACCATCGGGGCCAGGTTTAGGACGAATAGCTCCAAAGCAGTGGTGTACAGTAAACAACCTCCTCAGGAGGAGTCCCACCGTGCGTAGAAGCCACTGGGCAAAAGGGAGTAGAGCTAAGCCACAAGCAAAACAGAGGGCGTTCACATTCCAGGTACTGAAACACAAGACATTTAGGTGTATACACACTACCTTACAACAATGACAAAAACAAGACAGAAAAGAGCCCTCATACAGTAAATAAAAGTTCTTGAACAAAACCCCAAAAAAGCAAAAAATCCCCATAAACGAGCAAAAGTGCAGACAGAAAACAAACAAAACCAGACCAACACAAGTACCAACCAGAAAACCCTGTATTTGCTCAGGGTGCCGAATGTATTGCACGAGAAGGTTAATCAAAGTCTGTGGATAAATGGCATGGCCAGAAGTACTAGGAGACGTGAGAGAGAATTTTAACAGGCGTGAGAAGGAAAATGTTTCCATGAACCCACAACCGCCCCCTGGGGAGACCCCTAAGAACAAAATAATTTTACCCAACAGCCAGGTCATGACGCTCTGAAACTGTGAGTCAAGGTCAGACATGGTCCACCCCAGGAGGAGGCGTGGGGCTTTGAACCAACAAAGCACAGAGGTAAACAACGTGAGTACAAAATAGACCCGCAACAAATACAGTTCAAGCAAAATGTCACTAACCATCTCCAGGTTTGCGTCCGCGATCGTCATCTTCTGTGCCGACAGTGAAGCTGGAGCAGGATGAGGAGGCGCAGGAGGGGAAGGTTCCGACGGCACGCGTGCGAACGACGCACCGTCTGGCCTTGAGACTGGTTGTGGTGCGGCGTGCGCTGGAACAGGTGCTGGCGCAGTGCGTGCAAACTCCAATGCAGCCGTGGGCATGGAGTCTGGAGCAGTCGCTGGTGCCGCAGGTGCGGAGATTGCTCCAGTCGCTGGCGCATTGCGCATGGAGACCGGGCTGGCTGGAAGCGTCGCAGGTGCCGCTGCGTGGAGACTGGAGCAGCCGCTGGTGCAGCTGGCGTGGAGTCTGGAGCAACCGCTAGAGTGATGCGCACAGAGACTGGTTCGGCGGGAGGTCCCGCAGGTGCGGAGATCGCTCCAGTCGCCGGTGCAGTGCACATGGAGACCGGGCCGGCTGGAAGCGTCGCTGGTGCCGCTGGCATGGAGACTGGAGTAGCCGCTGGTGCAGCTGGCGTGGAGTCTGGAGCAACCGCTGGAGTGATGCGCACAGAGACTGGTTCGGCGGGAGGTGCCGCAGGTGCGAAGCGCACGGTCTTCGGTGGCACAGGTGCGCAGGGCTGTCGAGGAGCTGGAACAGGAGGAAGGCTGAGAACAGCCGTTGTCGTGGCCCGGAGACGTTGGGAAGTCGGGCATGAGGAGGCCGGCTCCGCTTCGGTCCGAAGCGAGCGTGTGGAAGCCACGTGAGTCGTTCGTGGTGCGGACTTAGGTGGTGCTCGTGAAGGGGCTTGCATGGGTGTTGAGCGTGGCCGTGGTCCCGGTGTCTTCGGCTTTGCAGGTGCAGCCGGTTCTTTTCCTGATGCACACCAGGCTGCGTCTGATATCGTTATGTGCCGTGGTGCGGTCGAACAGGCTGCGGTGATGTCTGATTCAAACATGAACTCTATCGGATCTTCGATACATGGCGGAAGAAGGCCCTGCTTAAACTGAGCCTTTATGTTCTCAAGGTCAGGAAAGGCACGAACCACGTCAGGCTCGGCTTGTAACAGCTGATCAAGGTCCGACAGAACGCGACGTCGGTTCTGTGGACTCAGATTGTCATGGTATTCATAAAACAAGTCCTGTACCTTGAACAACACGTTTACCGAGTCCTGTACTATAAACTGCTCTGACTCCGACGAATTGTCTTCGTCATCGTCATCACAATCTCTCCATTCAGCATCGTCATCGACAGGCAGGGGCTGTGAACACGGGTGGGCCTCTGGATGTTTTATCCAGTCAGGAAGTTTAGTGCCAGAAAAAATCGTGTCCAGGTCTTGCAGATCAGGGAAGCGTTCATAAAGCCATTCATTGGCTTCCACGATTTCCCATGCCTGCTCAAGATAATCAAATTTCTCTTTTGGAGAGAAACAGTCACGAAAACAAATAAAAAAAATTGAAGGTCATCAAAAATCCTCTTGATTGTATCAACGTCTTGATTCCTGGCGACCGGATTCGAGCCCGCTGCGTCCATGTGTGGCTCGTTCGTTCTGTCAGGACTGGACGAGGGCAGGACACAAATGCAGGCTCGACAAAAGGAAATATACTTAAAGGGTGGTTTATTCAGGCTTGGGATCGATAACAGCAAGGCAGTCCACGGAGCAAAAGTACTTGACAAGGATTAAGCTGAAGACGTGGTCCAAAGAACAAGCAAGGTCAAAACATGAGCAAACAGGTATGTCAGAGCAGAGGCAAAAAACAGGATCCAGAACACAAAACAGAGTCCAAAAACAAGGCTTGGCAAAACAAGAACGAAACAAGAGGCTGGTACGTGAGTGAATCAACGAACGAGCGGGGAAGAAGTGAACAGACGCAGGTTAAATAGGGACAGGTGTTAATCAGGAAATGAGGTGCACGTGGAGGAGGAAAGGCCTGGGAAGGGGGGCGTGGTCAGGTGACAGCTAAGAGGCCAATGATGCAGAAGGGCGGTGACAAATGGGCAAGAGAATGACAGATGAAGGGGCGTGGCTGACTGAGAGGACAAAGTGCAGGTGCGGAACTGAGAGTGCAGTGATCCGGAAAAGACTGTGGAAACAATGAGAGACTGACAAGCAGGAGCAAGAGAAAGGTGATCAGATACAAACATGACAATAAGAGATAGTACAAAGAAAACCATGAACACCACCCTAACTTGATCAAAACTGAAAAGCATACAAGAACGTGATAAGTGAATCATGGGAAATAATACAATAAACCTACTAAGAACAGACAGAAGAACTACAAGAAAACAAAACTGAAAACCAAAACCAGAAATACCCAAATACTTAACAGAAGAGAGAACAGTAACATAAGCAAACAACCACTAAATGCTGAAACATAAAAACAGACTGAATAAACTAGAATGGAACTAAAACATAGCTGTAAAGTAACAAAGAAAGAAAGTGACAAAGCAATGAGAACATTGAATAAACGTGAAGAAAGAGGCAATAACAAAACAAGACTAAAACATAACTGAGGTGAAAAGTAACAAAGGAAGAAGGTGACAAAGCAAAAATCAGAACATGGAAAAAAAACCCCACATGAAGAAAAAGGTAATTAACAAAACGAGGCTGATGCCAAAGGAACAGAACTAAATGAAGAAGGGCCATATGGGCTGAAGCCTGGAAACGGCCGGGACATGACAACCTTCAACTGCACCACAGACTAAAACAGCTAAATGTGGTCTATTAAACATTAGGTCTCTCTCTTCTAAGTCCCTGTTAGTAAATGATATAATAATTGATCAACATATTGATTTATTCTGCCTTACAGAAACCTGGTTACAGCAGGATGAATATGTTAGTTTAAATGAGTCAACACCCCCGAGTCACACTAACTGCCAGAATGCTCGTAGCACGGGCCGGGGCGGAGGATTAGCAGCAATCTTCCATTCCAGCTTATTAATTAATCAAAAACCCAGACAGAGCTTTAATTCATTTGAAAGCTTGACTCTTAGTCTTGTCCATCTAAATTGGAAGTCCCAAAAACCAGTTTTATTTGTTATTATCTATCGTCCACCTGGTCGTTACTGTGAGTTTCTCTGTGAATTTTCAGACCCTTTGTCTGACTTAGTGCTTAGCTCAGATAAGATAATTGTAGTGGGCGATTTTAACATCCACACAGATGCTGAGAATGACAGCCTCAACACTGCATTTAATCTATTATTAGACTCTATTGGCTTTGCTCAAAATGTAAATGAGTCCATCCACCACTTTAATCATATCTTAGATCTTGTTCTGACTTATGGTGTGGAAATAGAAGACTTAACAGTATTCCCTGAAAACTCCCTTCTGTCTGATCATTTCTTAATAACATTTACATTTACTCTGATGGACTACCCAGCAGTGGGGAATAAGTTTCATTACACTAGAAGTCTTTCAGAAAGCGCTGTAATTAGGTTTAAGGACATGATTCCTTCTTTATGTTCTCTAATGCCATATACCAACACAGTGCAGAGTAGCTACCTAAACTCTGTAAGTGAGATAGAGTATCTCGTCAATAGTTTTACATCCTCATTGAAGACAACTTTGGATGCTGTAGCTCCTCTGAAAAAGAGAGCCTTAAATCAGAAGTGCCTGACTCCATGGTATAACTCACAAACTCGCAGCTTAAAGCAGATAACCCGTAAGTTGGAGAGGAAATGGCATCTCACTAATTTAGAAGATCTTCACTTAGCCTGGAAAAAGAGTCTGTTGCTCTATAAAAAAAGCCCTCCGTAAAGCTAGGACATCTTACTACTCATCACTAATTGAAGAAAATAAGAACAACCCCAGGTTTCTTTTCAGCACTGTAGCCAGGCTGACAAAGAGTCAGAGCTCTATTGAGCCGAGTATTCCTTTAACTTTAACTAGTAATTACTTCATGACTTTCTTTGCTAATAAAATTTTAACTATTAGACAAAAAAATTACTCATAACCATCCCAAAGACGTATCGTTATCTTTGGCTGCTTTCAGTGATGCCGGTATTTGGTTAGACTCTTTCTCTCAGATTGTTCTGTCTGAGTTATTTTCATTAGTTACTTCATCCAAACCATCAGCATGTCTATTAGACCCCATTCCTACCAGGCTGCTCAAGGAAGCCCTACCATTATTTAATGCTTCGATCTTAAATATGATCAATCTATCTTTATTAGTTGGCTATGTACCACAGGCTTTTAAGGTGGCAGTAATTAAACCATTACTTAAAAAGCCATCACTTGACCCAGCTATCTTAGCTAATTATAGGCCAATCTCCAACCTTCCTTTTCTCTCAAAAATTCTTGAAAGGGTAGTTGTAAAACAGCTAACTGATCATCTGCAGAGGAATGGTCTATTTGAAGAGTTTCAGTCAGGTTTTAGAATTCATCATAGTACAGAAACAGCATTAGTGAAGGTTACAAATGATCTTCTTATGGCCTCAGACAGTGGACTCATCTCTGTGCTTGTTCTGTTAGACCTCAGTGCTGCTTTTGATACTGTTGACCATAAACTTTTATTACAGAGATTAGAGCATGCCATAGGTATTAAAGGCACTGCACTGCGGTGGTTTGAATCATATTTATCTAATAGATTACAATTTGTTCATGTAAATGGGGAATCTTCTTCACAGACTAAGGTTAATTATGGAGTTCCACAAGGTTCTGTGCTAGGACCAATTTTATTCACTTTATACATGCTTCCCTTAGGCAGTATTATTAGACTGCATTGCTTAAATTTTAATTGTTACGCAGATGATACCCAGCTTTATCTATCCATGAAGCCAGAGGACACACACCAATTAGCTAAACTGCAGGATTGTCTTACAGACATAAAGACATGGATGACCTCTAATTTCCTGCTTTTAAACACAGATAAAACTGAAGTTATTGTACTTGGCCCCACAAATCTTAGAAACATGGTGTCTAACCAGATCCTTACTCTGGATGGCATTACCCTGACCTCTAGTAATACTGTGAGAAATCTTGGAGTCATTTTTGATCAGGATATGTCATTCAAAGCGCATATTAAACAAATATGTAGGACTGCTTTTTTGCATTTACGCAATATCTCTAAAATTAGAAAGGTCTTGTCTCAGAGTGATGCTGAAAAACTAATTCATGCATTTATTTCCTCTAGGCTGGACTATTGTAATTCATTATTATCAGGTTGTCCTAAAAGTTCCCTGAAAAGCCTTCAGTTAATTCAAAATGCTGCAGCTAGAGTACTGGCGGGGACTAGAAGGAGAGAGCATATCTCACCCATATTGGCCTCTCTTCATTGGCTTCCTGTTAATTCTAGAATAGAATTTAAAATTCTTCTTCTTACTTATAAGGTTTTGAATAATCAGGTCCCATCCTTTCTTAGGGACCTCATAGTACCATATCACCCCAATAGAGCGCTTCGCTCTCAGACTGCAGGCTTACTTGTAGTTCCTAGGGTTTGTAAGAGTAGAATGGGAGGCAGAGCCTTCAGCTTTCAGGCTCCTCTCCTGTGGAACCAGCTCCCAATTCAGATCAGGGAGACAGATACCCTCTCTACTTTTAAGATTAGGCTTAAAACTTTCCTTTTTGCTAAAGCTTATAGTTAGGGCTGGATCAGGTGACCCTGAACCATCCCTTAGTTATGCTGCTATAAACGTAGACTGCTGGGGGGTTCCCATGATGCACTGAGTGTTTCTTTCTCTTTTTGCTCTGTATGCACCACTCTGCATTTAATCATTAGTGATTGATCTCTGCTCCCCTCCACAGCATGTCTTTTTCCTGGTTCTCTCCCTCAGCCCCAACCAGTCCCAGCAGAAGACTGCCCCTCCCTGAGCCTGGTTCTGCTGGAGGTTTCTTCCTGTTAAAAGGGAGTTTTTCCTTCCCACTGTCGCCAAGTGCTTGCTCACAGGGGGTCGTTTTGACCGTTGGGGTTTTTACGTAATTATTGTATGGCCTTGCCTTACAATATAAAGCGCCTTGGGGCAACTGTTTGTTGTGATTTGGCGCTATATAAATAAAATTGATTGATTGATTGATTGAATATTGGTCCCATCCTGTCTATGGCTGATGATGAGACCCTGATTCATGCGCTTGTTTCTTCTAGATTGGACTAGTGCAATGTTCTATTTTCTGGCTTACTGCAATCCAGCATTAGGGCTCTCCAATTGGTTCAAAGTACTGCTGCCAGACTTTTGACACGAAGCAGAAAGTCTGAGCACTTTACACCCATTTTGGCATCTCTTCACTGGCTTCTTGTCCCTGTGAGATGAGATTTTAAGGTTCTGCTACTAGTCTATAAAATTATTCATGGACTGGCACCTCTCCACCTAATTAAAGTAGACCTGCATTGAAATAAATGCAGTCAGATCTTTGGACCAAAAAATGACTTATATTTACACATAAGATCCTTCTGAATGTAGTAAAGTAAATCTGCAAGCCCAGATCTGTCATTCAACGGAGAAATCTTCACTTAAAAATGACATATTTACAGCTAAAATTTAGCCCTCCGCAAAACTGTCATCACATTCGGGACGCTGCCGAGACGTCAGGGAAAAGACCCTCTCCCAGCATGCATTGCGTGCGCCAACTGTAATTTGTGGATTTACATCAGTTTGCATCTGCACCTTTTTCTTGTCTTATACGGAAGGATCTACTTTTTTTAAAACTTCATATTGTCTTGCGGCACATTTGGTGAGTACACATTTCTTTTATTTGTGCTTGAAATTATTTTGGGGGACTTTTTCATACAGCCACAGTCCTTGCAGCTACAGGTGTCACCGGCCGCTCCACATCAAAACAGTGAGCGTAGTCTCTGGACTTGTGCCAAGTTGGCAGCACCTCCATTCAGTAGACAGGGACATGGTGCCGGCTGCACAGCAGACACGGGGGCGATGTGAGTGGCCCACTTCGGCATTTACTGAGCACACAGATTTAGTAAGCGCAGCGGAGGCAGAGAGCGAGGCATCGGGGAAGAACGTCGCCCGCTGTCGATGTTGCCGCTGATCTGAGCATGCAGAGCTGTATCTCACATTCATTGCAGCTTACTTTTGGATACTGAAACCAGGATGTGTATAACAGTAACATTACTAACAGATAAAATCAATTTCAATGCGGGATCGGACTGAAGGCGGGAGCTCTCCGTCTTCTGCCGGACGTCACTGCAATGTCCCTGATGTACAAACAGTGTTCGCTGAGGGCCAAATTTTAGCTGCAAATTTGTCATTTTTAAATGAAGATTTCTCCGCTGAATTACAAATTTGGGCTTGCAGATTTACTTTACTGCATTCATAAGGGTCTTATAAATACATATCAGCTATTTCTTTCTGAGATCTGACCACATTTATTTCAATGCAGGTCTACTTTAAACCCTACGTACCAGCCCGGGCTTTGCTTTCTCAGGGTGCAGGACTACTTTGTGTCCCTAGGGTGAATAAAAAGTGTGTGGGTCACAGAGCTTTCTCTTATTGTGCCCCTGTTCTGTGGAATGATCTCCCTGCATCAATAAAACAGTCAGATTCTATAGAGACTTTCAAGTCCAAACTTAAGAACACTTAGTTTCCCTTTTGTATGGCTAGCATACTGGAATAGCATGTTACTATGCTTTCTACCCTTTTAATTCATTTTATTAGGAAACAGAGCGTGCTGCAGCCTCAACTTTAAATTACTTGGGTCTTTTAGTGAAGCTTAGGTCTAATGGCCGGTGATCACCTTAGTATTTCTTCTGTTTTTCTTGTTGTTTAATGCTGACAAATTATACTGTATTTCTTGTCTTTCTGATGCCTGATTCAGTTTTTTCTCTGTGTTTGAGGTGCAACTCCACCCAGAGATGGGAGTGGTGTCTGTTTCGATAATCCTCCTGTCCTGTGCACTGGCAACATTTCCTGTATGTTCGTTATGTGAACTGTTTTGTAATTTGTGTCACCCCTTTGAGTCTGATCTGCTTGAGGTTTCTTCCTCAAATCATCAGAGGGAGTTTTTTCTTACCACTGTCGTCTGTGTGTTTTCTCTGGGGGTTGGTAAGGTTCGACCTAACTTGTGTGAAGCGCCTTGAGGCAACTTTGTTGTAATTTGGTGCTATATAAATGAAAATAAATTGAAATTGAAAATTAAGGTTGTAATTTCTACCAAAGGTGCATCAATAAAGTATTGAGCAAAAGGTGTGAATACTTATGTACATGTGATTTCTTTGTTTGTTTTTTGTTGTTGTTTTATATAAAAATTTGCAAAAATAAAACCCAAAACTGTTTTCATCTCGTCAATATGGGTGTTGTGAATAGAATTTTGAGGGAAAAAAATTACTTCACCCATTTTGGAATAAGGCTGTAACATAACAAAATGTGGAAAAAGTGAAGCGCTGTGAATACTTTCTGGATGCACGGTAAACTCAGGTTCTCATTTTAATTCTCTTTATGTGTTGGCAGTTGGCTGGAGGATTGTTTTGTGTTGGATTTAAAGGTTGGCCATTACCTCACTAACTTTGCAGGCAGCCTCTTTTCCAAATGAATGGGTGAAATGAATGAAAGCTTTGTTAACAATTTCCTGCTACAGAACCACACAGAGGCTTGGACGTTCTCTGCAGGCTTTCAGGGTAACTTGCTACTGCAAGCAATCCAGTGCTATTAGTTATCACTGCAGGATCTTGTTTTACAGCTTTAATTACAAGGTCCAGACGGTGAAAACAGCAGTTGTGTGTATCGCGACGGTCCAAGGGTTCTTAATGCTGTACTTATTACGCAGCCCATAAGAAGGATAGTCCAAATGATTCTCAGACCCATGTGCGTCCACTAAACACATTCCAGGTTGTGCTGGGGTGGAAACAGCAGGAACCTTCACGACTTAACTGGCTAATGGCCTTAAGCAGGATCCCCTACTTTATGTGACTCATTTTGACTCAGTGTCACTGAATACACAGCTCCTTTAAGCTGGGTTTACACTGTGCGAGTTTTGGCCCTTTTTCAGCCGATTTTTCACTCATGCGAGAATTTTTTGGATCGCGCCGAGTTTCAGCTTAATGGTGCGTCCTGCATCGTGTAGTACACATGGAGTAACGAGCTGCGTTTAACATCTCACGACCACCTCCCGATCGGCAATCGTATGATGAAAATCAAACCTGTTTGATATTCCAGTCGGCCGTCGTGAGGGTATTGCGCTGTTGAAGCAGCGTTACAAGAGTCTACGTGCTGATTACCTCTCGCACTGTGCATGTGCAAACACCTGAGAGAGCATGAACAGTGATCATCTCTTTGGGAGAGCAGCTTCTGTTTCTTTTCCCCCTTATTCTTCAACTCATCTAAAGTCTTGTATTGTTTTTTTTTTTTTGTTTTTTTACTTTGATGTCTCCCATTGAGTTTTTGTAAAAATAAGAAATGTAAATAAAGTTTGGAAAAAAAGAAAAAGAAAAAAGCTTCTGTTTACGTTTTGTTTCTGGAAACACGAGTCCGACGTGTGGTTTTTGAACGTACAATGTGAGCAGTCAGATCGCATCAGAGCATCGGGCCATACACTGTGAGAACATAAATCGTGCGCTCTGAACTTTTACACCATGTGGTTTTGTCGTACAGTTTGAGTTTCTGTGTAGGCTCTCAGTTGTCCAGGTGGTTTCCATAGTAGAGAAGCTTGAATCTTCGACTGGACTGGGTTGCTTGACGCGAGGACGTTTCGCTTCAAATCGCAGAAGCTTCCTCAGCTAAAATTCTTGCTCTGGTAGTCTGACATAAAGGACAGGTCAAGACAGAAGTCAGACTACCAGAGCAAGAATTTTAGCTGAGGAAGCTTCTGCGATTTGAAGCGAAACGTCCTCGCGTCAAGCAACCCAGTCCAGTCGAAGATTCAAGCTTCTCTACTATGTACAGTTTGAGCTGGAGCCAAGTACAATGATTGAAAATATCGTACAGTGTCTGCCCAGCTTTAGACACAGCTCTGATATTATATTTCAGTACGGCATGTAAAGTAAAAACCAACAGTGCATCCACTTTGGAGAACTAACTGATGAGCTCATTTCAAACTAATTTTACTTTCAACCATACCTGCTCCTAATATCCATGATGCATGTGATGAGGTGATTATTCCATCAACAAGCCCTGACATATATATATATATATATATATATATATATATATATATATATATATATATATATATATATATACATATATATATATATATATACGAGGGCTGTCAATAAAGTTACGGTCCTTTTTATTTTTTTCAAAAACTATATGGATTTCATTCATATGTTTTTACGTCAGACATGCTTGAACCCTCGTGCGCATGCGTGAGTTTTTCCACGCCTGTCGGTGACGTCATTCGCCTGTGAGCACTCCTTGTGGGAGGAGTCGTCCAGCCCCTCGTCGGAATTCCTTTGTCTGAGAAGTTGCTGAGAGACTGGCGCGTTGTTTGATCAGAATTTTTTCTAAACCTGTGAGACACATCGAAGTGGACACGGTTCGAAAAATTAAGCTGGTTTTCAGTGAAAATTTTAACAGCTGATGAGAGATTTTGAGGTGATTCTGTCGCTTTAAGGACTTTTCACGGTGCGAGACGTCGCGCTGCGCTCTCAGGTGGCGTCATCAGCCTGTTCAAGCTGAAAACCTCCACATTTCAGGCTCTATTGATCCAGGACGTCGTGAGAGAACAGAGAAGTTTCAGAAGAAGTCGGTTTCAGCATTTTATCCGGATATTCCACTGTTAAAGGAGATTTTTTTAATGAAAGACGTGTGGACGGATCCGCGCGTCGGGACGCAGCCGACGCGGTGCGGCGGCACAGGAAAAACACCTCCGTGTTGATAACCATTTGTAAAATCCAGGCGGCTTTTGATGGCTTTCAGTGGAGTGAGTATATGAGAAATTGTTTAACAGCAGGACATGTTCCAACTTGTCCTTAAGGCTTTCAACAGAGGTGTTTTTCCTGTGGCGGAGCGTCGCGGCGGCTGCGTCCCGACGCGCGGACCCGTCCGCACGTCTTTCATTAAAAAAATCTCCTTTAACAGTGGAATATCCGGATAAAATGCTGAAACCGACTTCTTCTGAAACTTCTCTGTTCTCTCACGACGTCCTGGATCAATAGAGCCTGAAATGTGGAGGTTTTCAGCTTGAACAGGCTGACGACGCCGCCTGAGAGCGCTGCGCGACGTCTCGCACCGTGAAAAGTCCTTAAAGCGACAGAATCACCTCAAAATCTCTCATCAGCCGTTAAAATTTTCACTGAAAACCAGCTTAATTTTTCGAACCGTGTCCACTTCGATGTGTCTCACAGGTTTAGAAAAAATTTTGATCAAACAACGCGCCAGTCTCTCAGCAACTTCTCAGACAAAGGAATTCCGACGAGGGGCTGGACGACTCCTCCCACAAGGAGTGCTCACAGGCGAATGACGTCACCGACAGGCGTGGAAAAACTCACGCATGCGCACGAGGGTTCAAGCATGTCTGACGTAAAAACATATGAATGAAATCCATATAGTTTTTGAAAAAAATAAAAAGGACCATAACTTTATTGACAGCCCTCGTATATACACATATATATATATATATATATATATATATATATATACATATATATATATATACATATATATATATACATATATATATATACATATATATATATATATATATATATATATACATATATATATACATATATATATATATATATATATACATATATATATATATATATATATATATATATATATATATATATATATATATATAGTAGTGTTCAGAATAATAGTAGTGCTATGTGACTAAAAAGATTAATCCAGGTTTTGAGTATATTTATTATTGTTACATGGGAAACAAGGTACCAGTAGATTCAGTAGATTCTCACAAATCTAACAAGACCAAGATCGGGGTCAATTACGGAATTATGCAATCTACTAAAGAAGTGAAAATGGTGCTGGAAAAGGCTAAGAGAAATTATGCAGGGAAAATAGAGGAAAAGATGGCAAATAAAAATTTTGGATCTGCTTGGTCGTGTATGAAAACGATAGCTGGGCTTCA
Source organism: Thalassophryne amazonica (assembly GCF_902500255.1). Lineage (NCBI taxonomy): Eukaryota > Metazoa > Chordata > Actinopteri > Batrachoidiformes > Batrachoididae > Thalassophryne > Thalassophryne amazonica. The sequence goes on along the minus strand of NC_047113.1, from coordinate 111,907,846 downwards.
GGAGCCCAAGTCCAGATCCATCACCTTGCTGAAGAACTATCAGACAGATGTTGAATTAGCTAATGCTCTGAATACTTTTTACACAAGGTTTGATATCTCAGATCACAGTTCAGAGATTAAGGAAATAAAGCATAAAGTGAAAGACAGTCAGCACTTTTTTATTTCTCAAAAAGAGGTAGAAAAATCTTTTTGTGCCCTCAAATCAAAATGTCAGGGTCCTGATAATGTTTGCAGTCGCCTCTTAAAAAACTTTGCTAAAGAGCTGAGTCCTATTTTCCAATTTATTTTCAATATGTCTCTGGAAATGCAAACTGTGCCAAATGTGTGGAAAGACGCTGTTGTTGTCCCTGCCACCAAAAATTGTACTCCAAAGGTTTTAAATGACTTTAGGCCTATAGCTTTGACGTCCATTGTCATGAAAACCTTTGAGAAACTGGTGAGAACAGAAATTATTAATCAAGTTGGTGCCAAATTGGACCCTATGCAATTTGCCTATAGGCCAAATAGAGGGGTTGAGGATGCCACAGTCACTTTAATGAATTTGCTTTTTAGTCACCTTGAAGGGAAAGGTGCGCATGTCAGACTTTTATTTGTTGACTTTTCGTCTGCTTTTAACACATTTTAGCCTCAAGACTTTTAGATCATTTTAATCTAAGTTGTAATCTTGTGGGCTGGATTCTGAGCTTCCTCACTAACAGGACACAAAAAGTGAGAGTGAATGGGGTCTTGTCTGAGCAGACCCAGTCCTCCATTGGGACACCACAAGGCAGTGCTATCTCTCCACTTTTGTATATTTTGTACACTGATCTCTGCAGAAGTTGGAGGGAGGGGAGGACTATTCTTAAGTATGCAGATGACACTGTTATTGTCAGTTTGCTTCAGGACAGTGAGGTTGGCCACGGTCCTGTGGTTGATGATTTCTTGGATTGGTGCGAGAAGTCTTTTCTACAGATGAATGTATTGAAGACTAAAGACATGGTCATTGACTTTAGGAAGGGTTCCCACAAACATGGAGTAACTCTCCTAAAAGGTCAGGCCGTAGAAATTGTGAGCACCTATAAATATCTGGGTACTGTCATTGATGACAAACTCACTTTTGAGTCAAATTGTGAAGTGGTGTGTAAAAAAGGTCACCAGCACTTGTTCTGTCTTAGAAAACTGGCATCCTTTCACATTGACAAATCTTTGTTAACAATGTTTTATCGTTGTTATATTGAATCTGTTTTATCTTTTTGTTTGGTGTCATGGTTTGGAAATTTGTCAGTTAAAAATAAAAACAGTCTGAATCAGATTGTAAAATGGGCGAGCAAAATCATTGGTGGAGAGACTCAGCTGTATCCAACCTCTCTGTACATGAGGCAGGTCCAGAGATTGGTTGAGGCAGTTCTAAAGGATGCCTCACATCCTCTTTTTGATCAGTTTGAACTGCTCCCTTCAGGACGGAGGTATAAAGTTCCTTTTTGTAGAACTAAGCGCTATAAGAGCACTTTTATTCCTGCTGCTATTAGTGTACTTAACAGACAACCTTGATTGTATATTTAATTAATTTATCCGCTTTTTTGCTTTGAGATGGCACACGCTCTGTGACTTTTGTTCTGGCGCCATGCTATTGGCCTGTACTTGCACTGCTTTATTGGTATTGTATTCTTATATTTTTTATATTGTATTTGTATATTTTTATTGTATTTTTATATTTTTAATTATATTTAGGGTATTTTTATCATTTTTTATGTGTTATGTGATTGTTATGAATGGTGTGACTCACTGCCAAAACAAATTTACCTTTTGGTACAAATAAAGTAACCTTGAACCTTGAAGACCATACATTCATGATATGCACAGACTTAAGGCTATGAAATTGGGCTATTAGTAAAAAAAAAATATAGAAAAGGGGGTGTTCACAATAATAGTAACATCTGCTGTTGACGCTACAAACTCAAAACTATTATGTTCAAACTGCTTTTTTAGCAATCCTGTGGATCACTAAACTAATATTTAGTTGTATAACCACAGTTTTTCATGATTTCTTCACATCTGTGAGGCATTAATTTTGTTGGTTTGGAACCAAGATTTTGCTTGTTTACTAGTGTGCTTGGGGTCATTGTCTTGTTGAAACACCCATTTCAAGGGCATGTCCTCTTCAGCATAAGGCAACATGACCTCTTCAAGTATTTTGACATATCCAAACTGATCCATGATACCTGGTATGCGATATATAGGCCCAACACCATAGTAGGAGAAACATGCCCATATCATGATGCTTACACCACCATGCTTCACTGTCTTCACTGTGAACTGTGTCTTGAATTCAGAGTTTGGGGGTCGTCTCACAAACTGTCTGCGGCCCTTGGACCCAAAAAGAACAAATTTACTCTCATCAGTCCACAAAATATTCTTCCATTTCTCTTTAGGCCAGTTGATGTGTTCTTTGGCAAATTGTAACCTCTTCTGCACATGTCTTTTATTTAACAGAGGGACTTTGCGGGGATCTTTTTGTTTTTTTTACTTTTTTTACTAATAGCCCAATTTCATAGCCTTAAGAGTGTGCATATCATGAATGCTTGGTCTTGTTGGATTTGTGAGAATCTACTGAACCTACTGGTACCTTGTTTCCCATGTAACAATAGAAAATATACTCAAAACCTGTATTAATCTTTTTAGTCACATAGCACTACTATTATTCTGAACACTACTGTATGGTATGAAATGATTTATTTTTATCTGTAAAAACTCCCAATGTGTATTATTAATGATCTTTTCTTCTATTCCATTACTTCAGCTTTTACATGAATGTCTCTGATGTTTATCTGTGCACCAGGAGAGTTTTCTTGAGAAGTCAGAGTTTGCAGAAGCTGAAGAAAGTGCACTCCCGTGCGCTGGCCATGAGTTAGCGAGAGGAACAGACGAGGGAGCACAGGCGCAGTCATTACAGGTTTTTGGACATGTATCTGGGATGAGAAAGCCCCAGAGTGGGCCTGTGGCCTGCTGTAAAAATGAAAAGTAAACACTGTTTTCTGACAGCTAAAGAGTCTCCAGGCATGCGGAGAGCTGGTGTTCTCAGACAGACCTGCTCCCGCTTCTGAGGGATGCTTCTGCAGGTGCACCGACACCACCTATGTGCGCGTGTGTGTTTGTGTGTGAGACCCATGTGAATTCACATGGCTGAAATCTAGACCAGAGCCAGTCACCGCCGAGGGCCCGTAGCAGTGTGCTGATGAGGCAGGACATGTTAAACGCTGCCTGAGCATCACAAACACTTACCAGCCGGCTCAGTCCCGAATCATTCATAACACACACCAACAAACAAGGGCAGGAAAGTGGTGCAGAGGAGAAACTTCGCAAAAGTTCAAAAGTCAGAGGCTTCTGGAAGGTTTTACTGTGGTAGCATGCTAATAGCAGGCTAATTGACAATTTAAGTCAAGTGTCTTTCGTGGGATAAAAATAGCTAATGATCTCTTCCTGCCAATCTTTTTCTGCATCCATCCCAGCGGGTTTGTTAACGAAAACTTTAAGAAAAACAAATCCAGTCCTCCAGAGAGAGACCCACTGCGAGGTACGCTGGAGGAAGAATGCGCGTGAGAAGGAATGTGAGCAAGCTTGTGTTTAAGCTAATGAAAGAGCTTTCTAATTACTTTGCTGGTGCAGATTTCCATGAGAAAGCCCCAGTCATCAGTCACGACACCTTATTCATTAGTCCTGCCGAAAGCAGCACCTCTCCATCACTGCACCCCGTCTGCGCCTTTCACGTCTAATCGACTCGCTCCCTCTCACTCGCCCTCACATCAAGTGTTCTCACACTGTAAAAATGCAAAAGGTGCAACAAAGGGAGAAGCTGCACGTTCATTATGCACGGCCGCACACATCCACCAACAAAATGGCAAAACGTGCATCAGATCCTGTTACTCCGCTGCTTCAGGTAAAAACCGAGTATTCACAGGTCAGTTTGAGGAGGTTGTTGGTGTGACAGACGACATTCATCAGGAACAACAAAAACTGTCATTTGTTTCACTGATGGAGAAGAAGTATACAAACACGTTAGCTGTTAGCAGGATTTATACCGAAACAAAATCCAACCTCAGTTAAAACTTTCAGTACTGACCCATGTCCAAAAATCTCCTCTGGAGCTGGCTCTGTGGCTGGATGTGGACCAAACAGATGTAAATAAAAAACACCTCAGGATCCCGTCACACTCAGGTGTAGACCATGAAGACCAGCACTGCATCCTGAAAAATTTAATGAACGCAGTGGGAATGTGGTCAGAATGGAAAAATGTGCAGTTTTTAAGTCTGCCTTGATTACATTCTTGCCAGGTTTTCACAGAAGCTCACACATTCCCACTAATTTCATACGTATCACTCCCATGATCACGAATGTACAATGCCAAATTTGTTCTTATGACATTACTAAGAACAATCGTATCAGATTATGTGCCGTCCACATTCTCACTGTGTCCATCCGTATCTGTGATGGTGCCCACTGTGGCAGACGTCTCTGTTCTTCTCTCCAGACACTGAGGCATTGAACTGTTGATGGTGAAGTGCCTCCTGAGTTTAGCACTGTGCTTATAACAGCTGTTTACATATCACCACGAGCTAACACCGCTAACGCATTGGGTCAACTGCATGACGTCATCAACAAACAAGAGACCAAACACCAGGACACTGCCTCATCATAGCCGGGGATTTTAACCACTGAAACCTCAGGACTGTTCTCCCTATGTATTATCAGCACATAAGATTTCTGATGAGGGAAAATATCTTATGCCACTTTCACACCGGGCGATCAGACGCTACAAATTTGCGGGGGTCGCGTGGTGATGAACGCGCCTCCTTTGCCCGGTGTGTCGCTCTGCTTTTGCTGTGAAAATTCGCCCCGGTGCGTCATCAAACAGGAGGAGCTTCCATTCCACTCGCCGGCTCCGGTTGTCAGTCAAGTTAACATGAAGGACCTCGATCACACGGAGTGAGTTGTTGTGGAAAGCTGACAATCGTCATGAGACGTTCCCAATTCAGGGAGTATCATTATTTGCTGTAGGAGCTGTGTCTGGATGACGGCCGCTTTCAGCGGTCCTTCCACCTCTGCAGGACCCAGTTTGAGAACCTCCTGTCCCGTTCACGCGCACACATGTGAACAATTTAAAAAAAAAAAAAAAGAAACTTTGCTGCTTGCTGCGGCAGTCAAACTCCAGACATCTCCACGTCAATCTCAATCTCAATTTATTTCTAAAGCACTTTAAAATGCACCAACAACCAAAGTGCTGTACACAACAAAAACAGGCAAGTTAAAATAATTTAATAAATAAAAAGTTACAGTTAAAAGCAAAAACACACACACACACACACACACACACAAAAAAACAGTGTCAAGCTGCGTTAAAAGCCAAAGAGAAAATAAATGTGCTTTAAGAGACGATTTAAAAGCAGAGAGAGAATCAGCCTGCCTAATGTGCAAAGGAAGATCATTCCACAGTCTCGGGGCAATGACTGAAAAAGCTCAGTCACCTCTACGCTTCCTCTTTGACCTTGGGATAACCAACAGTGACAAATCAGCTGACCTGAGTGAGCGTGAAGGGGCATATAAATGGAGCAGGTCAGACAGATATAGCGGGGCAAGGCCATGAAGACATTTAAAAACAAAAGAATTTTAAAATCAATTCTAAAACGAACTGGGAGCCAATGAAGTGAGGCTAAAACCGGTGTAATGTGCTCGCACCTTCTAACACCAGCCAAAAGTCAAGCAGCAGCATTCTGCACCATCTGTAGGCGAGTAAGCAGAGTCTGATTCAGCCCAATATAAAGTGCATTGCAATAGTCCAGGCGATTAGTGATAAAAGCATGGATTAAAATCTCAAAATGATGTCGTGAAAGAAATCGTTTCACCTTGGCCAGTTGTCTAAGTTGACAGAAACTAGACTTGACCACTGACCTAATCTGAGCATTGAATTTAAGATCACTGTCCAACTTTACACCCAGGTTTATTGCTGTCTTTGTCAGATACTGACTCATGGGACCCAGATCCACATTGATTTTGGAAGTGTCACTAGGTCCAAACAGCAACACCTCAGTCTTTTTATCATTCAGGTGTAGAAAATTTATGGACAACCATGCCTTAATGTCACTAATGCACTCTAAGAGATGGTTCGCAGAGTATGCATTTTGCTGCTTCAGTGGCAGATAAATTTGACAGTCATCAGCATAAAAATGAAAAGAGATATCATGTCTCCTAAAAATTGATCCCATTGGGAGTAAATACAAAGAAAAAAGAAGTGGACCAAGTATGGAGCCTTGAGGCACCCCACATGCAAGGGGCGCTGCACAAGATTCAGCAGCTCCAATACGGACACAAAAACTTCTCTCTGAAAGGTAGGATCTAAACCAATCTAAAACAACACCCTTAATGCCCATCCAGTTTTCCAGGCGAGACAAGAGGATCTGATGGTCCACTGTATCGAAGGTCCTGTTAGATCCAACAGGACCAAAACAACACAGTGACCAGAATCAGTAGCTACACAAATGTCATTAAAAACCCACAGCAGTGCCGACTCAGTACTGTGACGGGATTTAAAACCAGACTGAAACATCTCCAGGGTGTCATGATTATTAAGAAAAGAACTCAACTGGCAGTATACAATTTTCTCCAAAATTTTAGAGAGAAAAGGAAGTTTGGAAATTGGCCTAAAATTGGACAATTCAGAAGAATCCAAGCCAGATTTCTTAATAAGTGGGGTCACCACTGCATTCTTGAAACTGGTAGGCACTATACCATTAACCAAACTCCCATTAATAATATTCAATACATACGGTGCCAACATGGAAAAAGCCTCTTTAAGAAGACGAGGTGGCAAGGGGTCATTTGGAGAACCAGCAGGCTTCATATGACCAATAATATCTCTCAAAGACAGCAAACTGACAGACTCAAACTGGTCAAAAACAGCTGAGCATGTCACAGAGATAGAAGGGTCATAAGCAGGAGAACTAATGAGGGCCCTAATACCAGCAACCTTTTTGAGAAAAAAACTCATCAAATTCTCACACAATTCAGTGGAGCTCTTGAGACAATCCATTTGTGGTGCACTTAAAACAGAATTTACAATCTTAAAAAGAACATGAGGATTGTGACAGTTCGAATCAATAACATCAGAAAAGTACTTAAATTTAGCAGCCTTCATAGTTTTCTGATAAAAACGCCAACAGTCACGCAGTAACTGGAAGGACAACTGAGATCTGTCCTTCTTCCACCTTCGCTCAGCTCTCCTACACTCGCGCCTGACAGTGCGTGTAACATCATTCATCCAAGGCTCAGATCGACGTTTGGAAGATCTAAGTTTCAGTGGAGCTACAGTATCTAAGACAGTCTGACAGATCAAGTTGAATTCAGAGGTGAAGGAGTCAACATCTAAATTAAAACCGAGACACTCAGAAGAGCTGATCACACCGTTAAAAGCAGTGGAGAACTGAGCAGCAGTGGAAGAATTAAGAACACGACCGCGCTGAGTAGGAGCACAAGATTTCACCATATGACAAAACGGAGGCATGTCAAAAACAATGGGCATATGGTCCGAAAAAGCAGCATCATAAACCTCTAAATTAGAAACAGTAAAACCATAAGTTAAAACAAGATCAAGAATGTGCCCATGTTCCTGTGTCGGATGAGACACAGACTGCACAAAATTAAAAGAATCAATCAAATCTAAAAAATCATTGGCCAGGGGCTTCAGAGGACAACAAACATGAATATTAAAATCACCAGCTATTAAAATCCGATCATAGTTTGCGACAAAAGATCAGCAAAATCACTGATAAAATGTGATTCAAAGCTGGAATAAGATGTTGCCATATTGACCCGTTTACACTTATATTGTTCTTTGTAAACAGTCGCAGTGCCTCCGCCGCGTCCAGATGTTCTCGGAGAGTTAAAATACATGCAGTCAGGATAAGTTCACAGAAAGCACTTGACTCACCAGCAGTCATCCAAGTCTCAGTAACACATTGAAAATCCAATCCATGGGCCATAAAAAAATCCTTCAGGATAAAGGTTTTGTTAGCCAACGATCTCGCATTTACCAGCGCCATCCTGACAGGAGCCGGAGCATTTGCCGACTGTCGGGCGAGAGGAGGCAGATTCCGTAGATTCACCCCACGTCACTACATATTCAGTCCCTGATTGGTCATCGTGGCGCGACAAGATGAAAAAGTTCAGATTTTTGAACTTGGGGAGGAGGGCAACATGACGTGATGCGACGCAATATCGCGCCACAAACGCGCCAATCGCTCAAAATCGCTTCACTTGCATCACTTCATTCGCGTCCATTGCATCACGCTACATGACTTGGCGCCAAAACGCGTTGTTCCATAGGGATTACATGGCAACCTGTCGCTGCTGTCGCTTGCGTCGCGCGCAGTGTGAACGCAGCATTGGACCAAGTCTACAGCAAGTTGAAAGGTGCCTATAAGGCTTCCCTAAGGCCACATTTAGGAAAGGCTGACCATATCTGCATGTTCCTGTATTCAGCCGATGAAAAATGTCTGCTGTTAAAGTGTGGAATGAAGAAACTGAACTAGTGCTTCAGGACTGCTTTGGCTGTACAAATTGGAATGTGTTTAGAACTGCAGCTTTGAGAGAGGACGGTACTGTAGATTTGGATGAACATGCCTCTGCAGTTATAATCTACACTGGCACATGCATAGAGACTGTTATTCCCACAAAGCACTACAGAAAATACCCCAACCAAAAACCCCGGGTAAACTATGATGTAAGGGCCAGGCTACATGCATGCTCGGCTGCATTTGTCTGAGGCACTGATGAGGACTATAGAAAGGCCAGATATGACATGAGCAGAGCCATCAGAGAGGTCAAGAGACTATACAACCTGAAGTTGGAGGGTTACTACTCTACCTCTGACGCTTGATGCATGTGGAAACGACTCCAACACATCACTGAATTTGGCAGAGGAGCAGCGCAGTCACATCCAGCCAAGCCACACTGCCAGATGAGCTGAACGAGTTCTCCGCTCGCTTTGAGGCCCAAGATACTGATCAGCAGGGAAGGATGTTGGGCAAAAGGAGCATACAGGACTCATCACTCATGGTGACATTGGCAGATGTGCACAGGGTTCTGAGCAAAATAAATCCATGGAAAGCAGCTGGCCAAGATAACATCTCCAGCCGCACACTTAGGGTTTTCTCATCAGAGTCAGACATATTCAATCTGTCCCTTGCACAAACCTCTGTACCCAACCTAACAGCCGGATGCTGTTCTTTGTTCTACCAGCTGCCACACGCTCAGTGCTGGGTGCTGCGTAAATAAAATAATTATTTCGTGCCAGATTATTCATCTTTTTTCTGCAAACTGGCTGTTGAAAATGGCTCTAATCACTTCCTGAATCACAGAGGAGGCTGCAGCCAGACCTGTTCGTGCTCATGCACACGCGCCTAACAAGCTGCAGAAAGCATTTTGAGCCGTCTAAAAAGGTAATTATTTGTCTTGTTTACATTGTCATGGCTTGATAAAACAGTTGCGTGTTCTTTCCTTCTTGTCTGCAGCTGTTAAAGTATTATTTATTTTTATGTTTATAACAGATTTAACTTCTTGTTATAATCATTCAGACGAGCTGCGCTCTGATGTGATCCGCTGACATCACCACTTGCTCTGTTCACTTCTTGTTTACTCCACATGTCGAGCTACATGTTGTATTGGAGATTAGATCACGCCACACAGCATGACATTTGTGCATGAAAGATTTTTTTGAACATTTCAAAATTCTCTGTGCACAATAGCACGCACCGGCACCCCTCTGGTGTCCTCTCTGCTAGACGAGTTTACTCTCCAGCACAACACATCACGACACAGGTCGTGATGTGTCATGAAGCAAAGGTATGCTGGTGTCAGTGCACCTTTAGGGGCAGGGACACATATGTCAGAATGCTCTTTATGAACTACAGCTCAACATTCAACACAGTCATCCCCTGCAAACTCACAAATTTGCAGATGACACGAGAGTCATTGGCCTGATCACTGGTGGGGACGAGACAGCATACAGAAGAGAGGTGGCAAATCTGGTAGCCTGGTGTTGCAATAATAATCTTTACCTCAGTGCAGATGAAACCAGAGATGGTTTTTGATCCAAGGAGAAGGGGGGAGCTGCACACACCACTATACATTGATGAGACAGAGGTGGAGAGGGTGAAAGCCTACAAATTCCTCTGCACTCACATTAGTGATGATCTCACCTGGTCTTACAACACCTGACAGATCATCGCGGAGTCCCAACAGAGATTGTGCTATCTGAGAAAATTGAAAAAATTTGGAATGTCAGTTAAATCTTTCAGAAACAGCTACAGGTGTACGGCTGAGAGTCTCCTCACCACTGCAATCACAGTCTGGCATGGTAACAGCACAGTCCAACAGGAAAGCTCTCCAGCGTGTGATGAAGACCTCACAGTACATCTCTGGGGCAGCCTTATCGTCACTACAGGACATTTACCAAACCAGAATCCTACCAAGGACACACAACCTCATCAGGGACAGTACACACCCCCAACACTCACTCTTCACACTTCTACCATGAGGCAGATGCAGACTACAAGGCTGGGGAAGAGCTTCTACCCACAAGCCATTAAGCTTCTCGATAATGCTCTAATACACTGACCCCTCCACCACCTCAGTCACTGTTATTTCACTGCCAGTCTTCTCCTCATCATTATTGCAATCTATTTCAATTTAAATTTATTTTCATTTATATAGCGCCAAATCACAACAAAGTTGACTCAAGGTGCTTTACACAAGTAAGGTCTAACCTTACCAACCCCCAGAGCAAGAACACAGACGACAGTGGGAAGGAAAAACTCCCTCTGATGATTTGAGGAAGAAACCTCAAGCAGACCAGACTCAAAAGGGCGACCCTCTGCCTGGGCCATGATACAGACACAATAGACAAAACAATTTACAAAATGAATATACAGGAAATTTTGTCGGTGCACAGGATGGGACGGTTACAGAAACAGACAGCACACCCATCTCTGGATGGAACCACACCTCAAACAGAGAGAAAAAAACAGATTCAGGCATCGGAAAGACAACAAATACAGTATAATTATACACTAAATTATAACAATCATCCTCTAAGTATTTATTATAATAGCTCTGGTCACTATTTTTGCACCCATGCACCTTATGAGTCCTGCACAGCAAGAATGCTGCTTAAAACTACACAATATTGCATAAACTGCACATCTGCACATCATCTAAGATGTACATCCTTTAAACAGTGTATATATACATTCTTCATGTCAGATTCTGCCCCGGCTCAGGGTTCCTGTCTGAGATAATTGTTTAGGGCCCCTTCACACATAGTGTGAATTTGGTCGATTTGCGCATAAGGTGAGCATGAAGCAGCAATCAACTGCAAAATGTGTAGAATCGTAGCTGCTTCTAATGCCTCGCACACCTGTTGCTACAACTATTTGTGCACACCAGCAGCTGAAAGACAGAGTGTGCGCTGTGAGAGCCCATCGAACCCCCTCACAGGCGGTGTCGGGCAAATTCCAGATGACCCGCACGAACATCTAACACCGCTCGCTTGGCACTTAGAAAATGTGTGGCCATTCACACTATTAACACGACAACAGTCACCAGACAATCACTGTCGTGCTGGTAGTGAAATTTGTCAAAGTGCCCCACAACTGTGGCTTTGGTCTGCGCGTTGAACTGACAGGTGGTGTGGCCACTGACAGAAGTGGCTGTGGAGATCTGTCATTCTGGACATCCCAGCTGGACAACATGTACTGTGTATGAACATGGACTAACAACTGCCCACTGTGACACGTGTGTCTGCTTGCTGTCATCACATGGGCATAAATAAAAACATATATCACTGTGGCAATGGGCTGCAGCCCAATGATAGGCTGTCCCCAGGTTTAAATGGACTGTCAGATCATAACACACAGCGGGTGATCTGACTGTCACGTCACCCATGTGAGCTCTGTTCCACATGATGCAGTGTCAGCCCTGCGGTGTGCCATCCACAAGACACGCATGTCGGGCAGGACATGTGTGCGGGTTGGCTGGATACGCGCGACATGATGAGACGAGCGAACTGCTTGTCATTCATGTAATTTCATGACTGTACGTCTGTGACCATGGGTCATCTACAAAGGAACAGATGGCTCATATTTGTATTGTCTGTTTGATAACAGGGATTCAATAAAATGCAATGTTTTTATATGGTGTGTGGTTTTATTTTTTTAAATATGTCCATGTCCTTCCTGACATCAGGCAGTTTCCTGCATTTTTAACAGGCCAGTGAGGGTAGCTCAGTGGTAAAATTTCTGAGTGGCAATCAGAGCTTTTGGAAAGCGCGGGTTCAAATCCTGTGGGTGACACAGCAGCTACACGATGTGGTTGCACATTGCACTGCTGCCGGCACTGTTTTCCCACATGCAAAAAACTGTTGCAACATGTATTTTTTACATTTTTTATTTATTTTTTCTTCACAGCAGCTGCTCATGTAAACACATCGTGCAGCTGCTTGCACTGTGTTCCTGTGTGCATGACCCGTTGCACCGGCATCGTGCACACCTGCCTGTTGGTGGGATGTTTCGTGGTGCGCTCACACGAGGAGTTCCAACGGGAGTTGCCCTGAGTTGTATATATTTGCACTGTGTGAAGGGGCCCTTAATTCCTTCTGTGGTTTTCCGCTTTTACTTTCCTTATGTTTCTACTTTGTCATTTTAGTCTCAGTCCTGTCTGCTTTGCTTTCATTTCCCTTTACCATTTTGCACCTGCTTTAGTGTTTGTCACCACACCCCTTCCAGAACCTTCTGCACACCTGTTCCTCACTTCATGCCATGTCCTGTTTGCTTCTTATTGTTCTTATCTTGCTTGTTTTCTCCATCGCCCGCCTGGCAAGTACACCACTATCTGTATCTGTTCAGCCATCTAAATGATCTGTATCTGTACTCGGAGTGGGTGGGGCTAAAACCGGAAGTGGGTGAAGTTTAATCCGAATGGGGTGGGGCTTACATCTGTAGATTATTTTCAGTCTGAAATTGATATGGATTGATCAGAAGTTGCTATATTTATTGTTTATTTGAAAACTATTTACAGAACAGCCTCAGAATTGAGATTCAAATCAATGATTTTGATCACAAAAGACAAGTTTTTTATCAACTCAGAACATGAATATTCTTAAGTGTATGAATGAATATTTACAGCCTCAGTATTGAGATTCAATGTAGTAGGAAATTATGAACCAAGTATGCATGAACAAGAGTTGTCATAATCAGCACAGCTTTCTTTCTTCTTCTTCTTATTTTTAATTTTATGATCAAACTGTGATTTTTTTTTAATTATTTCTTTATTTTTACTACCTAACGTTCTTGGCATTTTGATTATGGTGTCTGTGTGTTTGTGTGTGTCTCTGTGTGTGTGACTGAGTGAGAGACAGGTTTGAAGACTGTTTATTTTTTAATGGTCTGTGTGAACTTGGTGATTAATGCAAACATCCAGTGATGGCAAACAGGGAAATAATATGTCAGCCTTGTTCACTGTATTCTTCTTAAAAGCATTGCGTTCAGTACAAGCAAAGTTTTCCAACTGACTTTATATCACCAGCAAACAAACAAATGGTTATAAAAAAAAAAAAAAAAACACTGACTGGAGTGGAGGCAGTGCCCGACACAACACGAGCTGTTTTCAGCTCTGTCTTGTCAAATGCACCACGTACGTTATGAAACAAGTTCACCAAGTAACTTTAAATATCATACACACTGAAACAGAGGCGAACTGAAGAAAAATTAAGGAGCACAGCAACGTGAGCTAGAGTCAAGCCAAACAGAGAGAGACAGATCCTGTGTGTCTGTGTGTGTGTGTGTGTGTGTGTGTGTGTGTGTGTGTGTGTGTGTGTGCGCGCGAGAAGCTGCAGAGAGACGTGTCTGTGTAGGGAGGGGTGGGCGCTATGTGTGACTGGCCAATCACAGAGCGTGAAGACAGTTAGCCAATCGGGATTTTCCTTCAGAATGAGCACAGATATTGAAGAGTTTTATTTGGATCATGCTCGTGCTCATCAAAAATGCTTTATCCGTATCAGATACTCATCCGAAACGAGTATCCCGCTTAATCCATGTGTTGCTTCTACCTGTGCACCGAAAACAGGTGACCTCAATAATTAGCTCATCCACCTGCCTGAAGGGATGAACTAATTACAATCAGCTGATTTATTGGGAAGATGGAATAAATATGTGGCTGTTACTTTCTGAAGCTGGATTTGACACCTCTGCATGTCTGTGAGTCCGCATTTGTATTGATTATTATGTAGTATAATCAGGAAAGTGTTATTTATGTAACATATGCATTGATGTGTATAATGGCACTGTTTATCATGTTGATCATCTTCATTTTTATGTGGATTCCAGCGCTGGTTCATTTTGGTGTATAATTTACGCCACCTCTCGACCTGGTGTATATTTTCAGCGCAGCGTACGCCAATGACCACATTGATAAATGCCAAGTAGCGCAGCCGTTTTGGCGTACACCCCATATACGCTCAAATATCGCCGTATGCAACGTTGATACATGAGGCCCATTGTACGTTCAAAAACCACACGTCGGACTCGTGTTTCCAGAAGCAAAATGTAAGCTTCTTTTTCAAACTTAATTTACAAAAACTCTCGATGGGAGACATCAAAGTTTAAAAACAAAACAACAACAAAAAACCATTACAAGACAGTTCTGCGGTGTTTCACAGGCATAGTGCGAGAGGTTGGATGCTTGTAGCTCTTCAGCAGCAGGATACCCTCACAACGGCCTACCAGAATAATATCAAAGTTTGATTTTTATTCGACCATACGATCGCCGATCAGGAGGTGGTCGTGACATGTTAAATGTGTTCATTTTACACGATGCAGGACGCGTGATTAATCTGAAACTCGGTGCAATCAAAAAAATTCTCGCATGAATGAACAATCATCTGAAAAAGGGCCAAAACTCGCACTGTGTAAACCCAGCTTACTGAACGTCTGGTACCAGTAGATCATGACAGTGTTCTATTATTTATTTTTGACACAGGTTATATCAGATGGTTATCTAATTACAACTTGGCTTTTTTTTTTAAAATGCCTTTTTTTTTTTTTTTTTTTTTACAAATAAATGGTTTTACAAAAGTACATTTATCTGTAAAAACCAACACACAATACACCTCACATTAACGTGTTGGTTTACATAATGTATGAGTCAAACCAATAAGTGTTAGCCAATGCACATTTTACCCAGAATCCTTTGTGATCTGTCTGTGTTTGTTACAAAACTTCAAAATAGTGCATTATTCAACATTAAAAGATATATATTATATTTTAACTTTGTACAAATGACAAAATTGACAGCTATTCTATCAGTATTAATTTTATTTATACACCAAATCATAACTCATCATTGCTTTATTTTCCAAGACCTCCTCCACCTCACGGCATCATTGTGATTGAACAGAGGTGAGCTTCATAGTGCTCCTCAGCTTGGGTCTGTGCTGGAAGACATGTAGTAAACAGGATCTTCCAACAGGGGGCAGGACACTCAAAGACAGAAGTGCTGACTCGTTTGGGACTGTCGTCCTTTTTAATGCTTCCAAAAGCGATCGTGGTGTTAAAAGTCAAAATCAGTTTGTTAGTAGTTGCAAGTGTACCAGAGACAATACTGGAATTTATCGGTTATCTGTAACTTCCAATATATTTTTGGATGGTTTATCTTTATCAAAGATAACTTTTCCGTTATCTGATTATCTGTTATCGAAGTTAATTTTTTGGTTATCTGTGCCCATCACTGGTCACAGGTATACGTAAAAGGCTTTATCTCAGAAATCAGGCTGGGGGGGTTCAGTACACAGGAAGGCAGTCTGAGAAGCAGCGGTACAGGCAGGGGTCAGGTACAGGCATAGTCAGCAACAAGCACAGTTCCAAAATACCAGGAGACACAATACATGGGCTGAGGCAGGAGCAAGGTCAAAAAACAAAGCACGGTCAAAAATGGCAAAGCAAATACAGAGCAAAAAAAAACAATGGCTGGAACATGGATAAGAAAGCACAACGAACTGGCAGGGAGTGGAGACAGTGAGGGGCTTAAATAACAGGTGCAGTAATTAGGGAAACAAGGCACAGGTGTCAGGGAAGGTTCTGGAAGGGGTGTGGTCAGATGACACAGAGGTGAGACAGGAGTCAAGAGAGTGCAGAAAGACAGAGCAGACAGAATTACAATGAAGGTGTGAGAAGCTGGTGCAAGATAGTGCAGTAAGACAAATGCAAAGTGAACAGGACCTGACAAGATGGTGAACCTAACCACAGTGATCAAAATAAAACACCAACACAAAAGATGAACAAAACCCAAGTCCCAATAAGCAAGAAATAAAATAAAGAAAACCCGACATGAAGGAACAAAGAATTAAACCATGAAACAAATGTAAGAACTGAAAAGAGCAAAACAAGAAAATAAAGACTAAGACCAAACTAGAATGGAACTATGTGGAACAATAAACAGATAATTCAACATAAGACAAAAGAAAAGCAAACAGGAAATAAAACTAATGAATATACAAAGGTAAGACTGAAACTAGACACATAACTAAAGTAAGATAAACAGGAAATAACTGAAACAGAAAATAAAACCACTGACAAAAGTATTACACACAGGAACAAGATAATCAGAACCAAAGTATGACGAGACTAGATTAATAACTAAAATAAAATGACCAGATAAAAACAATAGGGGACAAAACATGACTGGGCCAGACTGGGGCCGAAACCTGACATCCAAGTTGTAATCGCTGTGATGTATGTCCGTTAATGTGCACGCATGTAAGGATCATCATCACTCACGTCATAGGATCCGTGCAAAACCCACATGCTACTTACTACAATCCCTCCACACAGTTGAAAAGGTGATCAAAACATCAAATCTGGACAAGATTTCTGTTTTGGAAAAAAATTATCTTCAGGGCTGTTTATGTAAAATGTGTAAATCGGGAGAAAAAAAATAAGCGTATGAGAGAGGGAGGGGAGAAAACCTACACTTTTATTTATGTGGCAGGTCTGAACACCTTTAAGTTAAAAATTCCTGAGCTTTTGAGAAAGACAATGTGACATCACTGCAGCCCCTTTTCAGGCAAATAAACGGTGCAAAACATCTCAGCTTCATGGAAGGAAACATTTATTTTGTTCATTTCTGTCTCAAATCAGCTGATTTGCTGCAGAAAAGCCATCACAAAAGAGACAAATCAAAAACTCCTGCTGAGGGTGAGTGCTTTCTATCACCGTAGTACTGACTGTGACCATGTTGGACATACAGTGTGAACACAGAAGAAAATTAATTATTTGCACTGAAATGATGTTTGATTGTTGTCAGTGTCTGTGTTACCTGGAATGAGGAAACATTTCTTTAATTGTGGCAAACTCTCATCGTGTAATGTTGTATGTTAATATTTGTATCTTCCACACTGATTTGGAGGGCCTGAAAAAGTACTTTTTAATACCATGGTATAAGGTTAGTGATTTATTAATTTTCTATATCTGCTTACTCCACTGTAATTACAGGATGCAGTCAACAGAGGTCTGCATTACATCCTGCACTGGGGCCAACCGAAAATCCACGGCGCTTCGGCATCGCTTCGTCTGGGCAGGATTCTGCCTTAGAGGCGTTCAGTCATAATCCCAGAGATCGTAGCTTTGCACCATTGGCCCCTCAGGCAAGTGCATACACCGTATGTCTGAATCTGCGGTTCTTCTTGTACTGAGCAGGATTATTGTTGAAAACACACATCATCAGCAGGACAAAACTGACCTGTGTCACGACGATCTAAACCCAGCTCACGTTCCCTGTTAGTGGGTGAACAATCCAACGCTTGGTGAACTGTGCTTCACAGTGATAGGAAGAGTCAACAATGGATGATCAAACAGTGCAGCCCTCCCTGTGGTAATGTTTCTGACACCTCCTGCTTAAAATCCACATACAGTCAGCTGTGTGTGGTCATTAAACATCACAAACTTAATGCCATTTAGATGATTGTGCTCTTTATTTCTGATGCCCAAAGACTTCTGATTGGACACCGGCTGAGGTGTGGCGGTGCCTCGGTGCTGCGCCTGTGTAGCAGTGGCACTCGTTCTGTGTTTTTGCTGAGTAGGTGCAATGAGTTGCAGACATCTGTGGACGTGGACAGCAGGACGTCCTCACTGTCTGTTGTTTTGACTCCACTGAAGCCTGGGACCCGAACACACAGTGTTTCACAAAGAACAGCCCAGGACAAACACTGTCCCTGCGTCTGTGTGGTGCATTTACAAGATGCTGAGACACATATGAAAACACCTGCTGAAAACGTGTGTGTGTGTGCATACATGTGTGCAACTGGACTCTGTGAGGACACATGCAACCCTTGACCCCTTAGCCCTTGCTCCCTGTGGGGTGGAGCACACGGCACACTTTCAGACAAAGACACTTGTGGACAGACGCGGACTGAGAGCTGTCTTTGGCCGGGGTGAGGGAGGTGAAGCCTCCTGCAGGTCATTAGTGTGCAGAGTGTGAGATGAAGAGAGCCTCCTCTTTGAATTAAGAGCAGAGGAACGTGGAGTGACACAGGGGACACATAGACGTCAGTCAGACAGACGGACATTTGGAGCAACTCCTGAAAAGACACTGCAGACACAGACTGCAGAATTCAGTGCTGACATCTTGACCAGCGTGCTCAGGGAGATGCCACATCACTGAGGTCAGGATCCAGACTCACAGGGGGGACGTGTTCTCCTCCTCAGAGCTTCATATCATGGTTTGGAGACGAGCTCAGGTCGCTTGGATTCCACAGCAAGTGTGTCACACAGAACAAAGTCTGAATGTGTGTGTGCCACCAAGAACGCATGAGAACCACAAAACTGTGAAGGCGTCAGAAGAATGTTCACATGGAACCCACAGCTGAACACACACACACACATAAACACACATGCAAACACACATGCATAAACACACACACATAAACATACACACACTCACACAAACACATACTCACACACACATAAATACACACATGCAAACACACAAACACACACATAAACACACACAAATACACACATAAACACACAGACCCACACGCAAACATAAACACACACAAACATAAACACACACACATATGCAAACACACAAACACACACACCCACATTAACACACACACACACATAAACACACACACGCAAACACACACACATAAACACACAACACACACACATAAACACACACACGCAAACACACACACAAAAACACACACATAAAACACATGCATACACACATAAACACACACATAAACACGCAAACACACACACACATAAAACACACATGCATAAACACACACAAACACACACATAAACACACAGACCCACACACACAAACATAAACACACACACATGCAAACACACAAACCCACATTAACACACACATGCAAACACACAAACCCACATTAACACACACATAAACACACACAAACATAAACACACACACATAGGCAAACACACAAACACACACACACACACACACACACACACACATAAACACACACACGCAAACAGACAAACATACACCCACATAAACACACAACACACCCACACACAAACACACACACACATTAACACACAAAAACACACACATAAAAAACACACACAAACACACACGGAAACACACACACACACACACACATTAACACACACAAACACACATAAAACACACATGCATAAACACATATAAACACACACCTAAGCACACACAAATAAACACACAAACAAACACGCAAACACAAAACCTATTTTTTTCTGAAGCTCTAACATGTCCACAATACCAAATGAGAAGGTAGCACTCTGTAAACTCCTTTGCACTAGTAGTTTTGGTATCATTTTGAAATACTACAGTCAAATTCACGTTTTCGCTCCACGTTCGTGTACAAACCATTCGTATTTTGGTACACATCATAATCCACTCAAATCTCAACTCACTCCATAAATATGACATATCAAATTGTCATGGACATCTCTAGAGTATAAATATAATGTGATATTAGCGATAACAATAACCTTTAGCATCATTTTGACCGACTGAAATGGTGTACTGTTGTGAAACTGAAATCTGACTTGTAATATCATATGTATATCTGCTATTGCTCATCATGAAGCATGTTGGCTTCTAAAATTATTTGAAAAGCTCTGCAGGTCACAATGACACAAAATTATGGCGCAATCTATGGGCAAATTTAATTTAGAAATACTGTGAAATTCGTGTTTTCACACTGCGCTCATGTACAAACCTTTCGCTGTTCCATACATATTATTATACCCTCAATTTCTACTCAGTCTACACATATGACATATCACATTTGTTGTATGGCTGGGGGGCCTGGCTGCCTTTTTGTTTCTGTCTTTTGTTTTTCCTTCCAGGTGGCTTGCATTTGAGACTGAGTGGCTGTGTTGCTGAGGTTATCAGGACCTCACCCTGATCACCTGCGGCTCGTCAGGACTCACAGCTGTGGTGCATCTATATGGATTGGAACATGGTGGCATTTAAGACTGGAGTGTACAGTGTGTATTTGCCAGAGACTCGACCTTGTGACCAGACGGGTGAGATCGTCGTCTCGGGAGCCATCTCATCATCAGTGGATGCAGAGAACGTCCAGGGTTTGATGCACGGTCTGTGAAAGAGGAGGGGGTGAGGTCTCACGCTCGTCAGCACACTTCCTGAGGTACGTTAGATTTTGTGACTAACATTTATACAGTCAGTAAATGTGGTGTCCCTCACACCTTTATTATATTGAGCTGTATGTTAGTCATGTATCGGCTTCCACTGCAGTGGAGTTTTGTGAACTGGATGTTCCATGCCTGCAGGTTGGGAAGCTGATTAGTAATCAAGCCAGGAAGTGTTTGCTGTTTGTACACCTTTAAGTGTTCTCTCTGTGTGTAGAGTGTGGACTCACATAATGGTTCCTTCTTTCACAGACTCAGTTTGTTGCGGCCACCTGGGGGGTGTCGGCGGGGTCCTTGGGTCCGAACAGCTTCTGGCTCCGGACCGTTAGCGCTGCTGGGAGCGCACCACGCCAGACCGCACTTTCTTTTGTTGTTTTTTGTATCACTGTTATGTATTAAATTCAGTTAGCCTTTGTACCGTGCTCTGCTTATTTCATACTGGGTCCTTCAAACGCTGGTCGGTTCTCCGAGCTGCGTCCGACACATAACAACATTGCTCAGTAACATCTCAAGAGTATCAGTACTTCTTGATATTACCAATAACAATCACTAATAGTATAATTTTGATCAATTAAAATGGTGTATCGTAGTCAAACTGAAGTTCAACTTGTAAAACCATATGACATATATCTGGCATTGCTCATGATGAACCCAGATTGTCTCCCTGTGTTCAATATTTCTCAATAAACGTGTGCGTAAAGTTGTGATATCAGCTGTGGTGTACCTTGTGTTTTTTAACTTCAGTGTGTGTGCTTTTGTTTCATGTTTATTCCAGGCACAGGGTACCACATAAAATATTCCTGCATATCTCCATTTACTTCATTTACTCCACTTCATATGTTGCTCACAGTCAGTAAAAATTATTTTCTTATTATGATCATTCTGGACAGTGGAGATTGATTAATTTATCAACAGACTTTTTTTTTTTAAATACGTAACTAATCCTTTTGCTCTGTCAGTCAGTGTGACACAGCCTATAGACTGGCAGCCTGTACTGGCTGAACTCCAGTTCCCCTGTAAAGCAGAGACAAACTACACAACTTTCACCACTGTTACTAATTTGAAAGGACCTGGTTTCAGCAGATTTGATTATGATTACTGAAAGTCTCTGGATCGCACATTTAATGATTGCTCCTGATGAGGGTTCACAAAGTACATGATTTGTCAGACAAACTAAAGCCAACCGAAGCATCAAACTCTCTTGAGAGTGACTCAGAGAGTTTGCACAAGAGTTTGCACAAGAGTTTGATTAAAACTCTCATGAGACTGACAGTCTGGAGGGTAAACAAACACAGACAATAATTGGCTCAATGTTTCTGTTGTTTGCACAGATATCTACTCTGAGAAATCCACTATGAAGAACTAAACACTTCATCATTGTATTCCCACTGGCTATTTAAGCCCCACCAACTCTTTTACATAGGATTTTGGCAACATGTGTTAGCAGCTGGGTCAGCAGTTAGCACACACTACACGTTGGTGTACAGAGTTGGCTCAAAAAATTAAAAGATGTTTGACTCACTGCGACTGAGGTTGGCTCGGGCCGGGTCTGTTCCCCTCATACACTTGCCAATTAGGGTCTTTGCTTCTAACACACCAACAGATTTCTGTGCCAACTTACCCAACTGACTGGTACAGACTGTGCCTGACTGTGAATTGTGGGTAAAGTCATGCAAAAAAATCTTCTAGTGTGTCCGCAGTTTTATCTTTAACTACAATAAGTGACAATAGAAAATAATCAATGTTCCACTCATTGAGCCTTTTTAGAGCAATGGTACAAGATTCAAAGGGAAATATGGTTGTTCATCATTAGCGTAACAGCAGAATGAAATGTTCTGTCAATGAACAATTGACTTTGCATTATTCCAGCTCTGTTCTGGTTAAGATCTGACTCTGTATTTTATGAAACTGTGAAATCTGTGGTGTTCAAAGGAATAGCTAATTTAAGCATCTCCATCAGATAGCTGTGATAATGACTTGACACACGCATATGTATGCACATGTAGCGGCTGCACTTTCTCTCATCTGCATTGTGTTTCTGTTGTGACATGAACTCATGATTTGTGGCATGGGAGGTGGACACTGTCCAGTCGGCTAAAACCCAGACCCTGAACTGAGTGGCAAGAATAGCCTTTGGCTGTCGCGGGAGTGAAGCCTGTTGAGTACCACATGCACTGTGACTCCAGTTGGCCTCCGTCACACAGACATTCACAAATATAATTTTCTGAGCAGGTGAGCACTACTTTTTTGACTCCTTGAATTAAAGTAAAAAGAACATCCTGACGGTTTCACCATCATTAGAAAAACAAACACTATGTCCAAATACTTATGGCACTGACTGTATCTGGTCAGTAACACTTGTCAAAGCTGAAAGTAAGGGTTTGATTTGGCTCCTTAATGCTTCCTTTCGTTGAATCTAGCTCAGTTTGAAAGTTGGATTCAGGAAAACTGCACATTTTGAAGTGCCCTGTGAGTCTGCTGGGTCCCCTCGAGTAACACAAATGGCGTGTGAGTGTGCTGTACCCCCTGCAAAACAAATGGCGTGTGAGTGTGTCATACCTCCAGCCCCCACTCCATGATCCAACATTGTCGAGGTGCAGCTTAGTAGGGGAATGTTTGAACGGTGGCCAGAGTGTGATGTCATGTCCATGCTTAAACAGCTGACCACTGTGTCCTCGCAACTCACAGCTGGAGAACACATATCATGCCATGAAGAACATCACATCTCAACACGCCACTGTGATGCACATGTGTGGGTGCTCTCATGAAATGGGGAAAATTACAAACAAACAAGATCACCTTTGGATCGCCCCAGCCATGTCACACTGCGCAGTGCAGTCAGGCTGGGCCATCTGAAATTATCCATGAGAGGTTGAAGATCAGCCAGTCAGCCAGATCTCAGCTGATCTCTGGTCAGTGACTCACTCTCAGCTGGAACGGACAGAGTGAACACGGAGTGTTCATACATACATAAATATATACATACATAAATAGCACAAACAGAAATAAAATAAGGGAATGAAATTAATAAATATGGTAAAAATAAAACAAATAATCAGAGAAAAAAAAGAACTATTTTAACATACAAAACGAAATCCATTTGTTTCGTCATTTCCAACACAGACCGTTAAATCATCAGGCATCAATTACACATCATTACCAGTAACATGATTGTCTTACATTTAAACAGTACATTCATTGTTCTTATAATGTTCTGTGATCTGTCATTATTTTGACCTATCAAATTTTTGTTGATCTATGTACATTTGTCCAACATGTAATTGCTGCTGCTGTGTGAGTGCGATCAGGTATCACACCTCTCATGTGGTCGTACTGTGTTTGTGCGAGTGCACATGAGCATGCATGAAACCGTTTCCGTGACATCATACACGGCTGTCCAACAGTCTGTCCCTCTGAATAGCGGCTGGAATTTTTGAGGTTTGCGCATTTGTTTTTTCTGCCTTTTTTGGCCGGTTTCGGCCTCTTTCACCCAACCTCATGTTATGTGTGAAGAGGCCATTAGAGGAGGATGTTCTTTCACCAACTCATCAAATCTAGGCCTGGATCTCAGATGTACCTTATGGCAAATTGTAGCTAAACTTTCAGTCTTATTTTTAAGAAAATCCATTGCCTTTTACTAAGGAGTGGCTTCCGAGTGGCCATACAGGCCTGATTGGTGGATTGCTGCAGAGATCATTGTCCTTCTAGAAAGTTCCACAGAGGAATACTGGAGTTTTGATAGAATGATCATCAGGTTCTTGGTCACCTACCTGACTAAGGGCCTCCTCTCCCGATCGCTCAGTTTAGATGGGCGGCCAGGCCTGGTGGATCTGAATGTCTTGCATTTACAGATGATGGAGGCCACTGTGCTCACTGGGACCTTCAAAGCAGCTGAAATGTTTGCTCTTCCCCAGAATTGTGCCTCATCACAATCCTGTCTTGGAGGTCTACAGACAATTACTTTGACTTCATGTTGGTCAATCAACTGAATTTACCCCAGGTGAACTCCAAATAAGCTGTAGAAACATGTCAAGGATGATCAGTGGAAACAGTTAGCACCTAAGATCAATTTTAAGCTTCATGGCAAAGACTGTGAATACTTATGTTGTTCATGTGATTTCTTACTTTGTCTTATATATATATATATATATATATATATATATATATATATATATATATATATATATATATATATATATACGAGGTCTATTAGAAAAGTATCCGACCTTATTATTTTTTTCAAAAACCATATGGATTTGAATCACGTGTGATTACATCAGACATGCTTGAACCCTCGTGGGCATGCGAGAGTTTTTTCACGTCTGTCGGTTACGTCATTCGCCTGTGGGCAGTCTTTGAGTGAGGAGTCGCCCACCCTCTCATCGATTTTTTTCATTGTTTAGGAATGGCTCAGAGACTGCTGCTTTGTTTGATCAAACTTTTTTCAAAACTGTAAGGCACAACTGAGTGGACACCATTTGCTAAATTCAGCTGGTTTTCGGTAAAAATTTTAACAGCTGATGAGAGATTTTGGTCTGGTAGTGTCGCCGTAAGGACGGCCCACGGCGCTTGACGGCAATCTGCGCTTCGAGGCGGCGGCGTCTCGCTGTTTCAAGTTGAAAACTTCCACATTTCAGGCTCTGTTGACCCAGGAAGTTGTCAGAGAACAGAGAACTTTCAGAAGAAGTCGGCATGAGGAGTTTATTCGGACATTCCATTGTTAACGGACATTTTGTAATGAAAGAACGTGCGGGCAGAGTCGCATGTCGGGCCGGACCCGACCGCAGGGGGTCGCGACAGGAAAAACACCTCCGTTGGAAATCTTAACGGACAAGTTGGAACATGCCCAAACTGTTAAACAATTTCTCAGTTACTCACTTGTTGAAAGCCATCAAAAGCCGCCTGAATTTTACAAATGGTTTTCAACACGGAGGTGTTTTTCCTGTCGCGGCGCACACAGATTCGCCGAGTTGTCACGGAAACGACTTGGCAAATTTGCGCGCACGTCTTTCATTACAAAATGTCCTTAAACAGTGGAATGTCCGCATAAAGTCCTCATGCCGGCCTCTTCTGAATCTTCTCTGTTCTCTCACGACATCCTGGGTGAATTAAGCCTTAAATTAGGATGTTTTCAAGTCGAAACAGGCCGACAACGGCGCCTGGAAGCGCTGCACGATGTCCCGCTCCGTGGGAAGTCCTTACACTGACAGAAACACCCCATAATCTCTCATCAGCCGTTAAACTTTTCACCGAAAACCAGCTTAATTTCTCGAATAGTGTCCACTCGGATATTCCTCACAGGTCCAGAAAAAATTTTGATAAAGCAACGCGCGCCGTCTCGAGCAGCGTGTGAAACAAAGGAATTCAGCCGAGAGGGCGGGACCACATCTCACTCAAGGCCTGCCCACAGGGAAATGACGTCACTGACACGCGTGAAAAAACTCACGCATGAGCACGAAAGAAAAAAAAAAAGGGTCGGTTTATTATCTAATAGACCTCGTATATATATATATATATATATATATATATAAAATTTGCAAAAATCTAAAAAAAAAAAAAAACTTTTTTCACATTGTCGTTTGTAGAATTTTGAGGGAAAAATTAATTTCATCTATTTTGGAATAAATCTGTAACAACAAAAAAGTAGAAAAAGTTCAGCAATGTGAATACTTTCTGGATGCACTGAATTATTGAAAGGATGAAGAGTGGAGACGTGCATGGAGGTCGATGCTTTGTAACACTCCACTGCAGTGTCAGACATGTGGAAGCTGAACCCCACAGAGTGAAACACTGAACGTCCTGAGCCCACTGATCACAGAAAAGAAGCCCACAGGAGGAACACTGCCCTCATGCTTCACACAGTTACAGACCTACAGCATCACACCACATCACAGCACACCACACTGGAACATGCAGCAAGGGATCGGGGAGGGAAGACGCTGAGTTCCTGCTCAGCACTTTTCCACGTGTGAAACAGACAAGGCCTCATGTTGTACACCTGACCAAATCTGTAACAGAGGGCCCAACCCCAATACAGCCAAGTCCAAATGCACCATGGCACATCATCCAGACAGTTCAGAAGGTTATGCTCTACTGTTCCAAATCATAAGGCGTGAACCAGGAAGGTGTATTGATTTTAACTATAACTCTTCCCAGGTGGATTCCAAGGTGTTTCAAAGCCAGCTGGGAAATATAATCCCTCCAGCATGCCCTGGGTCTTCTACGAGACATCCTCCCAGTTGGACATGCCTGGAAGACCTTCTTAGGAAGATGACCGGGGGGCATCCTCACCTGATGCCTGAGCCACATCAGCTGGCTCCTTTTGATGTGACTTCGAGACCCTACCCGAGAGTCGAGCTTCCCACCCTGTCGCTAAGTACCTCAACAAAAATATAAACGCAACACTTTTGGTTTTGCTCCCATTTTGTATGAGATGAACTCAAAGATCTAAAACTTTTTCCACATACACAATATCACCATTTCCCTCAAATATTGTTCATAAACCAGTCTAAATCTGTGATAGTGAGCACTTCTCCTTTGCTGAGATAATCCATCCCACCTCACAGGTGTGCCATATCAAGATGCTGATTAGACACCATGATTAGTGCACAGGTGTGCCTTAGACTGCCCACAATAAAAGGCCACTCTGAAAGGTGCAGTTTTATCACACAGCACAATGCCACAGATGTCGCAAGATTTGAGGGAGCGTGCAATTGGCATGCTGACAGCAGGAATGTCAACCAGAGCTGTTGCTCGTGTATTGAATGTTCATTTCTCTACCATAAGCCGTCTCCAAAGGCGTTTCAGAGAATTTGGCAGTACATCCAACCAGCCTCACAACCGCAGACCACGTGTAACCACACCAGCCCAGGACCTCCACATCCAGCATGTTCACCTCCAAGATCGTCTGAGACCAGCCACTCGGACAGCTGCTGAAACAATCGGTTTGCATAACCAAAGAATTTCTGCACAAACTGTCAGAAACCGTCTCAGGGAAGCTCATCTGCATGCTCGTCGTCCTCATCGGGGCCTTGACCTGACTCCAGTTCGTCGTTGCAACTTCGCACAGCCATTGAAGAGGAGTGGACCAACATTCCACAGGCCACAATTGACAACCTGATCAACTCTATGCAAAGGAGATGTGTTGCACTGCATGAGGCAAATGGTGGTCACACCAGATACTGACTGGTATCCCCCCCAATAAAACAAATTCTGCACCTTTCAGAGTGGCCTTTTATTGTGGACAGTCTAAGGCACACCTGTGGACTAATCATGGTGTCTAATCAGCATCTTGATATGGCACACCTGTGAGGTGGGATGGATTATCTCAGCAAAGGAGAAGTGCTCACTATCACAGATTTAGACTGGTTTGTGAACAATATTTGAGGGAAATGGTGATATTGTGTATGTGGAAAAAGTTTTAGATATTTGAGTTCATCTCATACAAAATGGGAGCAAAACCAAAAGTGTTGCGTTTATATTTTTGTTGAGTATATGAGCCCAGATACCCAATAGAAGAATCTCATTTCTGCTGCTTGCATCCGTGACCGTATTCTTTCAATCATTAGCCAAACTTCATGGCCATATGTGAAGTCAGGAGCTTAAACAGACTGGTAAACCGAGAGTCTCACCTTGTGGCTCAGCTCCTTCTTTATGACAACAGTCTGGTCATGCTGCCCCAATCTATCTATCAGTCTCACGCTTCACCTTAGCTGCACTTGTGACTAAGACTCCGATACAGTTAAACTCTTCCACTTGGGGCAGTAACTCTCCACTGACCCAGAGGGGACAGTCCACCCTTTTTCGACAGAGGACCATGGTCTCAGATTTTGAGGTGGTGATTCTCATCCCAGTCGCTCACACTCACTCAAGCCTCAGTCATGCTCAATGCGTATTGGAGGTCACTACCTGATGATGTCAACAAAACAACATCATCTACAAAAAACACAGATGCAACTCTGAGTTCAAATTGAAGTTGATGCTCTTCACTGTTTTTGCACGTTCATCTTTTGATGTCAAATCTGAACGTCACCTGTGTCTTTTCACCATGCGTGCAGACAGGAAGTCAAGTCCTTCTGAGCAACTGGCATTTGTTTTGTTTCCTTCTCTCTTTAGCCTCGTTTCCACCATGTGGTCTTGGTCGGTATGCCACAGTTAGGAATGCTATTTTAGGCTTGTTTCCACATCCAGATTTAGGGACAGGTACAAAAATAACCGACCTGTTCTGGACCACTTTTTGGCACCCTTTGCTTGTGGTACTGAAAAAAATGGACCGGTAACAAAAGGGAGGAGCTAACCCACTATTGTCCATTGATCTTATAGCTCATAGCAACATAGGAACGTGTCATCACCATGCGCCATTTTACATGCTATACAGAATCCCATTGAAAAAATATAGGCACCAGTTTAAATATCCTCACAACGAATAATGTCATCAAAAAGCAGCCAGGTTGGCCAAACAAGGAGGTGCAAAATTTCCTGGTGATCATTGCAGAGGAACAACAATATGATGGCACACTGTCTGTGTCGATATCATGCCGACATCTATCATATGCCACCTACCAATCCAAACGTACTGCTGGCAGTGGTAAAGTAAGCCAAGCCATGCTTTACCATCCTGAACTGCACTGTACCAGGACGGACCGGCTTTTGTCAGTCCTGTGTGTCTCGGGGCTGTTTGCACTCTATTATCACTGTTTGACTGAGTTGACTCTATTGAATATTTCAAACCACAGTTGACTGGATCATGTTAAATTTAGTTGAAGTAGTTAGTGGTATTTAGTCTCCATACGTTTCCTCACTTCACTGCTTTATGAAACACAACTTTAATAAGCCTGTTTGCACAGACTTTAGGAACGTTCCACACCACAGTCATTCTCTGGGATTCAGTCCTTTCCTTCTTTAATTATTAAGATTTCCTGCATTATTCACTTTTTTGCACATTTGATTGTGTTTTAATGTGCTGTGTCCTTACTGAGACATTTCCCTGCTGGACACAAAGTTTGAATTGAGATGTGCAGAACAAAGGTAGATTATTTAAACATGGATGAAGCAGCAGAATTCTTGTGTCAAGCCTGCAGGGCTCTGTGTGTGCGTGTGTGTGTGTGTGTGTGCGTGTGCGTGCGCAGCAGGAGAGTATTTTGAAACGTCCCTCATCCCACTCACTTCTCCCCCTCCTTTGACGGAATTCAAAACAATGAGACCCTTTTTGTCGGGGGGGGGGGGGGGGAGAGAGAGATACAGACACACAAAGGGGGGGGGGGGGGCGTGTGTGTGTGTCTATATCTCTCTCTTGTCTTCCAGATTGCATTAGATTAGATTCAATTAGATAGAACTTTATTAATCTCTTGTGAAGACTCCATCAGGGAAATTGAGTTTCAAGCAGCACTGTATACCGGCACACAGGGTAAGAAGCACACAGTATCAAAAGTGAAAGCTAAAAACAATTTGCAAATATGACTATAAATACACAAACATAAGTATCAGAAATACTGCTCACTGCTGTCTTACTGTCTACTACTGTTCCTCTCCTCCCTGTCCTCTGTCTTCCTGTTCCTCCTCCTCCCCCTGAGTGAGGAGTTGTACAGTCTGATGACCTGAGGGACAAAAGAGTTTTTCAGTCTGTTGGTCCTGCACATGGGAAGGAGCAGTCTGTGGCTGAAGAGGCTCCTCTGGTTGCTGATGACGGTGTGCAGAGGGTGACTGGCATCATCCATAATGTCCAGCAGTTTGTCCAGTGTTCTCTGCCACCATCACCAGAGAGTCCAGCTTCATGCCAACCACTGATCAGTTTGTACAGCCTGGATGTGTCCTTCTTGAATGTGCTGCCCCCCAGCACACCACGGTGTAAAAGAAGATGCTGGCAACGCAGCAACACAGACAACTACAGACTGGTACAACATCCACAGGAGTTTCCTTCAGATGTTAAACATTGGCAGCCTCCTCAGAAAGTACAGTTCTGTTCCTTCCTGTACAGGTGGTTGGTGTGGGTTATTGAGTCCAGTTTGCTGTCCAGCCACAGTCCAAGGTACTTAAGATAAGATCAACTTTATTGATCTCACAGAGGAGAAATTCACATCTAAGTCAGCTCTTAAAGAACACACAAGATGGGTGCAAGTAGAGGAAATTGTTCATCAAACAGCATGTGCAAGGATAAGCAATAATAATAATACTTAAGAAATAAGAAAATGAGGTAGAAATGGAATATATATATATATATATATATATATATATATATATATATATATATATATATATATATATATATATATATATATATATATATATATATAAACATGATTGGGATTGAAAAGGAGATAGGAGCATCTTCTTTACAATATGTGAAATTGAGTTTAGATGTGATAAGGTGACATTAGTGCAGGGATTTGTAAATGAGTTGTTATTGCACATGATATGTGGACATATGAATATTGCACGTGATTTGTGGACATATTATTGCATGTGGTTATTTCACAGTGTTATTGTACAGTCTGACAGCAGCAGGGAGGAACGACCTGCGGTATCGTTCCTTCTTGCACTGAGGGTGCCTCAGTCTGTCACTGAACGAGCTGCTCAGCTCCACTACAGTCCGGTGCAGAGGGTGAGAGGAGTTGTTCATGATGGATTTGAACCTGGTTAACACCCTCCTCTCAGCCACCTCCTCCAGAGAGTCCAGAGGACAGCCCAGGACAGAGCTGGACTTCCTGACCAGCTTATTCAGTTTCTTTCTCCCTCGGTCTGTGCTGCCCAGGGCCCAACAGACGACAGCATAGAGGAGAGCAGAGGCTACAACAGAGTTGTAGAAGGTCTTAAGCAGAGGCCTGCTCACTCCAAAGGATCTCAGTCTCCTCAGGAGGTGGAGGCGACTCTGACCTTTTTCTGACTCTGACTCTGACCCAGGGCATTGGTGTTGTGAGTCCAGTCCAGTTTGCTGTTGAGGTGAACACCCAGGTATTTGAAACTGTCCACAGTCTTTATGTCCTCCCCCGGGATGTTCACCGGTGGGTGAGGTGGTGATTTTCTCCTGAAGTCGATCACCATCTCCTTCGTCTTACTGGTGTTGAGACACAAGTGGTTGCGCTCACACCAGTCCACGAAGTCTGTGATGACCAACCGGTACTCCAGTTCGTTCCCTTCAGACACATGAGCCACAATGGCAGAGTCATCAGAGAACTTCTGGAGGTGGCAGCTGTCCGTGTTGTAGGTGAAGTCCGAGGTGTAGAGGGTGAAGAGGAAAGGCGAGAGGACAGTGCCCTGGGGGCCCCGGTGCTGCACCTTACCACCTCAGACTGACAGCCATGCAGCTGCACGTACTGCGGGCGGTCAGTGAGGTAGTCGATGGTCCAGGCGGCGAGGTGTCCATCCACACCTGCGTCCTCCAGCCTCCCCCGCAGCAGTGTCGGAGAAATCAAAGAACATGACTCTCACAGTGCTCCCGCTGGTCTTCAGGTGGGTGAGCACTCGCTGTAGTAGGTAGATGACAGCGTTATCTACTCCGATGTTGGGCCTGTAGGCGAATTGCAGTGGGTCCAGGATGTCGCTCACCACCTGCAGCACATCATTTCCAGCTTGGACCCTTTGTCTGCACAATCGGTACAAGTTCTTTTCTCCTTCCTTAGTGTTCAGCCTCACACGCAGCTTCTGATTTGCCCCTTCCATAGCCCATGCCACATCTCTTCTCACCTTACATCTTTCCTTGTCCTCTTGTCTACTTTCTTCATTAGTCTGTCTGTCTAGGCTGAGTTCATCTTGTGTTTTCTGACAAATTGTAGCTGAAATTTAAGGTGCTGTTTTGAATAAAATCCTTGTCTGTGTTCATCCCAACATGAAGCTGTGTAACTGTTTTCTTTAGAAGGAACACAGATAAAACCAGTCAACACAATTCACCCTGTCATGGTCCGGCATACGCAGACTGAACAACCCTTGGATGGGGTTTGCAAGGAAATGTTTCCAGTGCCCCCTACCCCCCCACATCTCCCACTAACAAGATTAAACACAATTAACAGATAAAGAATTAGCTCTTGGCAAAGGGAAACAAAAGGAAGATAATTGGTTTTGACAGCACACAATGTGTGAAGAATATTTTCCCCCTCATGCTGGAGACTGGAAAGCAAATTTGAAAGCCAAAAAAACAGCATCCAAGAGCTGAGAAACAGGCGCAATTCTGGAGGCAAATGGACCCCTATTCTGCTTAAACATGGCTGATTTATTTTTTGGACAGTGTTTTTTCTTCTGGCAGTCAGTCTCTGGCAGATCTGGAGCAGTTCAATGAGCCGTCTTACGGGATCAGTCTTCACACGCTGGATTTTGGCTCTCCTCGGCCCTGACAGGCGGTGCCGTGTTTGTGTGCCAGTGTGAGTGTTGCACAGAATGCCATCTTCCTGACATCACTCAAAACCAATATTTGACGAGCCGCAGTCCCCAAACTCAGCACAGCTCCGGTGTGTTGTTTAAAACTGCAATTTGAGAGAAGTAGAAGAGCCACTTATTCCCACTGCGGCCCTCCCCCTCCTCCTCACCTCCTCACTCCTTCTTTTTGTTCCAGCTTTCATGTCTGCTGCACAGGGATCCTTTGAGCTTTCAGAGGATTTCTGCTGAATGTGCCTTAAAAAGCATCAACTTTATAATTCTTTCTCTCGGCACGTGTTCTTTCTTAATGCGAGCTCTTCACCCATGTCTGGCTGGGACACATCTCAGTGGACGAGAGAGGTAGAGAGGAAGATCAAGGGATGGGAGGAGAGCAATCAAAGCGTCGCAGCTCTTCTACCCTGCAGCCGACTGTGGTTCGGCTTTAATCTGGTTTCAGGCCGAATTAGAAACACAAACCAATTGCGTTATGTCAGATCACGGATATGGTGCCACCTGCTTGTGCAGAGGGCACTCAGACCAGCTCTCCATCATGGGGGTCCGACCCTCGAACTCCCACAGGTATTACCCGGCAGGGCCACTCAAAGGCTGTTTAAGATGGCGGTGAAGAGATTCGTCTAGCCACTCACTGCCTCCATCCGGACATCCACCCCGATCAAGCTGGACCCTCACCCCGGTCGTATAGCCTCCACTGGAACCAGGATACAAGCCGGCCACGGCCGTTAACGGCAGCTCTCACTCTAATGGATCAGGGCTCTTGGAAAGTTGCTAGAATTATATTTAGCGGCCCGTACAGTGGACCTCAGGGATGTGTTAGCTTTGTTAAACCAAATGAGCCTTTAAGAGGTGTTTGATATTATACACCCAAGTTACTTAATTTTTCCACCTTAAGGAGATTCAATAATCCAGTGTCCAGAACCGGCACTTTAACTGCAGGTTAGGAATTTATTACAGATTATGCAAGTGCAGGCAACATAGTCAACATGGATTATAGTTCTAATGATAACACAAAATGGATTAAAATATGATTAGAATCATGATTGGCAGAAAGTATTTGATTCTATAACTCTAAAACTGATCACTCACTTTAGTAGGGATAGGTCTGTAGGGATAATAGTCCTTTGGAGGTGAGAGTATGAGGATTTGAGATCACGCTCCCTGGCCAGGGGATCCTGATCTCTGTTTGCTGAGTATGACTTCCTCTTCAGTTGACACCAGCCAAAGTGTTCCAAAGTCTGGGCCCAGCGACTGAGAAAGCCTGGTTACCCCAATGTTTCAGGTTTGATCTGGGGACCTCCAACAGATGAAGACCGGATGATCTCAGAACCCTGCCTTGGTCATGTACAACCCCAATTCCAATGAAGTTGGGACATTGTGTAAAATGTAAATAAAAACAGAATATGATTTGCAAATCCTCTTCAACCTATATTCAATTGAATACACCACAAAGACAAGATATTTAATGTTCAAACTGATAGACTTTATTGTTTTTGTGCAAATATTTGCTCATTTTGAAATGGATGCCTGCAACACATTTAAAAAAAGCTGGGACAGTGGTATGTTTACCACTGTCCCACTGTACGACTTCAGTTGTTCAACAGTCCGGGGTCTCCGCTGTCGAATTTTGCGTTTCATAATGCGCCACATTTTCAATGGGTGACAGGTCTGGACTGCAGGCAGGCCAGTCTAGTACTGCACTCTTTTACTACGAAGCCATGCTGTTGTAACACGTGCAGAATGTGTTTTGGCATTGTCTTGCTGAAATAAGCAGGGGTGTCCCTGAAAAAGACATTGCTTGGATGGCAGCATGTGTTGCTCCAAAACCTGGATGTACCTTTTGGCATTGATGGTGCCATCACAGATGTGTAAGTTGCCCATGCCATGGGCACTAACACACCCCCATACCATCACAGATGCTGACTTTTGAACTTTGCACTGGTAACAATCTGGATGGTCTTTTTCATCTTTTGTCCGAAGGACACAATGTCCATGATTTCCAAAAACAATTTGAAATGTGGACTCATCAGGCCACAGCACACTTTTCCACTTTGCATCTTTCCATTTCAAATGAGCTTGGGCCCAGAGAAGACGGTAGTTCTCAATATTGTTGATTTATGGCTTTCACTTTGCATGGTAGAGTTTTAATTTGCACTTGTAGATGTAGCGACGAACTGTGTTAACTGACAATGGTTTTCTGAAGTGTTCCTGAGCCCACGCAGTAAGGGCCTTTACACAATAATGTCGGTTTTTAATGCAGTGCCGCCTGAGGGATCGAAGGTCACAGGCATTCAATGTTGGTTTTCGATCTTGCTGCTTATGTGTAGAAAGTTCCCCAGATTCTCTGAATCTTCTGATTATATTATGGACTGTAGATGATGGAAACACTAAATTCCTTGCAATTGAATGTTGAGAAACATTGTTCTTAAACTGTTGGACTATTTTTTCACGCAGTTGTTGCTGTTCTTTGTTCCACTGTGTGCCACTCGCTCTGTGCTGGACGCTGGACGTTGTGTAAATAAAATAATTATTTTGTGTTGGATTAATCATTTTCTCTGCAAATTGGCCATTGAAAATGGCTGCAATCACTTCCTGAATCACAGAGGACCGCTTCAGCTTCAGTGCAGCTGTTAAAGTATGTTTATAACAGATTTAACTTCTTGTTATAATCGTTCAGATGAGCTGCACTCTGATGCTATCCGCTGACGTCACCACTCACTCTGTTCACTTCTTCTTTACTCCACTTGATGAGCTGCACATTGTGTTGGCGATTAGATCGCACCACAAGAAGGAAAGAACACACAACTGTTTTACCAAGCCATGATAATGTAAACATGACAAATAATTACCTTTTTTTGACAGCTCAACATGCTTTCTGCAGCTTGTTAGGCACACACGTGCGAACAGCTGACGTGTTCCTCAGTGATTAAGGAAGTGATTAGAGCCATTTTCAATGGCCAATTTGCAGAGAAAATGATTAATTGGACGTGGCACAATCTGGTGGAAGTGAGAGTTTTGGTTGTATTCCCTCTGCCATTGTACCGAAGTGAACTTCTTCAGTGAAACGAGATGAGTGTGCACGCACAGAGGAGGGAGGGACAGAGGGGGGCATTGAGCAGGGTGACGCGCGCAGGAAGAACTAGACATGAAGGCATGTGATTGGTTTTTTGACAGCGCACCGCGGGGCTTATATTGGTCAGAGTTTTATCGATCCTGAAGCTGCTACAAACGTGATTTTTTTGTTCCTTTTCCTGAATACATCATGTATTGACGACTGTTACAATAGATGGACCCAATTTCACCCAATATAACAAAAAGCGTTTCTGAACAGAGTTACCTACCAAAGCTTTAACATCCATCCATCCATCCATCCATCCATCCATCCATCCATCCATCCATCCATCCATCCATCCATCCATCCATCCATCCATCCATCCATCCATCCATCCATCCATCCATCCATCCATCCATATTCTTCTGCTTTATCCGGAGTCAGGTCACGGGGGCAGCAGCTCAAGCAAAGCTGCCCAGACCTCCCGATCCACACACACCTCCCCCAGCTCCTCCGGGGGAACCCCAAGGCGTTCCCAAGCCGAGAGATGTAGTCCCTCCAGCGTGTCCTGGGTCTTCCCCGGGGCCTCCTCCCGATGGGACATGCCCGGAACACCTCTCCAGCGAGGCGTCTAGGGGGCATCCGGAAAAGATGCCCGAGCCACCTCAACTGGCTCCTTTCGACGTGGAGGAGCAGCGGCTCGACTCCGAGCTCCTCCCGAGTGACCGACAAAGCTTTAACAGCAGTTTCAAAAGCAGAAGGCACTGCACAAAAAGCCGATTTTCCCCAATCCCCCAAAACAATGCATTCCATTTTTTCTTTATTTTGTTGATAACCACTGTTTGCTATCAGCAATGAAATCCATTTCATCTTGTTGTGCTTTGCTCTTTGTTGGTCCCACAGGTAAATACAACTGAACATCATCTGCATAACAATGGAAATATAGATTATGCTTTGTGATTGTTTAGAAATTTATCACAGGATGAATTGCTACGTGTCAGCAGTGGATTTCTTTTGGCTCTTTCCATGTTTGCTGGGGGTCACCAAAGTGGATTTGGTGTGGATCAGCATGTTAATTCGCACCACATATTGGCCCAGATGTAACTCCAGATGTCAATGGTGACTGGAACATTAGCTGATTTATGAAACTTAGAATGTTAGAAACACATCAGTCATGATTTCTATGTTGATGTGTGTCGCTGATGTCTGTGACAGCTGGTGAATCATCGTAATTCCCAAGTCTGTTTCTGTTGACGTTTCTATTTCTTATCCAGGATGTGGGAAGGACACCAGGGAGAGGAATGAGTCCCGTTGCCCTGTCAGGATTATGGCTCATACAGAATGTAACATGGGTGCTTTATTTCTTATTCCAAAGTGGTTCCTTTCTTTAAGATGGTAGCAGATCTGACATTTTAAGATTTTTCTCACAAGTTTGACAGCTCAGCTAAAATATAATCACAACAATACACAAAATAATCCATCCACCCATTAATATAGAGTCACCATTTCATCTAATCTAACATGCATGAAGCCAAAGCACCTGGAGGGAACCAATGCAAACATGTGGAGAACATACAAACTCCACCCAGAAAGGACCAGGTGGGAAGAGAACCTGCAACCTTCTCACTGTGAGGCAACACTAATGGGCCGTTCAGACCGAGTGCACAGGGCGCTTAATTTCTGCCTCCACTTGTGACTTTTTCATGAGTGATACGTGTCTGGATGTGCAAAATGCACATATGGTTCAGAGTTTTCTACATCACTGTGTGTTCTGGAGGCTGAACAGATGTCATGTTTGTGTTCTTCCTGAAACAAAAAAACGCAGCAGTCAGTCTGTGAGACGTAACCACAAGATCAGCAACAATAAAACAAACAAACAAACAAAAAAGAAGAGATGAATGAGTGAGTGAGATCACTGTGCTGGAACTGTCTGTCAGAGCCGGAGCAGCCGTATTGAGCCACACACACACACACTTTAAAAAAAAAAGTATATAAGTTGAGCTGGAGTATAAGTTGCTTCTTCTTGCACTTCATGCAAGAAGAAGAAGCAAAATGGATTAAATCGCTGTAATGTTCATTTCTAAAGGCACATGACGTAAAGGGGCAACGATAACAGGCTTATCAATGTCACCACAAGGGCACAAAATGGAAGCAAACAGCTTCTTTCAGCCACTGAACAGACGGTTACATGTGAGGTGAACGTACCACGCGATGAAACACTGGTTTAACCATCAGAAGCTAAGAGCTAAAAAACAGGGTTT
This sequence comes from Thalassophryne amazonica, assembly GCF_902500255.1. Classification (NCBI taxonomy): domain Eukaryota; kingdom Metazoa; phylum Chordata; class Actinopteri; order Batrachoidiformes; family Batrachoididae; genus Thalassophryne; species Thalassophryne amazonica. Next base: position 111,869,420 of record NC_047113.1, on the reverse strand, counting down.
TATATAAGCACAAACTGCTTCTTTAAGGGCCACGTCACACTCAAGCACGAATGGCGTACGAATCACACTAATTAGACGAACAAACAGAATTCAAGCTGCATTCACGCACAGCCGTACAGCTGTGAATGAATGCCATGTGAATGCCCAGAATGTTTTACGAAGCCGGCTTGAATGATGTGTGCAATTCAGAGTGCAGCAGCACGGGGGGCGGGCGGCTGCTGTGGGTTTGGGGCCGCGGTTTCCGTGGGGTGGGGTGTTGCCCGTTCTCGCTTAGGCGGTTTCCCGATCTTGGGCTTGGTGTCCGGGGTGGGACTCGGGATGGGGGTGGATTGGGGGCTGGGGGGTGTCTGGGGGGTCCTGCGGGCTGCTTGGGGGGGTTTCGGGTGTTGGGGGGCCTCGTGTGCTTCCTGGTCCCTGAGGGTGGGTCTCGCCTCTTTTCTGGGGGCTGGGCCCTGCCCTCGTGTGCCGGTGATCCCTGCCTGCACTCTGGGTTCAGTTGCGGTGGCTCCTTTGCCCCCTGTCCCCGCCGCTGCTCGCTCCTCCCTCTTGGGGCTGTGGGTGGGGTGGTGCTTTTCTGGGCCTCCCCCTCTTGGTGGGCCCTGCCGAGGCCCTGCGTGCTTCCCTCGGATATGGGGTTACTTCCGGTGCCTTAGGGGGGCAATGTCGGGGTGCATTCCGGCGCCGTTGGGCTGCTCCCTTGTTGGTCCGTCGTGCTGCCCCAGTGGCCAGTGTGCCCTTCCGCTTCCCTTTTTCACCTGATTCCTCCTGGGGCACTGCGTCCTGGGCCCTTTTCCGTCGTCACTTGCGGTTGGCTATATGGCTTCCGACGCACCGGAGTGGTCCATGTCATATGGTAGGGTTCTGTACTTTTATCTTGGCCCAACACACCAGCCACCTGGGTCTCTGTGTGTGGTTGGTTATGTGTTCGTGGCTGACACCACAACTCGGTTTTGGGTGCTCTCAAGGGGATCAAGACTCTGGTGTCCTAGATTAGGGAATGAATGCTCACAAACTAGACAACAGACTGTCGCTGTCACTGTTTGTTCATGTGTGGTGGTTTGTTCCGGCATGTTTTATGTTGGGGCCCCGTCTCCTCGATGTCTCACTTCACAGTTATTGTCTTCACCACTTGTCTTTCATTCTTGTCTGTCTTCGTGTTGTTTTGGTGGTCGGTCCCTCCTGATAGAAGTTGTCGGTTGGCTTTGAGTAGGATGTTGTTGGGTGATTGGGAAGGGCGGATGGGGTCACACACGCACACCACATTCACTCACACATTAAATACCTTCTGTCCTGCAAGAATAAATTGCATATATGTGTATTAATGTTCATAAATGGTTCTGTCAGTGTAGCATTTACCATTACTATATATGCAGACAGGGGAAAAAAATAATTCAAGCTGCATGCATGCACAGCCGTACAGCCGTAAATGAATGCCGTATGAATGCCCAGAATGTGGTACGAAGCCAGCTTGAATGATGTGCGCAATTCAGAGTGCAGCAGCACCTGAATCCACGTCGACTACCCAGAGTGCAGGTCGAATGCAGACGTAAACGTTTCCCCTTGAACAAAATAAAAACAGAATAAAATAAAAAAGGGAATAAAAACAACACAGTAAGAAATCCCTCAATGCCGGCAGAATGCAGCAGGAATATGCAGAATGCCCCTCCAATGCCATACCTGCCACATGAGGTCTGGGTGGAAAGCAAACAGACCCCTGTTTGGGGGTCTGTTCTTTTGAAGACCTGCCATGTCACACTGCCACCCACCTGTGGCATTGAACAGAGACCCTCGACAGGAGAAGATGGTTGTTATCAACTTTAGGACACAGGATCACTTTGTCCAACGGCTTCCAGCCAAGCTGCAATCATGAGCCAAGTGGACGTGTCGACATGAAAGGGAACATCAAGGAGCTGCACTATTTGCTGCAGAACATGACAAACTGCAAATTCACTGTAAACCCCTTCAGCCCAGAAGGACAGACGGCGCTCCACCAGTCCGTCCTTGACGGGAACCTGGAGCTGCTTAAACTGCTGGTGACATTTGGTGCAGATATCCAACTGGCCAACAGGGAAGGGTGGAGAACATTCTTCTATAGCTACACAGTTGTGCCAGAATTATGGAAAATAAAATAATAAATAAACAAATTTGCAAGCTGACCACCACCAACTACTGGAAAGCAACCAAATGTGGCGGTCTTTGCGCTCTTGAATCCAAAATGTGGTGGTGCTTCTATGCGGAAATTTCAAATAAAATAAATAGAATGAAACAGCCACGTCGGCCAGTTTTGTCAGTACTAAAGTTTTCCCCTTAAGTGTGTGTTTACACCGATCGTGCACTCCACTCCAGCAGAAGGTCATCCGTGTGTATGTGTGTGTACATCAGCATGTGCACGTTTGGAGTCCAGAGTGCAGATGGCCCCTTTTCATCCTCCACAGTCTCCTCTTTCTCAGTGAGGGTGGAGATTCAACATGTCATCTTTTATTTTTTGTCTTTTAAACTTGTGTCATGTCACAAACATGACACGTGATGCTCAGCGTCACAGTGACAGCCTGATCAGCCGGCTCTGAGACGCACTGACTCGCTGCGCAGCTCACCTGTTACAGATACATGGTCATGCATCTCATGGGTTACATAACGTATATGAATTATGATGACCATCATAGCTGCAACACCACGTGAGGCTGCGAGGTGCCCTCAGCAAAATACAAATGCAAACATTAAGCAGAACAACTGAACTGATGGGAATAATAGAGAAAATAGTCAGAAAACAAAGAAAAACTCAGACTCTTTTCTCAGGCCACTCCCCCCCCCCCCCCCACACACACATTTCAGGTCCTGGCTACAAGCCTGAGATGTTTAATTGGTGTTGAATGAAGTAAAAACTGTAGAAAAGCCATCCCCTTAAAATGTGTTTATCCTTAAGAATTTAAATAATGTGCAGGTTAAAGTCTTTCTATAATATGATGCTGCATTAGAAAAGAGCAGCAGTGGTTAGTGAGTGAAATAGAATCTGTTCAGCAGGTGAACAAGTTGTTTTCTTTTCTGTCTCCACCTTGTTTTACCTTAAATCCAAGGACGCAGTCACAAAAGGGTTTCTTTAAAAAAGTAGAAGGTGAACAGCTTATGATTTGGGCATAAAACAAAAATTTAAATCAGAAGATTTTTTTTTTGCTTTTATCCCTGTTGATGTGCTGCCCAAAAATTTCAAGACTCAAGAGTGACCTCAAGAATGGTGCTATTTCCTGGGTTTGTGAGCATTAACTGATACCCTATATTTAGGGAATAACCCTGTTGTGTCTGATGATTTGCGGCTGTTCATGCTGTTATATGGTCGCAAATAGACGCGGAGCCATAAAACTCCATTTTACTAAATAATATGTCACCATAAAATGGCTATTTGCAACCGTATAACAGCATGAACATCTGCAAATCATCATGCACAAGGGGGTTATTCAAGCCATCATTTGCATGGCTTATTTTTCTGTAGATAATTCGGTCAGCGAGGCTTACGGTCGAGCCGAGGCAGCGTCACTCCAACAGTGGTCAGGGTGCGGAGTAATCCATCAAACATGAAAATCCATCAAATCAATGTGAAACAGTAATTCTGTATCAGAATCCACATCAATACTTTTGTATAATTGCTTAAATTCACCCATTTAGGTGGCAGCGTAGGTACGCAACTGTCTCTCACTCTCAGCTAACAGTGCTAACAGCTAGCAGCGTGCGCAGCCAGTGTTGTATGTCGTGCATCTCATTGCATAAATCGACACTTCTGCGTCCCGCCAATATTGTGCATGCGGAGTTGTGTGGAGGACAGGAATGACATTCAACAGGAATGACATCTCATCAGAACACCGGTCAGGGTGCAGAGTAATACATCCAAATCTGAAACAGTCGAATATTTTGCCACCATTACCCTGATATTATATGGTCTGAAATCTCACACACTTAACCAATCAGATTCACAGAAAAAAATGTAATTATTTTAGAATTTGGATTTAGAATTTTTATGGGCTGTTTCCAAAGGATCACGGTGCCCATGCATCCTGTCCAACCACGGAGGAGCTGTGCCATCCAACAGAATTAAGTTTTAATGCATAGACAAGCATTTTAGCATTTTGTGTTACAGTGACTTGATTTTAAAATTGACCAAAAAAATCACGGTCTGTTTGGAAGAAATTCCCCACAGGAGATTTGTTTCTTTACGAGTTTATTTGCAATAAAGGTAAAGGTATATAAAGGTATAAATAATTTTTCTTTAAAAACTCAAAGGCATCAATTCCCAAAAACAACAATTATAATTTAAAATGTTTTACTAATATTTTTTTTAACTTGTCGACCCTTCAAACCTTTTTTTTTTCTGACTGGCCCTGGCCATCGAGTCCCAAAAAATCTGTAAATCAATAAATCCCATGACTATGGCCTTGGTGCTTTTGTTTGAATCATTGATGATCCAGTTTTCATTAAACCTTTTGCCAATTTTGTTTGACCTAAAGCTCCTTTCACACCAGGCCCACTTCAAGTTGCATCATGCACCATGTGGATGCAACCCAGTGCCAAGACGATGTAGAACACCATGACGGATGCAAAGGAGCGAATCAGACACCAAATATTAAACAAGTTTCATTTTTTCTGCGTCGACCACAGGACGCAGAAAGGAAGCGGTTTCAGTGCAAGTCAGGGAAAAGCAATGGTACTCAACATGACTGGAAGCCACACCCTCACAATACAACTTTATCCGATACCAGTTTATGATTCCTGCTGTGTTCCATTGTTCCCGAAGTATAAATCATGCAGGATTGTTTTTACACCATGTACATAGTGCAGTAAAACTGCACGCTCAAAAACAGCACAGAAAAAAAAACAAACTGCTGATTGCAGCCTGACTACTGCTGCAGCTCCTCGCTCTTAAATTCTCTCACAAATGTGTTTAAATAAAGTCCATAAAAGTCCTGCTCACAGACTGATTGCCAGAGACAGGACATGTCCACATCCAGTAAAAAGTCCGGACAGCTCCAGTCCACTCACGGACGATTCGTTCTGACTGGCTGCTGCAGTTCCTCGCTCTTCCCTCAAACTCTCTCGTCATTGTGTTAAGTAAAGGATAGAAAAGGAAATTAAGTCCTGCTCACAGACTGATTTCCAGAGACAGGACATGTCCATCAAGTATAACTCCAGAGATCTCCACATTTACTCATGGATGGTTCGTTTATGCATGCACGCAGCTCGTGGTCAAAGGAAGAAAGATAGCATATCTCAAACAAGGCCCTAACACAAGGCCCTGCTTTTTTTTCCCAAAGCATATCTCCACCTCTCCAGACCAGACTCAACTTGCTCTTTACTTTCACTACAGATCACAATGTCATCTGCAAACATCATAGTTCATGGGGACTCCTGTCTGATCTCATCCCTCAACCTGTCCATCACCACTGCAAACAAGAAAGGACTCAGAGCTGATCCTTGGTGTAATCCCACCTCCACCTTGAATGAGTCTGTCATTCCGACTGCGCATCTCACCGCTGTCACACTATTCTTGTACATGTCCTGCACTACCCTAACATACTACTCTGCCACTCCAGACTTCCTCACACAATACCACAGCTCTTCTCTTGGCACCCTAAATAAGCTTTTTCTAAGTCGACAAACACACAGTGTAACTCTTTCTGGCCTTCTCTGTACTTCTCCAACAGTATTCTCAGAGCAAACATTGCATCTGTAGTGCTCTTTCTGGGCATGAAACCATATTGCTGCTCACAGATCTTCACCTGTTTTCTAAGCCTAGCTTCTACTACTCTTTCCCATAACTTCATGCTGTGGCTGATCAACTTTATGCCTCTGTAGTTACTGCAGCTCTGCACATCACCCTTGTTCTTGAAAATATGAACCAACACACTTCGTCTCCACTCCTCAGGCATCCTCTCACTTTCCAAGATATCTGGTTAGAAACTCTACTGCCATCTCTCCTAGAGATTTCCATGCCTCCACTGGAATGTCATCTGGACCAACTGCCTTTCCACTCTTCATCCTCTTCATAACAGCCCTCACTTCTTCCTTACTAATCTCTTGTACTTCCTGATTTACTCTCACCACATCATCCAGCCTTGTCTCTCGCTCATTTTCTTCATTCATCGGCTCTTCAAAATATCCCCTTCACCTTCTCAGCACACACTCCTCACTTGTTAACACATTACCATGTGCATCTTTTACCACCCTAACCTGCTGCACATCCTTTCCAGCTCTGTCCCTTTGTCTGGCCAATTGGTACAAGTCCTTTTCTCCTTCCATACTATTCAACTTCTTGTACAGCTCACAATGTGACTTTTCCTTCGCTTTTGCCACTTCTCTTTTCGCCTTACACTGCATCTCTTTGTACTCCTGTCTACTTTCTTCATCTCTCCGACTATCCCAAAACTTTTTTGCCAACCTCTTTCTCCTTATGTTTTCCTGGACCTCTTCATTCCACCACCAAGTCCCCTTGTCTTCCTTCCACTGTCCAGATGTCATACCCAGTACTGTCCTAGCTGTCTCCCTCACCACATCTGCAGTACTTTTCCAGTTGTCCAAAATTGCTTCCCCTCCAACCAGTGCTTCTCTCACCTGCTCGCTAAATTTCACACAACAGTCTTCCTCCTTCAGCTTCCACCATCTGATCCTTTGTTGAACTCTCATTCTCTTCTTCTTCTTTACATCTAAAGTCATCCAACAAACAACCATCCTTTGCTGTCTAACAGCACTCTCTCCTGCCACCACCTTACAGTCTCTGATTTCTTTTAGCTTGTGTTGCACACATGAATGACATCAAGTGTGTTATGACTGGAGTTGTTTACTTGTGGGTTCTGTAAAACACGGACATTTATATTGTGTTACAAAAATGAGCAGTTCTGTCCTGCTTCCAACTCTGCCGCCCGAAGTACTTCTTCGGCACTTGCAACAGAAGTGATATTACAAACATGACCAGAAATGACATCACAGGTATGGACACTAGTTTAAACCACATTAAACACATACTTAACTAAATTACATCTTAATGGCTGGAGTTCTAGTCTAGCTTTACTATTTTACTTACATTTAGGCAAAATGGGTTTATACAGTCACACTCAGGGAAACCCCGTGGTTGTTCTTATTAACCCGCAAAGTTAGCTTTGCTTAGCTTAGCTTAGCTGCTACTTTAATCTCTCTTAACCACGTCACACACATAACCGCGATAACTGGCTGACATTCTCTCCATTATCCACAGTTCCCGCTCCCACTGTACTCCCATATCATATTACCTAATTCCTGTAAGCTTACCTGTAAAACACGGACATTTATATTGTGTTACAAAAATGAGCAGTTCTGTCCTGCTTCCAACTCTGCCGCCCAAAACACTTCTTCGGCACTTGCAACAGAAGTGGAAGTCGCGCTCACCTAAGTAGCTACTCCCCCTAGTGTCATGGTGGGGCTACTACTCCATTTCTGCAATGCCCGACAACACAGGTCTAGAATGTATAATTGTAGCAGGATGAATGACAGAAAACAGAAAATAAGCAAGATTATCTAAACAAAAAATAGGAAAATAGGGGGTAGCTTCTCCTTATCCTTACACTCTCCCCTCCAAAATTTAATGTCGTCCCGACATTATGACAACACGGTGTCCTCATGCAAAGGTGCCTTGCACCTAGGAAGGCTACTTCCACGTAGAGTCAGTTTACAGTTTCTAAAGATGCATCACTGTGAATTCCAGTAACCCATATGGCACGTATCTCCACTTAATGCCATATGCTTGCAGTAGGTGTCGACAGTCCACTGCAGCCACCGTCAGGAGTACAGGTATCTGCATCAGTACTGAGTAAGGTACTTTACCAATAGTAATAACCTCCCTTTTGAGAATTAACATGCCGTACAGTAGTAATCATAATGTGTTACCACTCATTCAAATAAAACCGTCTTAGTATTACTGACGTTTTTAACAATAACAACTCTGAATATCAACAGGAAAAGCAAACTTAACTTATTTTTTTCTCACTCAAACATCAGATCTTAATCCTACATTACTCATGTGACATGATAGGCATGCCCAATTCATGGTAAGTAGACATTAACTTTGGTTTTCTTTGTCTGAAAGGATATCTTTCTTGAACAGATGACTGGTGCTCGTCCTGCTCAATGTCACTGCCTGCAGACTCATCAGACTGGTGGGTTGATGACCTCTCAAAGCTGTGTGACTCCACCACTTCTTCCTGCTGGTTCAGCTGGTACTCTGAATCAGTTCCATCATCCAGGCCGTCTGCTCCGATTTCTCCAGCTACTAGCTCAAACCCTGACGCTTCTGTCTGCTGACACTGGTTCACCTGTTCTCTTTCATCAGCTTCCCATCGGATTCCTCTCCATTCATCCTCATCCTCTGAGCTGCATTCTTGCTGTGGTTCTTTGTGATGCTGTGTGTTGATTTTCTTTTCCTTTTTCCTTGGCTCCACAGGCGAGTCCACCTTCTCCACTGGCAGGAACTCACATGGCAACAGAAGGTTCCGATGCACGACTCTTGTTTGTCCTCTTCCATTCTCTGGCGTGATCTCGTACACTGGACTGTCCTGTTGCCTCTTCTGTGTCACAATGTACACCTGTCCCTCCCAATATGACCTTAGTTTCCCAGGCCCTCCTCTTCCAGTTACATTTCGGACCAGCACTTTACATCCTAGAAACAACACAGCACCATGGACCTTCCTGTCACAGAGGGCTTTTCCCCATTTGGCTTCTTTGCAGGCTGTGTCTGAGGCTAGCTTGTACGCAGCATCCATCCGAGCTCTCCATTTCTCTGCATAATCTCTGTGGGATGAGCCCTGATCTTTCACTTTGAGGCCAAACATTAGGTCAATAGGGAGTCTGGGGTTCCTTCCAAATAAGAGAAAGTAAGGTGCGTAACCAGTGGCCTCACTGCGAGGCCACTCGCAGGCATGGACCACCTTGGCCAGGGATGCTTTCCAATCTGCTTTTGCTGTCTCTGGGAGATTTCTGAGCATAGCCAGCAGTGTTCGATTAAATCTTTCACCTGGCCATTGCCCTGCGGGTGGTAGGGTGTGGTTCTGGACCCCTTGATTCCGCTGTATTCCTCCAGCTTGGCAAAGAGTCTGTTTTCCCACTCCTTCACCTGGTCGTGATGCAGACGAGTCATGAATCCAAATCTCAGCACGAAATCTCCCCAGATCTTGTCGGCAACTGTTTTAGATGATTTGTCTTAGTAGGGGTAAGCCTGGGCAAAGCGTGTGAAGTGATCCATCAGAACAAGGATATATTCATATCCTCCCTTACACTTCTCTAAATGTAAATAATCAATGGAGACCAGTTCAAATGGGTACGTGCTGACGATGTTAATTAGGAAAGCTCTGGTTGACCTGTTGGGATGCTTGTTTTTTAAACAACTGCACACCTGGGTGACATAATGTTCCACATCTCTCTGCATGTGGGGCCAGTAGAAGCGATCTCTAACCAGAGTCAGTACCCTCTCTACTCCTAGATGGCCCATTTCTTCATGCAGTTCCTTATACACCGGGTGATGAAACTTCTTTGGCAGGAGGAGCTGTGACCGACTTGCGGTTTTCCTGTACAGGAGACCATCATCATCAATGTGCAGTTTCTTTTTTTTCCTTCACCAGAATAGCTATGTCCTTGTTACTGGCCCATTTTCCAGCTTTTGGCCAGTTGTTGGAGAGGACATACTTAAGTATTTCGCCAATCACTGGATCTTGTTCTTGTGTCTGTCTCAGGGTCTCCTTTGGGATTTCCAATCCAGACATCTTCACTTCCTCACTCTCCTCTGCTAACACAGTTGAGATTGTCAGGGAAGACAGCCAGGGGTCACTTTCTTCCATCTGCACAGCGAGAGCCTGTGTAACGCTGTCCATCACTTCTGGTGTCACTGACTGGCTGCAGGCCTGCATGTATTGTTCCATATCTAGTGGCATGCATGACAGACCATCAGCATCTCTGTTAGCTTGACCTGGCAGGTATTTGATGGAGAACTGGAAATCAGCAAGCTCAGCTACCCACCTGTGTGTGGTGGCATTCAACTTGGCTGTGGTGAGTACATAGGTGAGTGGGTTGTTGTCAGTATAGACTGTGAATGGTGGAGAGTAGTAAAGATAGTCTCTGAACTGCTCACATATGGCCCACTTGAGGGCCAGGAACTCCAATTTGCCCGAATATAGGTGGTAGTTTTTCTCCGGGGCAGTTAAAGTCTTGGACCCATATGCGATCACAACCAGTTGTCTTTGCTGCCTCTGGTAAAGCACGGCTCCAAGCCCCTCCTGAGAAGCATCACAGTGTAGGATGAATGACTGTTCATAATCAGGATATCCAAGGACTGGTGGCTCGGACAAGAAATCAATCAGTTGACATAAAACTTGTTGAAGTTCTACTGACCACTGGACTGGGTGCGATGAAGGCAATTGGCCCCCTTTGTTTTGTGTCTTTTTGTCTTGTTTTCTTTGTTTGTGCTTTCCCTTCACTGTCTTTTCGGTGGAGAGAAGGTTGTACAGGGACTTTGCTATGCGTGAAAAGTTTGGAATGTAATTTCTGTAGTATGAAATTAATCCCAACAGTTTTCTGACATCACCAATCATGGTGGGAGTTCTCTGTTTCAAAGCCTGGACAGGGCAGTTTCAGCAGGGTCCACAGTGTGACCAATCTTCCCAGAAATCGCACCTGATTTTTGAAGATCTCACATTTTTTTGGTGTTAACTCCGTGGCTCTGGTAACGCTGCAGGACTTTTCTCAGATCATCTAAGTGACTTTCAAATGTCTGTGAGTGGACTAAATTATCATCCAAGTAAGGAAGACAGATTTCATCACGCAGCCCCACCAAGCACTCCTCCATTGACCTCTGGAACTCTGCAGGGGCAGATGTTAAACCAAATGGGATTCTCACCCACTCATACAGTCCCCAGGGTGTAATAAATGCAGTGAGAGGGCGACTTGACTGTTCTAGGAAGCCCTGGTGAGCATGTCTTGTATGCGTGGGATTGGATGGCGATCAGGGATTGACTTCTGATTTAATTCTCTATAGTCACAACACAACCTGAGGCTTTCGTCTTTTTTCCGCACACACACTATGGGACTAGAATAGGAAGATTTGGACTTAGCTATCCAGCCCCTATTTAACAGATCTTCCAGGTATTCTTTTACCTCTTTGTGGAGTGGTTTTGGAACTGACACATAAGTTTGCCTTACTGGAGTGGGGTCATTGAGGTGGATCTTCAACTGCAGAGAAGGTATGCTGCCCACATCATAATCATCTCGAGCAAATGCATTACTCTTCTCTCTCAGTAGTTGTTTAACTTCCTGCTGTTGCACTGGGGAAAGATGGGAAATAGGGACTGGTGGATCCCAAGCGTCCTGGCGGTTGTTTTCATGTGCTTGTCCAATTCTCTGCTTTTCTGCTGGTGGAGTGGATACTTCACTTGTGAGGGGCAACCCCCTTTGTAACTGACTTATATCCACCGGTCTAGTGGCAGCTGGGTAGATAGTTTTGACCATCTGGGTTTGTCCGAGCACAGTTCTGGGTGGCAGTCGGATGTCATGGGCTGTGTTATTTGTGATTGGGATGGTGAACCGGGACAGGGGACCCCTCTGTAAAGTGACTACACTCTCTTTGAACTGTAATCCCTCTGGTAACTGGAGAAGTGAGTCGGGCTCAATCAGGACATCTTGGCAATCTGGAAGCGGACCTGCTCTTACACTACACTTTACAGCTTTTGTTTGACCAGCTGGAATATTGGTGAGCTCCCTACCTGTTTTCACTGTACCTTGCCCTACTCTATCTTCTCTGTTTTTCATCACTTTTAAGAAAACTTCAGTCTTCTTACAGTCAAAAGAAAATGCTGTGCTGACTGCTTCTGTCACATGTGGTGGTTCTATGCCTCTCTCCAATAGGTACTCAATTACATTGAACCCAATAATTGGTTCCTCAGCCACCCGCTCTTCATGAGCAACTAAAACTGGCACTAGCAGCTCCATCTGTGTGGTCTCATTTGTAGGGAGTCTGAACTTGATTTCAACCCACCCAGAGAAAGGGATTGGTGTCTGGTTCACTGCCCTCCCATCTAAAGTACCTGGCCCCAGGATCTCTGAGATACCTCTCACTGTAGTATGGGGAATGTGCTGTTGTCTCCACTTCTCATTTATGAGGCAGACCTGCGACCCAGTGTCCCACAAAGCTCTAGTGTTCACTCCCTCCAACTCGCATGTTATCATATATTTCTTTCCAACAAGATTTAGGAGTTGCGCTCTTTGTTTTGGGGAGAGAAGACTGACACAGACAACTTCCTTCTCTTTGTTATGTGTGCTAGCAGCTTCCTTTGCCTCCAAGTATTTAATACTGTCTGTGATAATTTCGTAAACATTTTGGGGCTCCCCCTGCTGGGGTCCAGGAACTACAGCATTTGCAGTGCTAACTGACATGTTGATTCATTCTGGCCTTTCTGAGGGCTTCTTCCTGACCCGACATCCCCTGGACAGGTGACCACTCTGTCCACATTTAAAGCAATGGTCACAGTCCTCTGTTCTATTGGCATCCTGACAAGTTTTGCAGCTGGGTCTCCTACTTGGACGGGGCTGGGGAGATGCTTTATGTGACTCTTTAATAGCATCCTTTATTTCAGTAATTTCCTCCTTTAATTTACTGATGATGTCCAGAAGCTCTGATTCTCTAGTAGGTGTTGGTTGGGTCTTTATCACTTTCTCTTTTGACAGTGTGGAGAATTGTTCATGCCCCCCAGCTGCACCAATGGACGCTTCTTTTACTGGTTGCACATCTGCTCTGATTTCCCTTACTTTTACTTCAATGCTGCTCTTTTTGAACTTCTGTTGCCTCTCCCACTCCATACTGGCAGCTTCATTAATCTTAGCAATCAGAACATCATCAGTCACTGTAAGATCATCTAGATAACGCTTGATTTGGTGTTTAATATTTTCACTGCCTAGGCCTGTATCCACAACTCTCAAGAACTTTCTCTGTATGAATTCAGGACTATATGCTTCAACCGTATCTGGCTCTCTCGAGGCTGCCAGAAGTCTCTCTTTTAACTCAATAGCCTAGAATAAGAAGTTCTGTGGGGACTCATTACTTTCTTGCGAGACATTTATCAGTTGATCATAGAGGCCTGTGGAGGCATCCTCTTTGTAGTGTCCCTTTAAAAAGGTACGAAGCTGGGGTATGGTGAGGTCTGCTTTGAGTTCTAATGTATTACGAAGGCTTAAGCCTGGACTAATGGCTCTGACCACAGCTTCAATAATTTCTGCCTCACTGTGTTTTTTCTTAAGCCCCATTTCAATTTGATGCATCAGGTTGGGATAAGACAGTTTGTCTCTCTGGCCATTTTCTCCAATTTGTCCATTGATTTTGAATTCCCTGCATAACATTACCTCAGGGAGCTGGAGAACTGATACAGTTGTTGGAACAGTCGGCAGATTGGGCACCTGGGAGGGAATTTGGTTGGTCAATTTCGCCATCTCTTTCTCCATTTTCTCTGTAGAGGCCTGGAAACTTAACTGCAGTGCGGCATACTGTTGGTGTAGACTGGCCAAAGCTGCAGCATCAGGCCTGGCTTTACTTTCATTCACCTGAACTTTGGCATTCTTTTCCTTTAATTCTTCCGCACGTTACTAAGCAGACAAGGAATGCATGGGCCACCTCATCATCTTCAGTCTCTATGGCAGAATCGACTGCTTCACTTATTTTCTGATCAGCATGTACTTCTTGGTCACTCTATCAGTGGAGATTTTAGCTTGCAAACACACTTCCTGTAGCTGTTCAACCTTCAACTGCACGAGGATCCCACTCAAAGTGTCCTGCAGACGCTCCAGCTCGGTCTCCATCGCTGTCTTACGTGTTGAAGCTCCACTTTCACTGCTTCACAGTAGCACCGCCGATCCCACTTCTGACACCAGTTTTTGTTGCACACATGAATGACATCAAGTGTGTTATGACTGGAGTTGTTTACTTGTGGGTTCTGTAAAACACGGACATTTATATTGTGTTACAAAAATGAGCAGTTCTGTCCTGCTTCCAACTCTGCCGCCCGAAGTACTTCTTCGGCACTTGCAACAGAAGTGATATTACAAACATGACCAGAAATGACATCACAGGTATGGACACTAGTTTAAACCACATTAAACACATACTTAACTAAATTACATCTTAATGGCTGGAGTTCTAGTCTAGCTTTACTATTTTACTTACATTTAGGCAAAATGGGTTTATACAATCACACTCAGGGAAACCCCGTGGTTGTTCTTATTAACCCTCAAAGTTAGCTTTGCTTAGCTTAGCTTAGCTGCTACTTTAATCTCTCTTAACCACGTCACACACATAACCGCGATAACTGGCTGACATTCTCTCCATTATCCACAGTTCCCGCTCCCACTGTACTTCCATATCATATTACCTAACTCCTGTAAGCTTACCTGTAAAACATTATTTATATTGTGTTACAAAAATGAGTAGTTCTGTCCTGCTTCCAACTCTGCCGCCCGAAACACTTCTTCAGCACTTGCAACAGAAGTGGAAGCCGAGCTCACCTAAGTAGCTACTCCCCCTAGTGTCATGGTGGGGCTACTACTCCATTTCTGCAATGCCTGACAACACAGGTCTAGAATGTATAACTGTAGCAGGATGAATGACAGAAAACAGAAAATAAGCAAGATTATCTAAACGAAAATAGGAAAATGGGGTAGCTTCTCCTTATCCTTACACTTGCATCTCCTATAAAGCATGTAGTCCACCTGTGTCCACCTTTCTCCACTCTTACATGTTACCCTGTGCTCCTCCCTTATCTGAAAGTAGGTATTCACCACAGCCATTTCCAACCTTTTTGCAAAATCAGCTACCATCTGTCCTTCCCCATTCTTTTTGATTTTTGATCAGGATATGTCATTCAAAGTGCATATTAAACAAATATGTAGGACTGCTTTTTTGCATTTACGCAATATCTCTAAAATCAGAAAGGTCTTGTCTCAGAGTGATGCTGAAAAACTAATTCATGCATTTATTTCCTCTAGGCTGGACTATTGTAATTCATTATTATCAGGTTGTCCTAAAAGTTCCCTAAAAAGCCTTCAGTTAATTCAAAATGCTGCAGCTAGAGTACTGACGGGGACTAGAAGGAGAGAGCATATCTCACCCATATTGGCCTCTCTTCATTGGCTTCCTGTTAATTCTAGAATAGAATTTAAAATTCTTCTTCTTACTTATAAGGTTTTGAATAATCAGGTCCCATCTTATCTTAGGGACCTCGTAGTACCATATTACCCCAATAGAGCGCTTCGCTCTCAGACTGCAGGCTTACTTGTAGTTCCTAGGGTTTGTAAGAGTAGAATGGGAGGCAGAGCCTTCAGCTTTCAGGCTCCTCTCCTGTGGAACCAGCTCCCAATTCAGATCAGGGAGACAGACACCCTCTCTACTTTTAAGATTAGGCTTAAAACTTTCCTTTTTGCTAAAGCTTATAGTTAGGGCTGGATCAGGTGACCCTGAACCATCCCTTAGTTATGCTGCTATAGACGTAGACTGCTGGGGGGTTCCCATGATGCACTGTTTCTTTTTCTTTTTGCTCTGTATGCACCACTCTGCATTTAATCATTAGTGATCGATCTCTGCTCCCCTCCACAGCATGTCTTTTTCCTGGTTCTCTCCCTCAGCCCCAACCAGTCCCAGCAGAAGACTGCCCCTCCCTGAGCCTGGTTCTGCTGGAGGTTTCTTCCTGTTAAAAGGGAGTTTTTCCTTCCCACTGTAGCCAAGTGCTTGCTCACAGGGGGTCGTTTTGACCGTTGGGGTTTTACATAATTATTGTATGGCCTTGCCTTACAATATAAAGCGCCTTGGGGCAACTGTTTGTTGTGATTTGGCGCTATATAAAAAAATTGATTGATTGATTGATATCTACCCATTACTTCCTCATCACCTCTGTTCCCTTCACCAACATGCCCATTGAAGTCTGCTCCTATCACCACTCTTTCATGCTTGGGCACACTCTCCACCACCTCATCTAACACACTCCAGAAATCTTCTTTCTCCTTCATCTCACAACCTACCTGTGGGGCATATGCACTGATGATATTCATCATCACCCCTTCAATTTCCAACTTCACACTCATCACCCTGACAGACACTCGCTTAACCTCCAAAACACTTTTAACATACTCTTCCTTTAAAATGACCCCAACACCATTTCTCTTCCTGTCCTCACCATGGTACAACTTGTACCCACCGCCGATGCTCCTGCTCTTACTTCCCTTCCACTTGGTCTCTTGCACACACAATATGTTTACCTTTCTCCTCTCCATCATATCGGCCAGCTCTGTCCCTTTACCAGTCATACTACCAACATTCAAAGTCCCCAGTCTCATTTCCACCCCTCTAGTTTTCTTCTTCTCCCACTGTTTGTGGAAACGTTCTCCTCCTCTTCTTCATCATCTTCGCCCAGCAGTAGCCCAAATTCCACCGGCACCCTGTTGGGCAACAGGACCGGTGGTGGACATTGTTAACCCGGGCTTCGACTGATCCGGTATGGAAATTCGATTCTTAGTCTGCATAGGTGGGTTGGTTTGTTTTATGCTGGATGCCCTTCCTGACGCAACCCTCCTCATTTATCCAGGCTTGGGACCAGCACTCAGAATGTACTGGCTGCACACCCCATGTGGCTGAGTTTATTTATTTATTTATTCATTTTTATGAGAATATAATACTACTGTCATTTGTTGATTTGTTGCTTGATCCAGCAGATGTATTAGGTAAATTACTAAAGAGGTACCTCAATTTACTTTCAATGATCCTACAAATTTAATGATCTGTGAAAATTTAAACAGTTTGGATACAACACCTCAAATGGTTGTTTCCTCACCCCTTGGTATCCCTGCCTAGTTGGTATCCTTTCTCAGGCGAGTATGGAAGGCTGGATAACCCATGATGGGTAAGATCCCATCTTATACCCCAGGACAACATAAGGCAGACAGTCATCACGATTACTCGACCTTGTCTCTGTGGGACTCTGACTCACTAAGACTGCCTATGAGGGCACGGCGTGGGGTACTCTGGAGGGGTCAGTTGATGCTTGCCCATATTCCTACATGTTTGGCAGTATACTGCTTTGATTGGAGTATTTGATTATTGTCGGGAATTGAATTATCATATCAAATCAACCTTAATTACTGACATGATTAAATCACATCAAGGGGGGGGGGGCTGTTAATAAATACCTTAAAATTCATATGTCATATTTTCAATTTCAATTTATTTTCATTTATATAGTGCCAAATCACAACAGAGTTGCCTCAAGGTGCTTCACACAAGTAAGGTCTAACCTTACCAACTCCCAGAGCAACAGTGGTAAGGAAAAACTCCCTCTGAGGAAGAAACCTCAAGCAGACCAGACTCAAAGGGGTGACCCTCTGCTTGAGCCATGCTACAGACATAAATTACAGAACAATTCACAAAATGAATATACAGGAAAAGCTGTTGGTGTAAAGGGCAGGAGAGTCTCCAACACAAATACCACACCCATCTCTGGATGGAGCTGCAATTCAAACAGAGAGAAAAAAACAGAATCAAGCATCAGAAAGATGAGAAATACAGTATAATTTGTCAGCATTAAACAACAAGAAAAACAGGAAATACTAATGACCGGCCACTAGCCCTGAGCTTCATAAAAAGACCCAGGATTAAGGTAAAGTTGAGGTCACGGCACGCTCCGTTTACTAAGAAAATGAATTAAAAGAGTGAAAAGCGTACAACTATACTATACCAGTATACTAGCCATACAAAAGGGAAAATAAGTGTGTCTTAAGTCTGGACTTCAAAGTCTCTACAGAATCTGACTGTTTTATTGATGCAGGGAGATCATTCCACAGGACAGGAGCATCATAAGAGAAAGCTCTGCGAACAGTAGTCCTGCACTCTGAGAACACAAAGCCTGAGCCAGTACGTAAGGTTTAATTAGGTCAGCTAGGTAGGGAGGTGCCAGTCCGTGAACAATTTTATAGACTAGTAGCAGAACCTTAAAATCTGATCTCACTGGGACAGAAAGACAGTGAAGAGACGCCAAAATGGGTGTAATGTGGTCGAACTTTCTGCTTCATGTCAAAAGTCTGGCTGCAGCATTTTATAATAATAATAATACATAAGTTTTATATAGCGCTTTTCATGACACTCAAAGACGCTTTACAGATAAAAAGCAAGTAGACAGTACAAACACATAAAATAAGGATAAACAGGACAGAGGTAGGAAGAAACAACACAGCAATAAAAGACAACAAAGAGCAACAACAACAACAGATCTGGAGGGAGGAGAATGATGGTGGTTGATGGAAATGGAGAAGCAAAGCCTTAGGTGTTATACGTAGTCTGGAAAAGGTGGGTCTTGAGATAGCGTTTGAAGGTTTGCAGTGAGTCAGACTCTCGGATGGCCAGGGGAAGGGAGTTCCAGAGGGTGGTGGTGGCGACAGAGAAGGCTGTGTCACCCAGGGTGTGGTACTTGGTCTTGATGGTGGGGGTGAGGAGGTTGGCATCCGAGGAGCGTAGACGGCGAGGAGGAGAGTGGCGGTGTAAGAGATCGGTAAGATACGAGGGACCAAGGTTATTTAGGGCTTTGTAAGTGATGAGGAGAATCTTGAAGTGTATACGCTGTTTTATGGGAAACCAGTGGAGTTGACAGAGGATGGGGGTGATGTGTTCTGTTTTTGAACAGAACTCCAATTGGTTAAATTTTGAACCAATTGGAGAGCCCTAATGCTGGACTGTGGTAAACCAGAAAATAGAACATTGTAGTCTTATAATATTATTGATTTCAAACTCTCTAAACCCATGTTAATACATTGTTGCATTTCTGCTGGGGTTATGTGAGGTTAAGAGCAGTGACGGTCAGTAAGTTTACGTTGGGTCAATATGTTCCTGATATCTGCACAGTAAAGCCCCTTTCACACTGGGGCTGCTCCCAGTTGCTTCCTGTGGTGTCATAACGACGCAGGACTATCTGGGTCAGGTGTGTGCAGCAGGGGGCAGAGAGGAGGTGAGAACGCAGCCTGCAGGTTCTCTGCACAGAGAAGTCAAATCAAATCAAATCAATTTTATTTATATAGCGCCAAATCACAACAAACAGTTGCCCCAAGGTGCTTTTTCTTTCTTCTTTTTTTCCTTCTTTTTTTGGATGTAAAACTATTGACGAGATAATCTATCTCACTCACAGAGTTTAAGTAGCTACTCTGCACTGTGTTGGTATATGGCATTGGAGAACATAACAAAGAAGGAATCATATCCTTAAACCTAGTTACAGCGCTTTCCGAAAGACTTCGACTGTAATGAAACTTATTCCCCATTGCTGGGTAGTCCATTAAAGTAAATGTAAATGTTATTAAGAAATGATCAGACAGAAGGGGGTATTCAGGGAATACTGTTAAGTCTTCAATTTCCATACCATAAATCAGAACAAGATCTAAAGTATGGTTAAAGTGGTGAGTGGAATCATTTACATTTTGAGCGAAGCCAGTTGAGTCTAATAATAGATTAAATGCGGTGTTGAGGCTGTCATTCTCAGCATCTATGTGGATGTTAAAATCGCCCACTATAATTATCTTATCTGAGCTAAGCACTAAGTCAGACAAAAGGTCTGAAAATTCACAGAGAAACTCACAGTAACGACCAGGTGGACGATAGATAACAACAAATAAAACTGGTTTTTGGGACTTCCAATTTGGATGGACAAGACTGAGTCAAGCTTTCAAATGAATTAAAGCTCTGTCTGGGTTTTTGATTAATTAATAAGCTGGAGTGGAAGATTGCTGCTAATCCTCCCCCCCGGCCTGTGCTACGAGCATTCTGACAGTTAGTGTGACTCGGGGGTGTTGACTCATTTAAACTAACATATTCATCCAGCTGTAACCAGGTTTCTGTAAGGCAGAATAAATCAATATGTTGATCAATTATTATATCATTTACTAACAGGGACTTAGAAGAGAGAGACCTAATGTTTAATAAACCACATTTAACTGTTTTAGTCTGTGGTTTAGTTGAAGGTGCTATATTATTTTTTCTTTTTGAATTTTTATGCTTAAATAGATTTTTACTGGTTGTTGGTGGTCTGGGAGCAGGCACCGTCTCTATGGGGATGGGGTATTGGGGGGATGGCAGGGGGAGAGAAGCTGCAGAGAGGTGTGTAAGACTACAACTCTGCTTCCTGGTCCCAACCCTGGATAGTCACGGTTTGGAGGGTTTAATAAAATTGGCCAGATTTCTAGAAATGAGAGCTGCTCCATCCAAAGTGGGATGGATGCCGTCTCTCCTAACAAGACCAGGTTTTCCCCAGAAGCTTTGCCAATTTTCTGTGAAGCCCACCTCATTTTTTGGACACCACTCAGACAGCCAGCAATTCAAGGAGAACATGCGGCTAAACATGTCACTCCCGGTCCGATTGGGGAGGGGCCCAGAGAAAACTACAGAGTCCGACATTGTTTTTGCAAAGTTACACACCGATTCAATGTTAATTTTAGTGACGACCGATTGGCGTAAGCGGGTGTCATTACTGCCGATGTGAATTACAATCTTACCAAATTTACGCTTAGCTTTAGCCAGCAGTTTCAAATTTCCTTCAATGTCACCTGCTCTGGCCCCCGGAAGACATTTGACTATGGTTGCTGGTGTTGCTAACTTCATATTTCTCAAAACAGAGTCGCCAATAACCAGAGTTTGTTCCTCGCCGGGTGTGTCACCGAGTGGGGAAAAACAATTACAAATATGAATGGGTTGTTGGTGTGCAGGGGGCTTCTGTTTAGGACTACGCTTCCTCTTCACAGTCACCCAGCCGGCCTGCTTTCCCGGCTGCTCGGGATCTGCTGGGGGACAGCTAACGGCGGCTAAGCTACCTTGGTCTGCACCAACTACAGGGGCCTGGCTAGCTGTAGGATTTTCCAAGGTGCGGAGCCGAGTCTCCAATTCGCCCAGCCTGGCCTCCAAAGCTACAAATAAGCTACACTTATTACAAGTACCGTTACTGCTAAAGGAGGCCGAGGAATAACTAAACATTTCACACCCAGAGCAGAGAAGTGCGGGAGAGACAGGAGAAGCCGCCATGCTAAACCAGCTAAGAGCTAGTAGCTGCGCTAAGCTAGCGGATTCCTAAAAACACACAAAATGAATAATGTGTAAATAATTTAGAGGTGATTCAGCAGAGGGAGTGCTTTAGTTAAGGCACGTGAAGATTACACTGTGAAATAAATCATTATTGAGTTATCTAGATCAGTCTAACTACGCAGATTAAACAGCTAACAGATACAGCAAAACACCACTGTGCTCCGGAACAGGAAGTGATACAATTCCGCAGTCAGAGTGCACAGTTTGGCTGCAGACAGACTGTGCACTCTGACTTCTCTTCTACTTTATATTTGTTCTTGTGCAGAATAGCAGGGCTGTGCTCTGAGTTCTGTTATAGTTTATCTTTCCTCCTTTGACCGTGTTCACGCGCGCGAATGAACTGCCATAAGCAAATGTGGAGATGTCTGGAGTTCTACTTGATGTTGACATGTCCTGTCTCTGGCAATCAGTCTGAGCAGGACTTATGTCCTTTTTTGTCCTTTTTTTAACTGTGATTTTGAGCAGAGAACAAGGAACTGATGCCTGCAGCCAGACTTTTTTTTCTTTTAATTGTTCACATGTGCGTGCATGAACAAACCTTCCATGAATGGACTAGAGATGTCCAGACTTTTTACTGGCAATCAGTCTGTGAGCAGGACTTTTATGGATTTTATTTAAACACATTTGTGAGAGAAGAAGCTGCTGCTGCCTCACAGTGCCTCTCTTCACCAGACAGCTCCACACAGAGAAGAAGCTGAGCTGCAATCAGCAGTTTTTTCTGTGGTCTTTTTTTTTAAGCGTGTAGTTTTACTGCATTGATTACACGGTATAAAAACAATCCTGCGTGATTTATACTGTGGGAACAATGGAACACAGCAGGAATCATAAATTGGCGTCGGGTAACGTCGTCTTTCGAGGGTGTGGCTTCTGAGTCACGCTGAGTTACGCCTCTTTGCCCTGACTTGCACTGGAACCACTTCCTTTCTGCGTTGAGCACAGGACGTCAAAAAAAATTAAACAGGTTTAATTTTTCAGCGTCTGACTTGCTTCCTCCTTTACGCCCCTTGTGCTGTTGTGGCGCCGAGCTGCATCATCTCGGCACTGAGTTGCTTCCATGCAGCATCGTCATAATGACGCACGGTGCAACTGGGAGCAACTGGGAGCACCCCTGGTGTGAAAGGGGCTTAAGTTACTGTACTCTTGTTAAGCTATTTCTCTGCACCAAAAGTATATCTTGTAAAAGCTAAGCGGCTTTCATTATCTTGTTATCATGTGAAAAGACGGAACAGCAGGCAGCGGTTCCACTAACACAAGGCCCTGCTTTTACATATTTAAAGTTTGACCTAGTTAACCACAAGGCCTAAACATGACATGGCATTTTTTGATCACATAACCACAAACGGGAGGATCGCTTCTTTATTAATGATGTCAATGGGTGTCTATAAAAACCTTACTTTAAACTGTGTTTGGGGTCTCTTTCCTGAACGAGCTCATGCATGACCTTGGGATGGTGAGAACCTCAGATTTGGTATGATTAATTTCATATGAAAAGAAATAACTTCTCCTTTTTGTAACAGAGTCTCGTTCATCCTGGACAGACCCAAAGAACCCAGGGTCTGACAAATGTTTGTCGCCATGCAGGTCTCCAACTTTCACTCAGATTGATGGTGAACTTTACATCTTGTTGCAGTTTTGACAAATGATTTCTTTTTGTGTCCTCACACGTCGAGCAGATGATGATGATGAGTTCTTGTGATGTGGGTTTGTACTCCACAGTTTCATCAACACAGAAAACTGGGACAAAATGATGGTGTGTGCAGCCGTCAGGACCCCGGTGCAGCTGTCAGGACCCCAGCCTCTGGACCACCAGTCATTCATTTGGATACAAACACATAAAAATTCAAAAACAGGAAACGAGCTGAGGGAGCGGTCGTGTTGGAGTTTTTGTTATCTAACAATCAGAGACACAGAACCATGAGTGTGCTGGAAGAATGCGCACACACACACACACACACACACACACACACACACACACACACACACACACACACACACACACACACACACACACACGATCACAGCTGACCCCCCCCCCCCCCACACACACACACAGGATCACAGTTGACCCACAAACACACACACACACACACACACACAGGATCACAGCTGACCCCCCCCCCCCACACACACACAGGATCACAGTTGACCCACAAACACACACACACACACACACACACACACACACACACACACACACACACACACACACACACACACACACACACACACACACACACACACACACACACAGGATCATAGCTTACCCACAAACACACAAAGCAGCCCAAGCTCTGAGCTGCTCAGATGCTGCCTGCTGCAAAGGACTGCACACGTGTGTGTGTGTGTGTATTAGACGGTGTGGGATGAAAGAGACAGACGGCGAGTGGAGAAAGCGTGACAGATGCCCTTTTCACCACCAAACACTGGCAACTCACCAGAGGTCAAAGTGTCAATCAAAGGTTAAAGGTCACATCGCCTTCAGAATGTTCAGACAAGCAAGTGATGGGACAGATACGACAATCCTGTTAGTGAAAGCACACACACACACACACACACACACACACACACACACACACACACACACACACACACACACACACACACACACACACACACACACACACACACACTAGTCACACTAGTAACATCATGTGATTATAGTAGAGAAGCTTGAATCTTCGACTGGACTGGGTTGCTTGACGCGAGGACGTTTCGCTTCAAATTGCAGAAGCTTCCTCACCTAAAATTCTTGCTCTGGTGGTCTGACTTCTGTCTTGACTCTTGTAGAGAAGAATAATCAAGAAGTCACAAAAGCTGGAGTTTTAAACCTAACCAGACCCCTCCTACCGAGAGGCAGACTGCTATAGGCTGGTGACTAAACAATAGCTCTAATTAGCACCTATTGTGCTCTCGTTAACACACTCCTAATGACAGGGCAGCTGTCCCTCTCCTGATGGCTCCCTTGACGACGCTGCTGATGACGTGAATGACTCATTACCATGAACAAAAGACTGAAACTGCTTTGACCTGAGTACCTCATTGTAAACAGGGGACAAAGCGTGTCTCAGACCCCCTCCCCGGTTAAGGCTGGGTTTCAAACGTTTCACAAAGAATGCCTCCTTGACCCCTCTCTCAAACCATTTCTTCTCTCTAGCTTATATTTTAACTTCCTTGTCCTCAAACATGTGGTTAGTGTCTTTAAGGTGGAGATGAACTGCAGACTGAGGTCCACTGGTGCCCTCTCTGTGGTGCTGGTATAGCCTTTTGTGTAAAGGTTGCTTAGTCTCACCTATGTAGTGTTCGTTACAGTTTCCTGACATCTGATAGAATACACTACATTGCTCTGTTTGTAACTAGGGATCATGTCCTTAGGGTGAACTAATTTCTGTCTCAAGGTGTTAACCGGTTTAAAGTAAACTGGGATTTTGTGCTGTCTGAAGATCCTCTGTAGTTTTTCCCCTACTCTTCTTCTTGTCTCCGTCTCTTGTCTATCTGGTCTCTTTGTTCTCTGGGACTTCTGCACTTTGTCCAGGGACCATCGTGGGTACCCACATACTGTGAGGGCTTTCCGGACAAGTTGTTGTTCTTTAGCCCTTCCCTCTGCAGTGGTGGGCACCTGTAGGGCTCTGTGTTGAAGAGTCCTGATCACCCGGAGCTTGTGTTCAAGGGGGTGGTTTGAGTCAAAGAACAGATATTGGTCAGTGTGAGTGGGTTTTCTGTAAACCTCTGTCTGGAGCTGCCTGTTCTCTCCAATCGTAACATCACAGTCCAAGAAGGCTAAATGGTTGTTTCTGGCATCCTCACGTGTGAACTTGATATTGGAGTCCACCGAGTTGATGTGTTCTGTAAAGTCCTCAACCTCCTGTTGCTTGATTTTAACCCATGTGTCATCAACATATCTGAACCAGTGACTGGGAGGGATGCCCGTGAAAGATGTCAAGGCTGTCTTCTCCACTCGCTCCATGTACAGATTGGCCACAATGGGGGATACCGGAGACCCCATTGCACAGCCATGAATCTGCCTGTAGTAATTCCCCCTAAACAGGAAATACGTGGTATTAAGACAGATCTCCAAGAGCTGGCAGATGTGGTCTGGTGTGAGTTTGGTCCTTTCAAGTAGAGACACATCCTCCAGCAGTCTCTGCCTCACATTTTTGACCACAGTCTTCTGCGTTCACCCTTTCAGCCACACGGGTTCATTGTACGTTGTTCTTTTTATGAGTTTTGTTATTGTCTGTGTTGTTATTCATCTGTGTGGCAAATAAATGAATGAATGCATTCATTCATTCATATGCCTCCCGGTTTCCCATCAATACCACTGTAGCCCACTTTCTCAACTCCATGTACAGACCAGAGTTACAGCGAGTACACCACAATCTGTATCTGTTCAACTGTCCGAAATATCCATAGCTGTACTCGTAGTGGGCGGGGCCTAAACTGGATGTGGGTGTGGTTTAACCCGAAATGGCCGGGGCTTACATCTGTACATTATTTTCAGTCTGATATGTTTATTGTTTATGTGAAAACTATTTACATACAGCGGCAAAATTGAGATTCAAATCAATGATTTTGATCACAAAAGTAAGAGAACTATTTACAGAACAAGTATTTTATGAACTCAGAACATGAATATTCTTAAGTGTATGAATGAATATTTACAGAACAGCCTCAGAATTGAGATTCAATGTTTTTGATCACAAAAGTAAGAACTATTTACAGAACAAGTTTTGGTAACACTTTACTTGAAAGTATCGTCCTTATAGTGACATAACACTGTCATGAATGTGTCATAAACATTGTGTAAATGTCATAAACATTTCAGTTTTTATAATGAAAAGCTGACATTTTTTGGGTTGTCTTGATTATAACCACTTGACTTTAATTAAAATGACATGACCAGAAGTTGTTTTTGGCCTTTTTGGTCTTTGGTTGTATGCCAACTTGTGATTACAAAAAACAAATGACACTTAATGACAGCAGTCATAAATGTTTATGACATTGACTAATATTTAGACACCGTCATGACTGTGTCATGTAACAGTTATGACAGTGTCTTGTCACTATTATGACAATACCTTCAAGTAAAGTGTTACCCAAGTTTTTATGAACTGAATAGTCATATGACTATGAATATTCTTAAGTATTCTTAATGAATATTTACGGAACAGCTTCAGAATTGAGATTCAATGGTTTTGATCACAATAGTAAAGGAACTATTTTACAGAACTTTTTTTTTAACTCAGAACATGAATATTCTAAAATGTATGAATGAATAAGAGAACAGCCTCAGAACTGAGATTCAGTGTAGAAGGAAATTATGAACTCCGAAGTATGCATGAACAAGAGTTGTCATACTCAACACAACTTTCTTTTTATTTTTTATTTTATGATCAGACTGTGATTTTTTTCAATTATTTATTTATTTTTACTACCTAACATTCTTGACAATTTTGTTTTCCACACAAAGTTAAACAATATTGATTAAGGTGTGTGCATGTGTGTGTGACTGAGTGACTGTGTGAGAGGAAGAGAGAGAGGTTGTTCGACTGACCAATTTATTTTTGTGAACTGCAGTGAGAAAGTGTCAGATACTGCATGCAGCCATGTTCAATAAAAATATTAATATAGTCTACTTTGTTTGTTCAGCTGTGTGTGTGTATGTGTGTAAGTGGTCTGTAAGACTGTTTATTTTTTAATGATCTGTGTGAACTTGGTGATTCATGCAAACATCCAGTGATGGCAAACGGAAATAATATGAGGTCTATTAGAAAAGTATCCGACCTTATTTAAAAAAAACCAAAACATATGGATTTGAATCACGTGTGCTTGCGTGAGCCAACCTTGAACCTTCATGCGCATGCATGATTTTTTCACACCTGTCGGTTGCGTCATTCGCCTGTGAGCAGGCTTTGAGTGAGGAGTGGTCCACCCCCCTCGGCAGATTTTCATTGTCAGGGAAATGGCTGAGAGACTGCTGCTTTGCTTGATCAAATTTTTTTAGAAACTGTGAGGCACATCCATGTGGACACCATTCGAGAAATTCAGGTGGTTTTTGGTGAAAATTTTATGGGCTTCAAAGACATTAAGGGATGTTACTGTGGCTTTAAGGACGGCACACAGCAGCTGTGGGGCGTGCCGCGCTCCAGCTGCCATCGACAGGCTGAACGACCATTTCATTTCTAAACGGATGGCTCTGTGGATCCGTGACCATCGTGTGCACTTTCTCTGGTTATCACAAGAGCTGGACATCACCCATTTTCCTGCAGATTTCACTTTTAACGAGAGATTTTGTCATGGAAAGCCGAGCGGACGCTTCGCACGTCATGATGGATTCGCTGCTGGACGACACAAAACCACCTCCGTTTTGGTCTCACAGGACGGCTTTGAGATGGCGTTCAAACAGCTGTCGGTGGTTTTCCAGTCGAGTGATTATCCAAGGAATTGTGGATGTGCCTGGACATGCCAGAACATGTTCTGTGACGCTTCATCACAGCGTTGCTTTGTGCGTCGTGGCACTGGACAAGCTGGGACATGTCCACCTCTCCACAATTTCTCTCACTCAATACTCACTCGACTGGTAAGCACTGAAAGGCATGTCCCAGCTTGTCCTTCTGGCACTCCGAAACGGAGGTGTTCTTTGTCTCGCTTGCCGTCGTGACGCACGAAGCATCCGCTCCTTTCCATGACAAAAACTCCTCGTAACAGTGGAATGTGCCATTCATTTCCAAACTGGATGCTGTGTTTTATCCGGGACATCGTCTGGACTAGCACAGGAATTGTGAAAAGACGTGGACATCAGCACTTTTTCGGCAAATTGAGACAGACGTGCGGAGGAATTCCACGTGGTGCCGCGACGCGCAAAGCAACGCCGTGATGAAGCGTCACAGAACATGTTCTGGCATGTCCAGGCTCGTCCACAATTTCTTGGATAATCACTCGACTGAAAAACCACCGACAGCTGTCTGAACACCATCTCAAAGCCGTCCTGTGAGACCAAAACGGAGGTGGTTTTGTGTTGGTCCAGCAGCGAATCCATCATGACGCGCGAAGCGTCCACTCCTTTCCATGACAAAATCTCCTCGTAACAGTGGAATGTGCCATTCATTTCCAAACTGGATGCTTTGTTTTATCCAGGACGTTGTCTGGACTAGCACAGGAATTGTGAAAAGACGTGGACATCAGCTTTCTGCGTCACGGCAGTGCCGCGACACGCAAAGCAACGCCGTGATGAAGCGTCACAGAACATGTTCTGGCATGTCCAGGCACATCCACAATTTCTTGGATAATCACTTGACTGAAGACCAAAACGGAGGTGGTTTTGTGTCGTCCAGCAGCGAATCCATCATGATGCGCGAAGCGTCCGCTTGGCTTTCCATGACAAAATCTCTTGTTAAAAGTGAAATCTGCAGGAAAATGAGTGATGTCCAGCTCTTGTGATAACCAGAGAAAGTGCACACGATGGTCACGGATCCACAGAGCGGTCCGTTTAGAAATGAAATCGTCGTTCAGCCTGTCGATGGTAGCTGGAGCGCGGCACGTCCCACGGCTGCTGTGGGCGTCCTTAAAGCGACAGTAACATCCCTTAATGTCTTTGAAGCCCATAAAATTTTCACCAAAAACCACCTGAATTTCTCGAATGGTGTCCACATGGATGTGCCTCACAGTTTCTAAAAAAAATTTGATCAAGCAAAGCAGCAGTCTCAGCCATTTCCCTGACAATGAAAATCCGTGGAGGGGGGTGGACCACTCCTCACTCAAAGCCTGCTCACAGGCGAATGACGCAACCGACAGGCGTGAAAAAAATCACACATGCGCATGAAGGTTCAAGGTTGGCTCACGCAAGCACACGTGATTCAAATCCATGTTTTTTTTTTAAATAAGGTCGGATATTTTTCTAATAGACCTCATATGTCAGCCTTCTTCACTGTATTCTTCTCAAAAACAACGCGTTCAGTCGGAGCTGTCAGGATTCATAGTGAGGAACGAACAGAATGCAGACTCACAGAAACTGGAGGTGGAGTAATTAAAGGTTTTATCTGGAAAAACTGGCACACATTCAGTACATGGGTAATTAGTCCAGGTGGCGGAGGCGGAGGTAATAGGTAGACATAAGGCTGAAGCGTGGTCAAAGCAAGCTGGGTTCAGTGGCACAGAGTAGCAATGTTGTCAGGACTGGGGCAGAATCACAGTCAAAAAACAAGCACAGTTCAAAAAAGCACAGTGAGTCCAAGTACAGGGGCTGAGGCAAAAACAACAGACCAGAGGACCAGAGGGAGGTTACAGGACCCCCCCAAAACAGACGAGGGTGAAGACCAGACAGCAATACAGCCATTCAAAGGACAAAATTCTACAAAAAGGGCGACCGTGCAATCCATCAGGATCCACGGTGGAGTCAGAGCAGGGGATGGGCATCCCCTCAGGTCCAGGGCAGTGTCAGGACAGAGGTTGGGTAACCCACTAGGGTCCCCAGTGGAGAGAGAGCCGAGGTCAGGCAAAAGCCACGTGACAGCAAAAAACTGGCCAAAGGGTTGAGGGGTCGTACTCTAGGCTGAAAATGGATCACTGGAGAACCAGGAGGTCTGGAACGAGGATTGCCAGGCTGGCGATCTGCTGCGTAACCCACATGGGTCCGAGGCAGGTGCCAAAAGCCCACAGAACAGTCAGGAAGGTCCAAAGCAGAATGGGGGGGGGGGATTACCAAGGGGCCTATCAAACAGTATCAAACAGCATGGGGGTGTCAGGAGGCCGGCTGTGAAAATGCGAATGGGCGGGGACAGCAGCAGGGTAGGTTGGCCGACAATGTGCAGATCTATAGCATGAAATGTTGGAAAGGAAAAACCTGCCCATGACAAGGGACCTACTGAGACTGTGGCAAAAAAAGGAGAAAATTAACTGATTGAAAATAGAACTCACACAATGGAACAGCTGCCGAAATAAAACATCAATTAACCAAATCTAGAGAAACCAAAAATGCATGATAACTGAACAAAAAATGCAAGAAAACCAAGAACATAATTTGTACCAGAAGGCTCCAACAGGAAACTAATTCACAAGAGTACAGCGAGGGAAGCAACCAGAGAAATGACATGGGGGCTAACAGAAAAAATAAGAAATCCAACAAAATGAAATACCGCGGGGGGCATGGAGAAATAAGAAATTAGCTAAATAACTAAACGGGTCACACAACAGTCTAACAAGAGAATGCAAAAGGTGCAAAATACCAAGCAAACTTAGAGCCCAAAAAGAACTACGGGAAGTGTCAGTTGAGTGCTTACAGGCGAAAAAACGTGCTTACTAAAGGAACAGGAAAAATGAAAAGAAAAAAAAAAACAATAAAGTGAAACAGTGCGGAAGCCATTGATTATTAAACTAGGAAAAGATCTATGTGGGGAAAAAACTGTTTAACAGAAGAACACAAAAACCAAACAAACCAATAAAGCAAATTCAGTGGCTGATCAAAATAAATAACTTAATACAGGACTTGGGAGGAAAATCAATCAACCAATGAGGTGGAGTGAGAAATCCTTTTAACCAAATGTTCTACCTCTGACAGGGCCAGGGGGGTAAAAAACAAACTGAAAACACAAAATACAGGTGCTGATAAAAAATAACGTGGTGAAAAGGCTAAATGGGGATATGACCAGATTCAGACCGGAGGTATCAAACTGCATATCAACCCGGAGTAAGGGAACAAAATTGAAAACACAATGGCGCAATCAAGAAGAAAAACAAAAACAACTTACGATGGATACAGCCCATGTTCCCTGCGCGTTTGGACACCGGCCTGCGTCATCTGCCACTTGCAGCACCTCAGCTCAAACGCCGGGCAAAGCGGGGGTGGATTTTGGCGCCCTCCGGCCGCTGTGCCACTGCTCCTTGCGGGTCTGTGAAACTGTGTCATTACGCCTTGGCCTGTTGAATGCTAGATCGCTAGCTAACAAAACGTTTTTATTGAAAGACTTCTTTACATCACGCAAACTGGATATAATGCTGCTCACAGAGACCTGGCTCCAAGTCGGTGAGTCTTCACCTTTTACCCCCTGCATGCCTTTACTTTAGTACGCTTCGGATGACTGACAGAGGCGGTGGGCTCGCTAGTGTATATAAAGAAAGCTACACCTGTCGGCAAGTACCGGCAGATCTGTTTTCCAGCTTTGAACTGCAGACTTTTGTGATAAGCTCTGATACTCCAGTCCTGTGTGCGCTGGTGTATCGCCCTCCAAAGCCAAATAAAGACTTCATTCAGGACTTTACTGACTTTGTGGCCAGCTTATCATTGAATTCCGATCACTTTCTGATTGTTGGGGATTTTAATATCCATGTCTGGTTGAAGACTTCTTGGATTTGATTGACTCTTTTAATTTGACTCAGTCTGTGTCAAGCTGTACGCACGAGAAGGGGCATATTTATACTTAATCCTAATGTAATTGAGATTTGTGAAACCCACTTCTCTGATCACTTTGCTGTTTTATTCTCTGTAGCGTTGACTCGGAGTGTGGTCAGTCCATGTGCCACGGCGCGCCGGGTGCGCACATTCAATACTGAGACAGCCGCCCTGTTTTCTGATGCTTTTCATGAAACGTATAGAAACGACTCAGATAACGCAACTCCCGATGAACTAGTTTCTTATTTTAATGGTGCGTGCACAAAGGCTTTGGACTCTGTGGCTCCTTTACAGCTGAAGCACTTAAAGCCCACAGCACAGCCTTGGCTAAACGAGCGCACTTGTGAACTCAGGCGCTCTGGAAAAAGATCATCTTCACGTTTCCTTGCAAATACTGAGGGACAGACTGTCTATCAGAGAGTAGCTAAAGCTGCTAAAACTAGATTCATATCAGATCTTGTGTCCTCAAACTGTCATAAACCTCAGATGCTTTTTAATACTCTGAATTCGCTCATAAATCCTCATGCAAGCAATATTGCTGTGCCCTCAGCCAGCCTTTGTGAAGCTTTTCTCTCTTATTTCTTATTTCTTATTTCTGATCTTAGATCATGTCCTGTATCTGAGGTGGAGTCAGCAGATCGATCCATGTGTCATGCTGTTTTTGATTGTTTTAATCCTGTATCTATTTGTGAGCTGACTAAAATTGTTAATCATCTTAAGTCTTCTTCCTGCACTTTGGACATTGTTCCAGGTCATTTGTTTAAAGATGTCTTTCAGTGTATTGGTCCGTACATTGCTGAACTTGTGAACGCTTCTCTATCAAGTGGCTGTTTTCTGTCAGCTCTTAAACATTCTGTAGTCCAGCCGCTCATCAAAAAGAGCAATCTTGACCCAAATGTGTTGTCCAACTATAGACCAATCTCTAAAGTGCCATTTGTGTCTAAAGTCTTAGAGAAAGCTGTTTATGACCAATTGCAGGCTTATCTGGATCTTAATGAAATAGGGGAGAAGTTTCAATCTGGTTTTAAATTAAGACACAGTACTGAAACAGCCCTTTTAAAACTTTTTAATGACCTTCTTTTAACTGTTGATGCTGGGAACTCTGCAGTTCTTCTGCTTTTAGATTTATCTGCAGCCTTTGACACAGTGGACCACAGTGTCCTTGTGACTCACCTCGAGATGCACATAGGTATTAAGGGTTCAGCGCTGAATTGGTTTTGGTACTATCTTTCCAACAGAAGTTTTTCTGTTAATGTAGGACAGTAGGCGTGTAGGCGTGCCCGAGGGCTCAATTTTAGCACCACTTCTCTTTGCTTTGTACATGATCCCTCTTGGGTCTGTTTTTAAAAAGCACAAAGTCTGTTTTCATTGTTTTACAGATGACATTCAGATTTACCTTCCTGTAATTTCGTGTGATACCCAGGCTGCTGTAAAAATACTACAGGACTGTCTAAATGATGTACAAGTCTGGATGAGAGCTAATTTTCTGAATCTTAATAAAAATAAAACTGAGATTTTAGTGTTCAGGCAAAGTAACCCTCTACAAGGACAAGACAGTGTTATTGGTCCTCTGTCCACTTTTTGCTGCCCTTTTGTAAAAAATCTAGGGGTGGTAGTTGACCCATTGTTCAGATTTGATAAGCACATTAGCTCTGTCATCAGGGCCAGCTTCTTTCAGCTGAGGACTCTTTCCAAGATTAAATCTTATTTTACTCGAGTTGATTTTGAAAGAGCTAGCCATGCATTTGTAACATCACGTCTGGATTATTGTAATGCTCTCTATGTTGGGCTGGACCAGCACTCCCTACAGCGCCTGCAGAGTGTACAGAATGCTGCAGCCTGCCTTTTGACTAAAACAAAGAAGCATGAGCACATCACCCCTGTGCTCTGCACCTTACACTGGCTCCCTGTTGACTTTCGTGTTAAATATAAAGTTTTGCTGATTGTTTTTAAGTGTCTGCACTGTATAGGCCCGATGTATCTGAGTGAGCTCTTGCAGCCGTACACTCCACGTAGGGCTCTGAGGTCAGCTGACCAGCTTCTCCTGGCTGTTCCTAAAGCCAGGCTTAAATCCAGAGGTGATAGAGCCTTTTCTGTCGCAGCGCCACGACTCTGGAACAATCTTCCGCTGACTGTCAGGTCCTCAGAGTCTGTGGGACAGTTTAAGTCCAGACTGAAAACTCATCTCTTCTCCCTGGCTTTCAACACTGGCTAAGTGGTGTATGCTTTGCTCTGCTATTTTGCTCTGTATTTTTAGATTATTTATTTATTTATTTATTTTATTCTTTTCCTTTAATATTTTACACTTTTGTATTGCTATTATTGTGAAGCACTTTGGTCAGCTGCAGCTGTGTTTTAAATGTGCTATATAAATAAATTTGAATTTGAATTTGAACTTGGAGTGTGTGCTACTGAAGGCTTGGATGGGGCATGATCCTCCTATGGCTCTGCTGAAGATTCTGTAAGCAGAGTAGGCGCTGATGGGTTC
Source organism: Thalassophryne amazonica (assembly GCF_902500255.1). NCBI lineage: Eukaryota > Metazoa > Chordata > Actinopteri > Batrachoidiformes > Batrachoididae > Thalassophryne > Thalassophryne amazonica. Next base: position 111,835,397 of record NC_047113.1, on the reverse strand, counting down.
GGAGGCATCGGCACGGGGAAGAAGTCTGCTGGAACCTACAGGTGGGCATGGCAGGGTGTGCACAGTAGTGGATGCGGCCAGCTGTGGAGGCGACGCTAATGGTTCCATCAACTCATGCATCACTGCAGGCTGTTGGAACATGAACTCTGCCATCAGTTCTGTCGATGGTTCCAAAGGCGGGGTTGGCACTGAGGAGAGCAGAGATGTGCATGCCGGTGATAACTCTTTAAATGCCGCTGGAGGTCGTGGAGAGACATGCGGTGTGGACAGCTGTGATGGCATGATTGTCACCCTCGGTTTGATTGGTGATTCTGGAGGAAGAGACTGTGCAGACGGGGTCAGAGTCGTGCACGCTGGGGATGACTCTTTAAACACTGTTGAGGAGGCTGGAGGCACACCCATCAAGGATATCTCTGGTAGCAGGTGCATCGCTGAAAAGTGGGATGAGGAGGTTCTTCCTGATGGCTCTAACAGTGATTGAGGAGATGAGATCGGTTCTAATGACCGGGTGGGAGTGTTCACCGTAGAGTGGTCAGGCAACATGAATGCTTCCATTGCCATAAATGGCAGCCAAGGCAGTCTTCAGCTGTGAAGCCAGTCCAGGAGGTACACATGGTGCCGCAGGCCTCCATGCTGATGAGCGCAGAGCCGGAATAGGTGGCAGGCTTGGTGAGATTGCTGAAGATGAGCACTTCTGTGAGAAGTCCAGTGATGATGGTAGGTGTGTCTTGGGAGGATGAGCTACCAGGGTGGAAAAATAGAGGTGTGATTCCAGCATTGAACAGAGTGATCACGCTGGTTGTGTCAAGGGAGGATAGATATCTGATTCGAACAAATAGTCCATGGGATCCTCAATGCATGGTGGGATTTGACTTTGCTGAAACAGGGCTTTAATGTTTGTGAGCTCAGGGAAGGCAGTGACCAAATTAGGCTAGTCTTGCAGGATCTGATCTAAAGCAGTGAAAATTTTCTGTCTGTGCTGCCACCCAGGATTGTCCAAAAATTCCAAAAACAAGTCCTGAATTTTAAAAAGGATGGTGGCAGTGTCCTGGAGCACCAATCCCTCTGACTCTGATGAAGAATAATCTTCATCATAATCATCATCATTGATGTCTACCCAGTCTGACTCACTGTCAGAACCAGGTGGACAGGATGGCAGGAAGCGTTCGGGCTGCCACACCCAGGCTGGAATACTACCTGCAGCAAACAGATCATCCAGGTTTTCTAATTCTGGGAAGAACTCAAACAGCCAGCGATTGGCTTCAACAAGGTTCCATGCTTGGTCCAGAAAATCAAATTTCTTCTTTGGGGTGTGGCATGAATGGAAACAGTTGAAGAAAAAATTAATTTCAGAAAAAAATGTCTTTGATGGTGGCCAGGTCCAGGTTTGGGGCGTCCAGATTTGAGTCCGCTGTGTCCTAGTATGGCCAGTTCATTCTGTCAGGATTCATAGTGAGGAATGAACAGAATGCAGGACACAGAATGCAGACTCACAGAAACTGGAGGTGGAGTAATTAAAGGCTTTATCTGGAAAAACTGGCACAGATTCAGTACACGGGTAATCAGTCAAGGTGGCGGAGGTAATAGGTAGATGTAAGGCTGAGGCGTGGTCAAAGCAAGCTGGGTTCAGTGGACCAGAGTAGCAATGTTGTCAGGACTGGGGCAGAATCAGAGTCAACAAACAAGCACAGTGAGTCCAAGTACAAGGGCTGAGGCAAAAAAAAAAAAACAGGGTCTAACACAAAGCAAGGTCTTACACAGTTGAGCAATAGGTCATGAGCAAAACAAGGCTGGAATGCAGACTAGGTCAAACGAACTGGCAACAAACAGAGAAATATGAAAGGCTTAAATAACAGGGTGTGATTAAGGAAAGTGAAAACAGGTGCGTGAGAAAGTTCAGGAAGGAGACAAAGCTGAGGGAAGCAGGAGCAAGAGAGTGCAGTAAAACAAACACTAAGCAGACAGAAACAGAGGCATGGAAGAAAGAGACAAAGATGAAGCGAACAGGTTCAAGAGAGTGCAGTAAAGTAAACACTAAGCAGACAGAAACAGAGGCATGGAAGAAAGAGACAAAGATGAAGCGAACAGGTGCAAGAGAGTGCAGTAAAGTAAACACATGGAAGAATCAAAGAAACAAAAACAGGAAAACAAAGGTGAGAATGTAATAGTGATCAACAAGAGAATTAAAGGCTGAGGCTGAAACTAGAACACAACTAAGATGTGAAAAACAGAAATTACAAGCAATGAATATAGTGGGAGAAATGCAAAATGAAACCAGTGACTAAAGTAATCCTAAGATGAAATCAAAGACAGGGGATCGAGACTTGGGACATGGACACAGACAAAACAAAGATGAAAACCCAGACATAGGGCAGATCATGACATGAGCAAAGTTTTCCAACTGACTTTATATCAGCAACAAAACAAAGAGCAAGCAAACGGTTAATAAATAAATAAATAAAAACCAACCAGAGTGGAGGCAGTGACCGACATGACGTGAGCCATTTTCAGCTCTGTCTTGTCAAAAGCGCCGCATATGATACGAAACAAGTTCACCAAGTAACTTTAAATATCATAAATATACGTGAGCCATTTTCAGCTCTGTCTTGTCAAAAGCACCGCGTACGATACGAAACAAGTTCACCAAGTAACTTTAAATATCATACAAACTGAAAAAGATGGGAGCTGAAGAAAAATTAAGGAGTACTGAAAGAGCAACATGAGGTAGAATCAAGCAATGCACAGAGAGAGATCCTGTCTGTGCATGCAAGAAGCTGCAGAGTGACGTGTCTGTGTAGGGAATGGTGGGTGCTGTGTGTAACTGGCCAATCACAGAGCATGAAGACAGTCAGTTAGCCAATGATAATTTTACTTCAGCACGAGCACAGATATTGACAAGTTTTACTCATATCATGATCGTACTCATTAAAAATGCTTTATCCGTACCGGATACTCCTTTCAGATCAGTATCCGGTCAACCCTAGTTAGAGCATTGCACAATGACTCCTCTGGGTGATGTTAAGAGAGCTCTTGGAGATGAATAATGTCATTCTGTCAATATGAGACTCCAGGACAAGCCATGACATCTCACAGGGCACTGTCACAGATGAAATGAATTCCATTTCTGTCATTCATCAAGTCCATATGTGTAAGTACCTACTACAGCAGGTGCTACTGTTTTGGTGCATGGACTGACGAACTAACCAGACCAAATGCAGGTTTGTCTAATGTGGAGATATGAGCCATTCTCAGTCTGCAGACCTCAACACTGCTACTGCAACATGGAGCCTTCCAATCTCCATAGACAGCAGCCGAAGATAATAGTGATAAAATGGATGTTCCTGGTTCCAATCCACAAAAGCAGAATTAAGTTTGCCCTGAGCTCCACCATGCAGTAGACAACACCTAAGCATTGCACCAGTCCCCTTCCTTCACTGACAAGACCCTTGGTGCTGTCCACTGAGTTCTTCCAATACAGGGATGAGTATCCAAGTGGTTTCCCTCCATCCCCTCTGCAAACTGTACCATCTTCCAGTAGAAGGCACAAACAGAGTTACTCCCACAGAGTGCAAAAACTAGACATCCTCTTTTTCTCTCTTGATCCCCATGAAAGTTTTTGCAATGTCTCGAACAAAAATCTAACCAGTTACCAACCAACCGACCAACCACTAACCACAAAAGAGGGTCATTTTTCAGTTTATTTAAAAAAACAAAAGCTCACTTTTTGTGAAATAGGTGGTTTTTAATTGTTAATATTTGAGGGTGTGTAAATATTTGGGGGGGGGGGGGGGTGGACAGCAGCTGTCATCATCCACAGATCAGCAGCACTTCCCACTCTGACCGTTTTTTTTCCTTTTTGAATCGGTATATGTGGTTGGCTGGTTTCTGCTTCTTCTATATCCAATAAAAATGTGAGTGGATTTTTTTTCAAACACTGACCCAGGGTCAGTTTCTGCAGCATAAGGGAAGTGAGCTTCTAAATACTCCCAACATATTAAGTCCCTTCGGCATCGGCCTTATTTACACTCGGGGCCACCACAGCAGATCGGGGGTGGATCTGCATGTTCATTTGGCTCCATGGACAGTGTGTCGATGTGCCGTAGCTCACAATCAACATTTCGTTCATCACAAAAGCTCCGTGTGTCTCACTGTGATTGTTTTTCATTGTGAAGAGACCAGCTTCACAAACACGAGTTCTTTTTCCTGCCGTGTTATTTTATGCTTCACCCTCCTTTCTGACTCACTCTGAATGTGTCATTTTAAAACCACACTGTTGGAGCAGCACTAGTGTGTGTTTGTGCCAACCTGATACACACTGCTTGGAAACGGTCAGAATAACTCCATCTTACTGAAACAGATTTCTTGCCAAAACTCGGAAGATTCACAAATTGAGTCATCCACCAGACCACTCAAACAACCTGGAAGAACTTTTTAATGCCACAGCTTTCATACAGCCAGCAGGGACAGGAACTTCCCCACGTTTGAACATACACTTTGAGTTATGTTAAGATACACGGTTCTGACCAGCGATGTGGAAAGTTTATGGATGTCAAAGTCAAAGTCATGTCACCAAGAAGTCACTGAACTGTGGACAGACTGTGATGTTAGTGTCCTGTGTGTGGGCTCACAATCAACATTTCGTTCATCACAAAAGCTCCGTGTGTCTCACTGTGATTGTTTTTCATTGTGAAGAGACCAGCTTCACAAACAAATTTTGCTCTGTATTTTTAGATTATTTATTTATTTATTTATTTTATTCTTTTCCTTTAATATTTTACACTTTTGTATTGCTATTATTGTGAAGCACTTTGGTCAGCTGCAGCTGTGTTTTAAATGTGCTATATAAATAAATTTGAATTTGAATTTGAACTTGGAGTGTGTGCTACTGAAGGCTTGGATGGGGCATGATCCTCCTATGGCTCTGCTGAAGATTCTGTAAGCAGAGTAGGCGCCGATGGGTTCGGAGGCATCGGCATGGGGAAGAAGTCTGCTGGAACCTACAGGTGGGCATGGCAGGGTGTGCACAGTAGTGGATGCGGCCAGCTGTGGAGGCGACGCTAATGGTTCCATCAACTCATGCATCACTGCAGGCTGTTGGAACATGAACTCTGCCATCAGTTCTGTCGATGGTTCCAAAGGCGGGGTTGGCACTGAGGAGAGCAGAGATGTGCATGCCGGTGATAACTCTTTAAATGCCGCTGGAGGTCGTGGAGAGACATGCGGTATGGACAGCTGTGATGGCATGATTGTCACCCTCGGTTTGATTGGTGATTCTGGAGGAAGAGACTGTGCAGACGGGGTCAGAGTCGTGCACGCTGGGGATGACTCTTTAAACACTGTTGAGGAGGCTGGAGGCACACCCATCAAGGATGTTGACTTTAGTATGCCAATAAACATTTTATTCAATACATGTTGTTCCTGGAAAGTATTTGTATCTCAGACAAGCATCGCCGTTCCTTTGGCATCTCCACCTGTTTTCATTTTCTTCAAAAGGTGTTGAAAAACCAGAAACAAAAAGCAAAGTGAAACACACAACAGCACAACTTCGGTGAACAGTGAATTCATGAGATTTTCCCAACCATGATCTACTGGAAAGACAAAGGAGGCAAGATCACGTTAAAGATTTTAATCCAGTGAGATAAAATGCAGATTGTTAGAACAGTCTTTGGCCCAGGTGCCCCACATGGCACAGGAGTGCTTATGTCCTTCAACTGGGAGAAGCCAGCCAGTGGTGGGCACAGTTCCGATAATCCGATAACCAATAATTATCAAAGATAATGTTTTCATTATTGGATTATCTTTTCGGATAACTTTGAAAACCATTGTCGATGGCGGAGCAAAAGCGCCTCCGTGTTGAAGTCTCACAGGACATGTTGTGACATGCCCACCTCTTCCACCATTTGGAAGATTCAGACAGCTTTCAGTGGCTTTTCAGTCGTGTGACTATCCAAGAAGTTGTGGAAGAGGTGGGCATGTCACAGCATGTCCTGTGAGACTTCAACACGGAGGTGCTTTTGCTCCGTCGGCTTCATGCCCAAGCCATCGGCATGAATTTCACTGCAACTCTTTTCATGGCAATATCTTCTGTCACAGTGGAATGTGCCGAAAAAGTGCCGATGTCCACCTCTTCGGCAATTTCTCGGATAGTCACATGACGGTCCCGCATCACCACAGCATTCACTTTGGAAATGATCTGGTCATTTCAGTGTGTTGATGGCCGCCCGGAGCGCGGCTCGCTCTCCACCGTTGTGCGGCCGTCTTTAAACCGGTTATACCGCTCCTTAATCTGTGTGATGCCCATAGGATTGTCACCGAAAGCCATCTGAATAATCCGAATGGTTTCCACCTGACTGTCGCCCAGTTTCTGGCAAAATTTGATGAAGTCGCGCTGCTCCAGTCGTTCCACCATTTCCTTGCAAAGAAAAAAATGACGAGAGACTCCACCCATCCTCACACAAAGGCTGCTTACAAGCAAATGATGCAACCGACAGGCGTGAAAAAAATGCATGCATGCGCACGAAGGTTCAAGGTTGGATCATGCAAGCACACGTGATTCAAATCCATCAGGTTTTTGCAAAAAAAAAAAAAAAAAAAAAGGTCAGATACTTTTCTAACAGACCTTGTAATTACTCATTAAAACATAAGAATTAAAAAAAAAACCCAACCATTTTCTGTTTCAGGGTGTGAAAAACAATAAGACCTATGACTACAAATAAGTGGTGACCCTGCAGATTCACTCCTTGACTGGTTGCTGAAAGGCTTCATAAATTCTACACATCGGACCTCAGAGGAGAAATCTGTTAGCCCTCCTGGGTCTGAGGGCATTTTTTGGACAGTTCACTCACCTGGCATAAATGTTTTATTATTACGGTTAAAAGCTCACCCTGCATCCCACAATCAATGTCTCTTTTTTTCAGGACAACCTGTACTTTCAGAATATATATGCTACAGTGGTGTTTTATAAGTGTAATAAAGGTTTACCATCAGAAAGGAAAAAAAATAAAGCGGAAAATAATTTTCACACATATTTATTCAAAACACACAGCAAACTATAATAAACAACTATTTTGACACTTTATAAAGGTAGTTTGGGTTCTTGTACAAAATAAAGGTTCTAACATTAAACACAAATGCACATTTTGAACAATATATACAGGGTGGGCCAATAAAATGTTACCACTTTTTTAATTCATACAATTTCCAAAATAACAAAGATTTCTTTTTCATTTACAGGAATATCAACAACAAAGCACTGAATTTTCACCCCAATGGATGGAAAGCAGTATATACTGTGGAGGAGAGAGTGAAGATCGTGGAAGTATATATTGAATCAAAATCGGTAACCCACACTCAGCGACAATTCACGATTGACTTTCCGGGAAGAAATCCCCCAAGCAGACTCACAATCAGGCGTCTTCTGCAAAAGTTCAGGGAAACAGGACATGTGACCAATGCAAATAAAGGACATAGTGGTAGGCCAAGGTCTGCAAGGACAGCCATCAGCACTGAGACTGTGAGACAGCGTCTGGAGGAATCACCGAGAAAATCAACAAGACATTTGTCATAGGAGACTGGCCTTTCAAGGACACCCTGTTATGTGTTGGACGCGGTCGGAGCACCGACCCAGCGTTTGACAGGACCCAGCATAAAATAAGCAGAGCACGGTTCAAAAGGTAACAGAATTTAATAAACATATACTCAACAAAAATATAAACGCAACACTTTTGGTTTTGCTCCCATTTTGTATGCGATGAACTCAAAGATCTAAAACTTTTTCCACATATACAATATCACCATTTCTCTCAAATATTGTTCACAAACCAGTCTAAATCTTGATAGTGAGCACTTCTCCTTTGCTGAGATAATCCATCCCACCTCACAGGTGTGCCATATCAAGATGCTGATTAGACACCATGATTAGTGCACATGTGTGCCTTAGACTGTCCACAATAAAAGGCCACTCTGAAAGATGCAGTTTTATCACACAGCACAATGCCACAGATGTCGCAAGATTTGAGGGAGCGTGCAATTGGCATGCTGACAGCAGGAATGTCAACCAGAGCTGTTGCTCGTGTATTGAATGTTCATTTCTCTACCATAAGCCGTCTCCAAAGGCGTTTCAGAGAATTTGGCACTACATCCAACCAGCCTCACAACCGCAGACCATGTGTAACCACACCAGCCCAGGACCTCCACATCCAGCATGTTCACCTCCAAGATCGTCTGAGACCAGCCACTCGGACAGTTGCTGGAACAATCGGTTTGCATAACCAAAGAATTTCTGCACAAACTGTCAGAAACCGTCTCAGGGAAGCTCATCTGCATGCTCGCCGTCCTCATCGGGGTCTCGACCTGACTCCAGTTCGTCGTCGTAACCGATTTGAGTGGGCAAATGCTCACATTCGCTGCCGTTTGGCACGTTGGTGAGGTGTTCTCTTCACGGATGATGCGAAGGAGATGGGTTGCACTCCATGAGGCATATGGTGGTCACACCAGATACTGACTGGTATCCCCCCCCCAATAAAACAAAACTGCACCTTTCAGAGTGGCCTTTTATTGTGGGCAGTCTAAGGCACACCTGTGCACTAATCATGGTGTCTAATCAGCATCTTGGTATGGCACACCTGTGAGGTGGGATGGATTATCTCAGCAAAGGAGAAGTGCTCACTATCACAGATTTCGACTGGTTTGTGAACAATATTTGAGGGAAATGGTGATATTGTGTATGTGGAAAAAGTTTTAGATCTTTGAGTTCATCTCATACAAAATGGGAGCAAAACCAAAAGTGTTGCTTTTATATTTTTGTTGAGTGTAATAGTGAGTGGAGTGATAAACAACCCAAAAAGTCCGCGGTCTGGTGAGGTGGAAACAAGGCGCGCTCTCAGCAGCGCAAACGGTCCGGAGCCACAGCAGTTCAGACCCAGGGACCCCACCGACACCCCCCAGGCGGCCGCATTAAACCGAGTCTGCGAAGGAAGAAATCATGAGGTGAGCCCAACACTCTCCACACAGAGAGACACAGCTCAAAGGTGCACACAATCAGCAAACACTTCCTGGCTTTAATATAACTCAGCTTCTCACCCTGCAGGCACGGAACAACTCAGTTCAAATCTCCACTGCAGCAAACGCTGATTAGGCGATTAGCATAGCGTAACAGCTCAATATAACAAGGTGTGAGGGACACCAAATCCACTGTCATTACTTCATGAAAGTCACCAAAACCAAATTACCTCAGGAAGTGTGCTGAAGAGCGTGAGACCTCACCCAATCCTCCTTCACAGACTGTGGCGTCAAACCTGGAGCGGTCTCTGCATCCATAATGGTGAGATTGTTCTCCTGACGTCGATCTCACACGTCTGCTCACAAGGTCAAGTCTCTGGCAATCACACACTGTGCATTCAAGGTTTAAGTGCAGCAAGCTCTGATCAAGACAGATACACCACAGCTGTGAGTCCTGATGACCTGCATGTGATAACAAGCCTCAGGTGTTCAGGGTGAGGTCCTAATACTCAGCCACACGTCAGCCACTCAGTCCTGAACGCATACCACCTGGTGGGAGAAACAGAAAACAAAAACAAAGCCAGCCAAACACCCCAGCCCACAACACACCCATTAGATGCATACTGAACACAGACCTTCATCTCTTTCCCTACAAAATTCAGATGTTGCAAGCTCGAACAGCAGCAAATAGAGAAGAGAGACTAACCTTTTGTGAAAACATCAGTCAACACATTGAAGACCACCTTGATTCGTGGACCTGATTTTTTTCAGGTCCTGATTTTTAAGGTGAAGCACATTTTTACCTTAATGGACATGTCAATAGGCAGAATATGGGATTCTGGGCCAGGCCCAACCTCATCAGTATGTTATTCGCCCTTTGAGTGTCGAAAAAGTTAGTGTGTGGTGTGCCATTGGTCGCAGAGGAATCATTGGACCATATTTTTTGAAGACAAGCATAGTCGTGCAATGACAGTCAACGCAGAGCGCTATGTGGAAATGATGAGGAGGAAATTCATTCCAGCTCTGAGGAGAAAGCAGGGACTCAACATGAATACTGTCATTTACCAGCAGGATGGTGCACCTCCACATTGCTCAAATGTTTCACTGGATTTCCTCAACCAGTACTTTCCTCGAGACACCGCACGTGTGTGTGTGTGTGCACGATGCCGTGTCTGTGTGTGTGCTCACTCCATGCTCCTCTAATATTACAACCCCTGGCAATAATTATGGAATCACCAGCCTCGGAGGATGTTCATTCAGTTGTTTAATTTTGTAGAAAAAAAGCAAATCACAGACATGACACAAAACTAAAGTCATTTCAAATGGTACCTTTCTGGCTTAAGAAACACTATAAGAAATTAGGAAAAAAAAATTGTGGCAGTCAGTAACGGTTACTTTTTTAGATCAAGCAGAGGGAAAAAAATATGGAATCACTCAATTCTGAGGAAAAAATTATGGAATCACCCTGTAAATTTTCATCCCCAAAACTAACACCTGCATCATATCAGATGTGCTCGTTAGTCTGCATCTAAAAAGGAGTGATCACACCTTGGAGAGCTGTTGCACCAAGTGGACTGACATGAATCATGGCTCCAACACGAGAGATGTCAATTGAAACAAAGGAGAGGATTATCAAACTCTTAAAAGAGGGTAAATCATCACGCAATGTTGCAAAAGATGTTGATTGTTCACAGTCAGCTGTGTCTAAACTCTGGACCAAATACAAACAACATGGGAAGGTTGTTAAAGGCAAACATACTGGTAGACCAAGGAAGACATCAAAGCGTCAAGACAGAAAACTTAAAGCAATATGTCTCAAAAATCGAAAATGCACAACAAAACAAATGAGGAACGAATGGGAGGAAACTGGAGTCAACGTCTGTGACCGAACTGTAAGAAACCGCCTAAAAGAAATGGGATTTACATACAGAAAAGCTAAACGAAAGCCATCATTAACACCTAAACATAAAAAAAACAAGGTTACAATGGGCTAAGGAAAAGCAATCGTGGACTGTGGATGACTGGATGAAAGTCATATTCAGTGATGAATCTTGAATCTGCATTGGGCAAGGTGATGATGCTGGAACTTTTGTTTGGTGCCGTTCCAATGAGATTTATAAAGATGACTGCCTGAAGAGATCATGTAAATTTCCACAGTCATTGATGATATGACAACCCATGGGCTGCCCACTCTCCTGATCTTCCCCCGCAGACTACTTCCTATGGGGTTACCTGAAGGACAGATTTTACTACAACAACCCACAGACCATTGAGGCCCTGAAGACCAACATCCGTCAGGAAATTAGGAGAATCCCCTCTTGAGATGTGTTGCAATATCATCACAAAACTTCAATGTGCATGTTGCAGCTGTAATCCAAAGAAGAGGAGCATGGATTGAACATGTCATCAATTATTGAACTGTGTGGAAAATAAGAGACAAAGTGGGAAACATTTGGTATCAAATGTTAATTTGATACCTCATACGGTTTGTGCACGTGACGGTATCTGTCGAGCAGGAATAGAAATTCACACTGCTGCAGCAGCTCGCATTGTGTTCCATGGGACGAGCTGCACCACATCGCGCTGCTGATTTGCAGGAAAATGAAATAAAAACCAGCTGTATAATTAGTGAATATCACTGGGTTGAGATAAATAATACATAAAGGGGGTTGCAATACAGAACCCCACGGTTAAATAATCCTGGTTTAAAAAAAACACACACAGCCCAGCCCTGATCCAGACTTTGATCCCTTTTTTGCCCCTTTCTTTGCCTCATCTTCTGTTCCCACTTTGAATTATTAGTTGTTTATTTTCATCATGTGTTTATTCTATGTTCTATTTTGCTTTGCCACTTTGTTTCTTTGTTACTTTTATACTTCGGCCATAGTTCAGTTCCATTCTAGTTTCGTTCTGTCAGTTATGTTTTCATTTATTGTCTCACTTGTTTATTTTGCTCATCTCATTTGTGTTATCAGTTATACTGTAGTGTTGCATTTTGTTTTCTGTTAATTAGTCTTCATTTGTTTTGTCATCTGGTTGTATTCTTCAATCATAGTCAGGTCCAGTTCAGTTTTAGCTTAGTGTTTATTCTCCTATTCAGTTCTTATGTAATTTATCTTCTATGTTTATTATCTGATGGCTTGCTTTTTGTTCTCATGCTCATGCTTAGTTCAGTTCTTGTTCATTGTAGTATTTTATTCTGTTCTCAATTGCTGTTCATGCTCTGTTCATAGTCCTCTGTTTCCATTTGACCTTTGTTCTCAGTTTGCCCTCACGCCCATCTGATTTGGTTCCCTTCACATCACTGCACCTGCCTCGTATCTTTCACTCACACTCTTGGCACAAGCTCACGTCTTTGTCTATTACATCACTCCACTCTGTGTTTCCCTTCCTTCACTATCTTGCACTGTGTTTAATCTTTGTCCACTAGCCACGCCCCCTTTCTAGACTGCTCTACATGTGCACCTCGCTAACACCACCTGTTCCTCGTTTCACACCGATTAGTCCACCAGCATTTAAACCCTCACAGTACCTCGCCAGATTGTTGTCTTTTGTATACTTTCCAGCGCTCATTCAGAGTCCTGAGTTTTTGTTTGGTCGTGTTCCGAATCCTGCTCTGTACTCTTTGTCCATGCCTCTTGCCTCATCCCATAAGTCTGTGTTTGCTCGTGCCTCTGACCCCTGCTCATTTATGACTGCGTCTCTGCCCAATCCTGTTGGTACTTCTGCTTCACTGACTGATCACATGTGTACTGAACCAAAGCCTGGAATAAAGACCATGGATTCTCTTTCACCAAAGCCTAGTCTGGGAGTCTGCTTCGCGGGTCCAGCCACCCCTGATGCCGGGCAGCCGCCCACCCTGACCACAACATTCACAGAATCACTGTAAAAGGAGTGTGAAATGGCTGTAATCAACAAGCAGACAAACATATTTTCTCAAAATTGTTGGGGAAAGTGTAGTGACACGGACCCACAACAGGGGGCGCAAATGAACGGTCAATAGATGAGCAAAAGGTAACAATTTAATGTTGTGAATGTGCACAACGAATATACAGACAATCTCAGAATCTGATAGCAGTCAATACACAAAGGTGACGTGTGGGCAGGCTCGAGGATAGAAGACGTCTGTCCTGAGAAGAGCCGGAACCACACAATTTCCACCGCCAACCGAACCTGGTGATACTGGAGCGCCCAAGTCCCGAATTCCCAGGTGATCACCGTTCCCGGACTGTTGGATCTGGTACTGCTGGCGAGGGAGCACAAACAGTGAGATGTGGGTGTGTGCACACCCAGTAACAAAAAACAGTCAGAAGGTGGAAAGTCACCTCCACCTCTAATCACACACTCGTGCAGCTCCTGTCTGACCACTTATCTGGTTGGGGTGTGAAGCGAAGCTGTCGCTGATCACACCAAAACGCCAATCCCAGAGATAAGGCACACCACATGAAAGCGGCTGCAAAAAGAGTTCGACTATGACAGTTTTAGATACAGCAGAGAATATACCTTCACAGGTAGATGATATCTCGGCAATGAGGTGGAGATGACGTCCGGGTTTTATGCAGTAGTATGATGAAGTGTAGATGGGTGACAGCTGTCATGAGATAATGAGTGACAGCTGTCACCCCCGGCTGTGTCCGTGGCGGCAACACCCTCTCGTGCCTGAAGCCCGCACAACAGGACCCCCCCCCTCAATGGGCGCATCCTGGCGCCCGACCAGGTTTATCCGAGTGTCGGCGGTAGAAATCGGCCAGGAGGGCTGGGTCCAGGATGAAGCTCCTCTTCACCCAGGAGCGTTTTTCGGGTCCATACCCCTCCCAGTCCACCAAATACTGGAACCCCCGGCCCATTCTACGGACGTCCAGGAGCCGGCGCACTGTCCAAGCCGGCTCCCCGTCAATGATCCGGGCAGGAGGCGGCGCCGGACCGGGAGCACAGAGGGGTGAGGTGTGGTGTGGTTTCAGTCTGGACACATGGAAAACCGGATGGATCCGCAGTGAAGCCGGGAGTTGGAGCTTCATTGCGGCAGGGCTGAGGATCTTGAGGATTTTAAATGGTCCAGTGTACCTGTCTTTCAACTTAGGAGAGTCTACTTGGAGGGGGATGTCCTTCGTTGATAACCACACCTCCTGCCCGGGCTGGTATGCAGGGGCCGGGGACCGCCGGCGATCTACATGGGCCTTAGCCCTCATCCGGGCCTTAACAAGGCATAACAGGCAGTGCACCACACCCGACGGCACCTCCGCAGTTGGGCTTGGACCGAGGGCACACCGACCTCTACCTCCACCACGGGAAACAATGGGGGCTGGTACCCCAGACACACCTCAAATGGGGAGAGGCCGGTGGCAGAAGACACCTGGCTGTTATGTGCATACTCGATCCAGGCCAGATGGTTACTCCAGGCCATCGGCTGCGCGGATGTCACACAGCGGAGGGTCTGTTCCAACTCTTGGTTGGCCCGTTCTGCCTGTCCGTTCGTCTGTGGGTGGTACCCGGACGAGAGGCTCACGGTGGCCCCCAGTTCTCTGCAGAAACTCCTCCAGACTTGAGAGGAAAACTGGGGCCAACGATCCGAGACTACGTCAAGTTGGTATCCCTGCAGAACGGACGACGTGGTGGACCAGGAGGTCTGCTGTCTCCTGGGCCGTTGGGAGCTTCGGGAGGGCCACGAAGTGGGCCACCTTGGAGAATCGGTCCACTATTGTGAGGATGGTGGTGTTGCCCTGGGACGGCGGGAGGCCCGTGACGAAATCCAGGCCGATATGGGACCGGGGCGATGAGGCACAGGAAGCGGCTGGAGAAGGCCTTGGGACCTTTTGTGGTCTGCCTTGCCCCTGGCACAGGTGGTGCAGGCCTGGATATACGTCGGCCTCCATAGACGCCCACCAGAAGCGCTGCTGGACAACTGCCACGGTCCTTCGCACCCCTGGATAACAGGAGAGCTTGGAACAGTGACAGAAGTCCAATACTGCAGCTCTGGCCTCTGGTGGGACGTACAGTCGGTTCTTCGGCCCAGTTCCGGGATCCGTGCTCCATGCCAGGGCCTCCCGGACGGTCTTCGCCACGTCCCAGGAGAGGGTGGCCACGATAGTGGACTCCAGAATGATGGGCTCCGGTGGATCCACAGCTCAGTTTTGACTTCGTCTTCGTGTACCCGGGACAAGGCATCCGATCTCTGGTTCTTGGTCCCGGGGTGATAGGTGATCTGGAAGTCAAAACGTCCGAAGAACAGTGACCAGCGGGCTTGCCTGGGGTTCAGCCGCCTGGCGGTCCTGATATACTCCAGGTTCCGATGGTCAGTGAAAACCGTGAACGGCACAGACGCTCCCTCCAACAGGTGTCTCCACTCCTCAAGAGCCTCTTTCACTGCAAGGAGTTCCCGATTGCCGACGTCATAGTTCCGTTCAGCGGGGATCAACCTGCGAGAAAAGTAGGCACACGAGTGAAGAACCTTATCGGTCTCTCCGCTCTGGGATAGCACGGCTCCTATCCCTGAGTCAGAGGCATCCACTTCAACCACAAACTGGCGGCTAGGGTCGGGCTGCACCAGAACTGGTGCAGACGAGAACCGGCGTTTCGACTCCTTGAACGCGGCTTCGCACCGATCCGACCAGGTGAAGGGGACTTTTGGAGAGGTCAGGGCTGTCAGGGGGCTACCTACCTGACTGTAGCCCTTAATGAACCTCCTGTAGAAATTTGCAAAGCTGAGGAACTGTTGCAGCTTCCTGCGGCTTGTTGGTTGGGGCCAATCTCTCACCGCCGCAACCTTGGCCGGATCAGGTGCGACGGAGTTGGAGGAGATGATGAACCCCAGGAAGGACAAAGAGGTGCGGTGAAACTCACACTTCTCGCCCTTCACAAACAGCCGGTTCTCCAACAACCGCTGCAGGACCTGACGTACATGCTGGACATGAGTCTCAGGGTCCGGGGAAAAGATGAGTATGTCATCCAGATATACGAAGACGAATCGGTGCAGGAAGTCCCGCAAGACGTCGTTTACCAATGCTTGGAACGTCGCGGGGGCATTAGTGAGGCCGAACGGCATGACCAGGTACTCAAAATGACTAATGGGGGTGTTAAATGCCGTCTTCCATTCGTCTCCCTTCCGGATCCGAACCAGGTGATACGCATTCCTAAGGTCCAGTTTGGTGAAAATTTGGACTCCATGCAGGGGCGTGAACACTGAATCCAACAGCGGTAAAGGGTATCGATTACGACCGTTATGTCGTTCAGCCCCCTGTAATCAATGCATGGACGTAGTCCGCCATCTTTCTTGCCCACAAAAAAGAAACCTGCACCCATCGGGGAGGTGGAATTCCGGATCAGCCCGGCAGCTAATGAGTCCCGGATGTAGGTCTCCATTGATTCGCGCTCAGGACGTGAGAGGTTGTACAGCCTGCTGGACGGGTACTCAGCGCCCGGGACCAAATCAGTGGCACAATCGTACGGACGGTGCGGGGGAACGGTGAGCGCCAGATCCTTGCTGAAGACGTCAGCAAGGTCGTGGTACTCAACCGGCACCGCCGTCAGATTGGGAGGGACTTTAACCTCCTCATTAGCATTTACACCGGGAGGAACCGAGGATCCTAAACACTTCCGGTGGCAGGTTTCGCTCCACTGAGTCACAACCCCAGACGGCCAATCAATCCGGGGATTGTGTTTAATCATCCATGGGAAGCCCAAAATCACGCGGGAGGTAGAAGGAGTTACAAAAAACTCAATCTCCTCCCGGTGATTCCCAGACACTACCAGGGTTACAGGTAGTGTCTTGTGTGTGATAAAAGGGGAGAAGAGTGCCATCTAGTGCTCGCACCTTCACTGGCAAAGAAGCGCCACCAGAGGGAGCTCTACCTCCCTTGCCCATCTGCTATCCAGCAGATTCCCTTCTGACCCGTGTCCACCAGTGCTGGGGCTTGAAGGGTTAAATCCCCCGCTCAGGATTTTAACTGGGAGTCGTGTTGACAGATGTGTATGACCCACGTGAATGTTTTGACCCCCCCTCAGCCCAGTCTCTAAGGGCAGGCGTTTGTGTTTTGACCGTTTGAGGCAGTCTCTCTGCTGATGCTCACTCGAGCCGCAGACAAAACACTCCCCGCGGACCAGCCTCCTCTGTCTGAATGTGGCCCTGCTTGTGTCCCTAGCACCGGCAGGGGGAGCTGTAGCCACACGGAGCGCTGTGGCTGTGGAGCGTGGGGAAGACGGCTCCCTTTCGGACCCGGGAGGAAGAGGGACGGCTTGTGCCTGACCACGCCCTTCGCCTCGCTCCCGTCGGCGTTCTTCTAACCGATTGTCCAATCGTATAACCAAATCGATAAGCTCAGCCAAATCCCACAGTTCCTCCTTAGCCACCAGGTGCTCCTTCAGGACCGACGACAGTCCGTTTATGAAGGCGGCGCGGAGCGCAGTCATATTCCAGCCGGATCTCGCAGCCGTGATGTGGAAGTCGACTGCATATTCGGCTGCGCTCCGGCGCTCCTGTCTCATTGACAGCAGCACGGTAGACGCGGTTTCGCCTCTGTTAGGGTGATCAAAAACAGTTCTGAGCTCCCTCACAAACCCAGTATAAAAGGCGAGGAGCCGTGAACTTTGTTCCCAAAGCGCTGTAGCCCAAGCGCGTGCCTCACCTCGAAGCAAATTAATCACGTAAGCCACCTTGATGGCGTCAGACGCGTACATCACGGGACGTTGTGCAAAGACGAGCGAACACTGCATAAGAAAGTCCGCGCACGTCTCCACACAACCTCCGTACGGCTCTGGGGGGCTTATGTATGCTTCAGGGAATGGTGGGGGGGGGTCGTTCAATGACCAGTGGAATGTCTGTATTCGGCACCGGGTCGGCAGGAGGAGGAGCTGCAGCAGTGCTCTGAGCGCGCGCTTCCACCTGCGCGGTGAGAGCCTCCATCCTGCGATTAAGGATGACGTTTTGCTCGGTCATCAGGTCCATCCGAGCGGTAAAGGCGGTGAGGATGTGCTGCAACTCACCAATCACGCCTCCAGCCAACGCCTGCGCACCCTGCTTTTCCATTGGCTGTCCAACAGATGGTTGACGCCCCTCGGGATCCATGACGTTGGCCGAGATATCCTGTTGGGGAAAGTGTAGTGACACGGACCCACAACAGGGGGCGCAAATGAACGGTCAATAGATGAGCCAAAAGGTAACAATTTAATGTTGTGAATGTGCACAACGATTATACAGACAGTCACAGAATCTGATAGCAGTCAATACACAAAGGTGACGTGTGGGCAGGCTTGAGGATAGAAGACGTCTGTCCTGAGAAGAGCCGGAATCACACGATTTCCGCCACCACCGAACCTGGTGAATACTGGAGCCGCCAAGTCCCGAATTCCCAGGTGATCACCATTCCCGACTGTCGGATCTGGTACTGCTGGCGAGGAGCACAAACAGTGAGATGTGGGTGTGTGCACACCCAGTAACAAAACAGTCAGAAGGTGGAAAGTCACCTCCACCTCTAATCACACACTCGTGCAGCTCCTGTCTGACCACTTATCTGGTTGGGGTGTGAAGCGAAGCCATCGCTGATCACACCAAAATGCCAATCCCACAGATAAGGCACACCACAGGAAAAGCGGCTGCAAAAAAACCCACCAGTAGAGGCTGCTTGCCTCTACTGGTGGTTGGCTCTCACTGCGGTATTGTATCACTTCCTGTTCCGGAGCACAGCGGTGTTTTTCTGTATCTGTTAGCTGTTTAATCTGCGCAGTTAGATTGATCTAGTTATCTAGATTACGATTTGTTTCCCAGTGTAATCTTTACGTGCCTTAACTAAAGCACTCCTTCTGCTGAATCACCTCTAAATTATTTACACATTATTCACTTTGCGTGTTTTTAGGAATCCGCTAGCTTAGCGTAGCTACTAGCTCTTAGCCGATTTAGCATGGCGGCTTCTCCTGTCTCTCCCGCACTTTTCTGCTCTGGGTGTGAAATGTTTAGTTATTCCTCGGCCTCCTTTAGCAGTAACGGGACTTGTAATAAGTGTAGCTTATTCGTAGCTTTGGAGGCCAGGCTGGGTGAATTGGAGACTCGGCTCCGCACCGTGGAAAATTCTACAGCTAGCCAGGCCCCTGTAGTCGGTGCGGACCAAGGTAGCTTAGCCACCGTTAGTTACCCCCTGGCAGATCCCGAGCAGCCGGGAAAGCAGGCTGACTGGGTGACTGTGAGGAGGAAGCGTAGTTCTAAACAGAAGCCCTGTGTACACCGCCAACCCGTTCACATCTCTAACCGTTTTTCCCCACTCGACGACACACCCGCCGAGGATCAAACTCTGGTTATTGGCGACTCTGTTTTGCGAAATGTGAAGTTAGCGACACCAGCAACCATAGTCAATTGTCTTCCGGGGGCCAGAGCAGGCGACATTGAAGGAAATTTGAAACTGCTGGCTAAGGCTAAGCGTAAATTTGATAAGATTGTAATTCACGTCGGCAGTAATGACACCCGGTTACGCCAATCGGAGGTCACTAAAATTAACATTAAATCGGTGTGTAACTTTGCAAAACAATGTCGGACTCTGTAGTTTTCTCTGGGCCCCTCCCCAATCGGACCGGGAGTGACATGTTTAGCTGCATGTTCTCCTTGAATTGCTGGCTGTCTGAGTGGTGTCCAAAAAATGAGGTGGGCTTCATAGATAATTGGCAAAGGTTCTGGGGAAAACCTGGTCTTGTTAGGAGAGACGGCATCCATCCCACTTTGGATGGAGCAGCTCTCATTTCTAGAAATCTGGCCAATTTTCTTAAATCCTCCAAACCGTGACTATCCAGGGTTGGGACCAGGAAGCAGAGTTGTAGTCTTACACACCTCTCTGCAGCTTCTCTCCCCCTGCCATCCCCTCATTACCCCATCCCGTAGAGACGGTGCCTGCTCCCAGACTACCAATAACCAGCAAAAATCTATTTAAGCATAAAAATTCAAAAGAAAAAATAATATAGCACCTTCAACTGCACCACAGACTAAAACAGTTAAATGTGGTCTATTAAACATTAGGTCTCTCTCTTCTAAGTCCCTGTTGGTAAATGATATAATAATTGATCAACATATTGATTTATTCTGCCTTACAGAAACCTGGTTACAGCAGGATGAATATGTTAGTTTAAATGAGTCAACACCCCCGAGTCACACTAACTGTCAGAATGCTCGTAGCACGGGCCGGGGCGGAGGATTAGCAGCAATCTTCCATTCCAGCTTATTAATTAATCAAAAACCCAGACAGAGCTTTAATTCATTTGAAAGCTTGACTCTTAGTCTTGTCCATCCAAATCGGAAGTCCCAAAAACCAGTTTTATTTGTTATTATCTATCGTCCACCTGGTCGTTACTGTGAGTTTCTCTGTGAATTTTCAGAACTTTTGTCTGACTTAGTGCTTAGCTCAGATAAGATAATTATAGTGGGCGATTTTAACATCCACACAGATGCTGAGAATGACAGCCTCAACACTGCATTTAATCTATTATTAGACTCTATTGGCTTTGCTCAAAAGTAAATGAGTCCACCCACCACTTTAATCATATCTTAGATCTTGTTCTGACTTATGGTATGGAAAATAGAAGACTTAACAGTATTCCCTGAAAACTCCCTTCTGTCTGATCATTTCTTAATAACATTTACATTTACTCTGATGGACTACCCAGCAGTGGGGAATAAGTTTCATTACACTAGAAGTCTTTCAGAAAGCGCTGTAACTAGGTTTAAGGATATGATTCCTTCTTTATGTTCTCTAATGCCATATACCAACACAGTGCAGAGTAGCTACCTAAACTCTGTAAGTGAGATAGAGTATCTCGTCAATAGTTTTACATCCTCATTGAAGACAACTTTGGATGCTGTAGCTCCTCTAAAAAAGAGAGCTTTAAATCAGAAGTGCCTGACTCCGTGGTATAACTCACAAACTCATAGCTTAAAGCAGATAACCCGTAAGTTGGAGAGGAAATGGCGTCTCACTAACTTAGAAGATCTTCACTTAGCCTGGAAAAAGAGTCTGTTGCTCTATAAAAAAGCCGTCCGTAAGCTAGGACATCTTTCTACTCATCACTAATTGAAGAAAATAAGAACAACCCCAGGTTTCTTTTCAGCACTGTAGCCAGGCTGACAAAGAGTCAGAGCTCTATTGAGCTGAGTATTCCATTAACTTTAACTAGTAATGACTTCATGACTTTCTTTGCTAACAAAATTTTAACTATTAGAGAAAAAATTACTCATAACCATCCCAAAGACGTATCGTTATCTTTGGCTGCTTTCAGTGATGCCGGTATTTGGTTAGACTCTTTCTCTCCGATTATTCTGTCTGAGTTATTTTCATTAGTTACTTCATCCAAACCATCAACATGTTTATTAGACCCCATTCCTACCAGGCTGCTCAAGGAAGCCCTACCATTATTTAATGCTTCGATCTTAAATATGATCAATCTATCTTTGTTAGTTGGCTATGTACCACAGGCTTTTAAGGTGGCAGTAATTAAACCATTACTTAAAAAGCCATCACTTGACCCAGCTATCTTAGCTAATTATAGGCCAATCTCCAACCTTCCTTTTCTCTCAAAAATTCTTGAAAGGGTAGTTGTAAAACAGCTAAGTTATCATCTGCAGAGGAATGGTCTATTTGAAGAGTTTCAGTCAGGTTTTAGAATTCATCATAGTACAGAAACAGCATTAGTGAAGGTTACAAATGATCTTCTTATGGCCTCGGACAGTGGACTCATCTCTGTGCTTGTTCTGTTAGACCTCAGTGCTGCTTTTGATACTGTTGACCATAAAATTTTATTACAGAGATTAGAGCATGCCATAGGTATTAAAGGCACTGTGCTGCGGTGGTTTGAATCATATTTGTCTAATAGATTACAATTTGTTCATGTAAATGGGGAATCTTCTTCACAGACTAAAGTTAATTATGGAGTTCCACAAGGTTCTATGCTAGGACCAATTTTATTCACTTTATACATGCTTCCCTTAGGCAGTATTATTAGACGGTATTGCTTAAATTTTCATTGTTACGCAGATGATACCCAGCTTTATCTATCCATGAAGCCAGAGGACACACACCAATTAGCTAAACTGCAGGATTGTCTTACAGACATAAAGACATGGATGACCTCTAATTTCCTGCTTTTAAACTCAGATAAACTGAAGTTATTGTACTTGGCCCCACAAATCTTAGAAACATGGTGTCTAACCAGATCCTTACTGTGGTTGGCATTACCCTGACCTCTAGTAATACTGTGAGAAATCTTGGAGTCATTTTTGATCAGGATATGTCATTCAAAGCGCATATTAAACAAATATGTAGGACTGCTTTTTTGCATTTACGCAATATCTCTAAAATCAGAAAGGTCTTGTCTCAGAGTGATGCTGAAAAACTAATTCATGCATTTATTTCCTCTAGGCTGGACTATTGTAATTCATTATTATCAGGTTGTCCTAAAAGTTCCCTAAAAAGCCTTCAGTTAATTCAAAATGCTGCAGCTAGAGTACTGACGGGGACTAGAAGGAGAGAGCATATCTCACCCATATTGGCCTCTCTTCATTGGCTTCCTGTTAATTCTAGAATAGAATTTAAAATTCTTCTTCTTACTTATAAGGTTTTGAATAATCAGGTCCCATCTTATCTTAGGGACCTCGTAGTACCATATCACCCCAATAGAGCGCTTCGCTCTCAGACTGCAGGCTTACTTGTAGTTCCTAGGGTTTGTAAGAGTAGAATGGGAGGCAGAGCCTTCAGCTTTCAGGCTCCTCTCCTGTGGAACCAGCTCCCAATTCAGATCAGGGAGACAGACACCCTCTCTACTTTTAAGATTAGGCTTAAAACTTTCCTTTTTGCTAAGCTTATAGTTAGGGCTGGATCAGGTGACCCTGAACCATCCCTTAGTTATGCTGCTATAGACGTAGACTGCTGGGGGGTTCCCATGATGCACTGTTTCTTTCTCTTTTTGCTCTGTATGCACCACTCTGCATTTAATCATTAGTGATCGATCTCTGCTCCCCTCCACAGCATGTCTTTTTCCTGGTTCTCTCCCTCAGCCACAACCAGTCCCAGTAGAAGACTGCCCCTCCCTGAGCCTGGTTCTGCTGGAGGTTTCTTCCTGTTAAAAGGGAGTTTTTCCTTCCCACTGTAGCCAAGTGCTTGCTCACAGGGGGTCGTTTTGACCGTTGGGGTTTTACATAATTATTGTATGGCCTTGCCTTACAATATAAAGCGCCTTGGGGCAACTGTTTGTTGTGATTTGGCGCTATATAAAAAAATTGATTGATTGAAAAAGAGTTCAGACTATGACAGTTTTAAATACAGCAGAGAATATTACCTTCACAGGTAGATGATATCTCGGCAATGAGGTGGAGATGACGTCCGGGTTTTATGCAGTAGTATGATGAAGTGTAGATGGGTGACAGCTGTCATAAGATAATGAGTGACAGCTGTCACCCCCAGCTGTGTCCGTGGCGGCAGCGCCCTCTAGTGCCTGAAGCCCGCACTTCAGGCAGGGCGCCCTCTGGTGGTGGGCCAGCAGTACCTCCTCTTCTGGCGGCCCACACAACAAAAATAAGAAAAAAGTGCTGTGATAACTGACAAAACATTTGCTACAATGTATTTCTGCTGATATGTGACTGAAAGTGGCATATTTGTCATACTGTTGGCCTGTCATATGGTCCTGCAGTGCCCCACTCATGTCCTGTCAGATAGACATGATGTTCAGTTCGCTTGCTGCATGTACACATAAACTGACTGCAGCTGGACCTGTCAGCATGCGTGCTCTGCAGCCCGTCGCAAGTGAAATATGTTTTTATGTTTTCAATGTGAGTACAGCAAGTGCACACATGCACGTATCCATCAACACATGGTGCGTGTTCTGCCGCTCTGATGTCCAGGACCAGAGATGTCAACAAGTGCCACACCCCCCTCATCCGTTCAGCGCACAGACCAAAGTGTCACTCTGTGATCAGATGAGATGCGCCTCTCCTGGGGGGGAGGAGGGGGCACACACATGTACATGTTGGAGGGGAATGGGGGAGTGTGTGACATACAGTAGTGTTCAGAATAATAGTAGTGCTATGTGATTAAAAAGATTAATCCAGGTTTTGAGTATATTACTTATTGTTACATGGGAAACAAGGTACCAGTAGATTCAGTAGATTCTCACAAATCCAACAAGACCAAGCATTCATGATATGCACACTCTTAAGGCTAAGAAATTGAGCTATTAGCTGCTTTTTTAGCAATCCTGTGAATCACTAAACTAGTATTTAGTTGTATAACAACAGTTTTTCATGATTTCTTCACATCTGCGAGGCATTAATTTTGTTGGTTTGGAACCAAGATTTTGCTTGTTTACTAGTGTGCTTGGGGTCATTGTCTTGAAACACCCATTTCAAGGGCATGTCCTCTTCAGCATAAGGCAACATGACCTCTTCAAGTATTCTGACATATCCAAACTGATCCATGATACCTGGTATGCGATATATAGGCCCAACACCATAGTAGGAGAAACATGCCCATATCATGATGCTTGCACCACCATGCTTCACTGTCTTCACTGTGAACTGTGGCTTGAATTCAGAGTTTGGGGGTCATCTCACAAACTGTCTGCGGCCCTTGGACCCAAAAAGAACAATTTTACTCTCATCAGTCCACAAAATATTCCTCCATTTCTCTTTAGGCCAGTTGATGTGTTCTTTGGCAAATTGTAACCTCTTCTGCACATGTCTTTTATTTAATAGAGGGACTTTGCGGGGGATTCTTGCAAATAAATTAGCTTCACACAGGTGTCTTCTAACTGTCACAGTACTGACAGGTAACTCCAGACTGTCTTTGATCATCCTGGAGCTGATCAATGGGTGAGCCTTTGCCATTCTGGTTATTCTTCTATCCATTTTCATGGTTGTTTTCCGTTTTCTTCCACATGTCTCTGTTTTTTTTTGTGTCCATTTTAAAGCATTGGAGATCATTGTAGATGAACAGCCTATAATATTTTGCACCTGCATATAAGTTTTCCCCTCTCCAATCAACTTTTTAATCAAACTACGCTGTTCTTCTGAACAATGTCTTGAATGTCCCATTTTCTCAGGCTTTCAAAGAGAAAATCATGTTCAACAGGTGCTGGCTTCATCCTTAAATAGGGGACACCTGATTCACACCTGTTTGTTCCACAAAATTGACGAACTCACTGACTGAATGCCACACTACTATTATTATGAACACCCCCTTTTCTACTTTTTTTTTTACTAATAGCCCAATTTCATAGCCTTAAGAGTGTGCATATCATGAATGCTTGGTCTTGTTGGATTTTTGAGAATCTACTGAATCTACTGGTACCTTGTTTCCCATGTAACAATAAGAAATATACTCAAAACCTGGATTAATCTTTTTAGTCACATAGCACTACTATTATTCTGAACACTACTGTACACACATACACACGTGATGTGGGGGGAGCCGACGGCACGCCACATCTCGGCAACTCCACAGCCATGTGGAACTTAGACAAATTTCACTACCAGTATGACAGTGGTTGTCTGCAGACTGTTGTTGTACCAAGAGTGCAACTGGCTACGCATTTTCGAAGTGCCATGCAAGTGGTGTTAGGTGTTTGTGCGTGTCACCTGCCGCGAGAGTGTGCGATGTGTATGCACACAACACACTGTCTTTCAGGTACTTGTGTGTGCAAATAGTTGCAGCAACAGCTGTACGAGCTGTTGGCAACAGTGACAATATTACACAGTTTGTACACGATTTCTGCATCGTGTGCACTGTGTGCACTTCGTCCAAACTTTGCACTATGTGTGAAGGGGCCCTAAATGAAGGTCACATGATGTGATCTAAAATAGTGTGGGGGAAGAACTTATTCAGTCATGGCAATAAATAAATAAATAAATTCTGGTCGTCACTTCAGGTTTGCTTCAAATCAGTTGCCGGAGTGACAATGGACAGCTGTCGACATGTTTTTCCACAGAAATAGATTGTGTATTTGGGAGTGGTATTTGCGCATGAATTCCAGATTTAAGGAATCATATGTTTGAATTAAGTTATATTTCTGTTGTTGGGGCCTTAGTGTGGCCTTCAACTACTCAAAAGGCTTAGATAATATCACCAGGAAACAGTATAAATCCAAAATAGCAGCAGCATGACTGGCATCATGTCTGTACCAATTCAATGTTGGACGATGGAAAAATGGCCAGATGTTCAATATCCTGATATTGATTCCTATGTCATACACACCAGGTATTTTTGAAAGTAATTTGTATTATTTATGCCATGTATTCATCAGAAATGGATTAAAATGACTGTGGTGAGTATCTACTTTAAGAAAAGGGAGGAGCACAAGGTGACATATAAGAGTAGAAGAAGGTCCACACAGGTGGACTACATTCTTTGTAGGAGAGCCAAGCTAAAAAAAATTGGAGACTGTAAGGTGGTGGCAGGTGAGTGTAGCTAGACAGCATAGGATGGTGGTTTGTAGGATGACTTTAGAGGTGAAGAAGAGGAGGAGAGAGAGAGCTCAACAAAGGATCAGATGGTGGAAGCTGAAGGAGGAAGACTGTTGTGTGAAATTCAGTGAGCAGGTGAGAGAGGCACTGGATGGAGGGGAAGCAATTTTGGAAAATGGGAAAAGAACTGCAGATGTGGTGAGGGAGACAGCTAGGAAGGTACTGGGTGTAACATCTGGATAGTAGAAGGAAGACAAGGATACTTGGTGGTGGAACAAAAAGAGAACAAAGAGGTTGGCAAAAAACTTTTGGGATAGTCGGGGAGATGGAGAAAGTAGACAGGAGTACAAGAGATGTGGTAAAATGTGAAAAGAGAAGTAGCAAAAGCTAATGAAAAGGCATTTTGGGAGCTGGAAAAGAAGTTGATTAATAAGAAAGGAGAAAAGGACTTGTACCAATTGGCCAGACAAGAGGACAGATCTGGAAAAGATGTGCAGCAGGTTTGGGTGGTAAAATACGAGGTCTATTAGAAAAGTATCTGACCTTATTATTTTTTTTCAAAAACCATATGGATTTGAATCACGTGTGATTGCGTTAGACAAGCTTGAACCCTCGTGCACATGCGTGAGTTTTTCCACGCCTGTCGGTTGCGTCATTCGCCTGTGAGCAGGCTTTGAGTGAGGAGTGGTCCACCCCCTCGGCGGATTTTCATTGTCAGGAAATGGCGGAATGATTTGGGCTTTTTTCCATCAGAATTTTTTCAGAAACTGATAGCAGCTGGAAACCATTAGAAAAATTTATCTGGCTGGACATCAACCATTTTCCGGCAGATTTCACTTTTAACAAGAGATTTTGTCATGGAAAGCCGAGCGGAGGCTTCGCCCATCACGATGGATTCGCTACTGGAGCGAGACAAAACCACCTCCGTTTTGGTCTCACAGGACGGCTTTTGAGATGGCATTCAGACAGCTGTCGGTGTTTTTTCCATCGAGTGATTATCCGAGAAATTGTGGATGTGCCTGGACATGCCAGAACATGTCCCGTGAGGCTTCATCACGGCATTGCTGTGCGCCATGCGGCACCGCAGCGACGCGCGAAGCCTCTGCTCCTCTTTCCATGACAAAAACTCCTGTAACAGTGGAATGTGCTGTTCATTTCCAAACTGGACGCTGTGTTTTATCCGGGACGTCGTCTTACTAGCACAGGAATTGTGAAAAAACGTGGACATCAGCACTTTTTCAGCACATTGAGACAGACGTGCGGAGGAATTCTGCGCGTTGCGGCGGTGCCGCATGGCGCAAAGCAATGCCGTGATGAAGCCTCACGGGACATGTTCTGGATTGTCCAGGCACATCCACAATTTGCCGGAAAATGGTTGATGTCCAGCTCTTGTGATAACCAGAGAAATGGCACACGATGGTCACGGATCCAGACAGCCATCCTTTTAGAAATGAAATGGTCGTTCAGCCTGTCGATGGGGGCTTCGGAGCGTGGCGCGCCCCACAGCAGCTGGGGGCCATCCTTAAAGCGACAGTAACACTCCTTATTCTCTACCAAGCCCGTAACATTTTCACCGAAAGCCAGATAAATTTTTCTAATGGTTTCCAGCTGACAGTCTCTAACAATTTCTGAAAAAATTCTGATGGAAAAAAAAGCCCAAATCATTCCGCCATTTCCTGGCAATGAAACAACGACGAGGGGATTGGACCACTCCTCACTCAAAGCCTGCTCACAGGCGAATGACGCAACCGACAGGCGTGGAAAAACTCACGCATGCGCACGAGGGTTCAAGCTTGTCTGATGCAATCACACGTGATTCAAATCCATATGGTTTTTGAAAAAAATAAGGTGGGATACTTTTGTAATAGACCTCGTATACACATTGTAATGCTCTGAATAGCAAGGAGAGTGTGTTGAGATGGTGGAGGGACTATTTTGAGAAGCTGATGAATGAAGAAAATGGAAGAGTGAAAAGGTTGGATAATGTGGAGAGACTAAATCTGGAAGCACAAGAGATGAGCAAGGATGAAGTGAGGGAAGCTATGGAGAGGATGAAGAGTGGAAAGAATCAAGATTCAAAGCTTTTATTGTCATATGCACAGTAAAGAAACATGTTTCCCTGTGCAATGGGATTCTTACTTTGCTGCCCACACTGGATTCCCAAATATATATATAAATAACTAAGTATAAAATATCTAAATATAAGTTGGCGGGGGTGGGGGGGGTGGGTGGGTGGGTAATGAAATAACATCAAATAAGAATGCTGGTAAGAACAATGGAATATAACAAGCAATGTAATAAAAATGTAATAAAAAGACATATACACTGTAAGAAGGGAAATGTAAAATATGCTTGTGTAATGGCCTACATGATATGTACATGATAGTGCATCAGTGTGCAACATTCACTGTTTTGTGCAACATTCAGCATTAAATGGTTTCGTGTGATTTAGTGCAATTGAGCCAATGGATTCAAGTTCAGGTATTCATTTTCATTCATTCATATTCATTCATTCAGGTATTGTAGTGCAACAGAATAAAGTGTCCGTAATATAGTAAAGTGTCCAATAGAAGATAAAGTGACCAGTGATGGGGGGCTCTGTCCTTGGGGGGGGGGGGGGGGGGGGGGGGGGGGGTCAGCTGTTTAACAGTCTAATGGCTGTGGGAAAGAAGGAGTTCTTGAACGTGGTGGTTCTGCATCTCACAGTCCTGAACCTGCGGCCTGAGGGGAGGAGTGTGAATAGACCATGTTGGGGTGAGTGAGGTCTTTGATGATGGAGACAGCTCTCCTGTGGACTCTGCGGTGGTAGATGCTCTGCAGAGAGGGTTGTGGGTTTCTGGTGATCTTAGACGTAGTCCTTATCATTCTCAACAGCAGAGGTGATTTTAGACTTCCAGTTTTAGGGGTGCTTAGCACATTTTAAAATTTTTTAAAATCTAGTTGTCCAGAAATACAATTTCCCATGATTTCAGAGTGAAAACATTGCTTGTAAAAGCTGCATTCCTTTTCAAAATGATAAAAAAAACAACAACAACAACAACACACGCATATTAGCAATGGATAACGGCCCATACATAAAATTCCTGCATTCTGGTGCAGTTTATAGAACAAATAATTTAATCTCCTAATGTGGTGAGGGCAAATAGTAATTGCAACTTAGGAGCAGGTCTGAAATATTCAGAGGCTGAATACAGTATATTATCCTTGTTTTTATATTAGTCTTATGAGACTATAGTTATTGAAGATTTTTTATTTCATCTTAACAGATTATTATGTCATAGTACTTAGTACAGAACACTCACCCTGGTATCACTTTTCAGTTACATTTAGACAGTTTTAGGCATTACTTAGACTGTGTTTTAATTTTGGCTATTCATTTATTTATTCTACAAACTGACTGATGTCTTGGTTTTTCGGGCAGCACACACATCCATGTTGTAAGTCATAAAAATACAGTAGTTGCAGTTGTTCTGATCAGTGAGGTTTAATGCCGTGTGCAGGAGGACCTGGTTTAGCACAGCGACAGCAGCACTCCACTATGAGGCTGGATGGAGAACACAGATGGTACACTGCACATAAATGGGTTCAGGATAAGAAATATATGAATATGAATTATTTATTGAATTAACAGCAAAGAATAGAAAGAACAGACAAGATCTAATGAAGTCGTTAAAAGTAAGAAAAATAAAACAAAATAAACAAAAAAAAAATACAACAGTGTGATCAAAATCTAGCATTCAACATAACAGCTTTTTTTTTTTATCTCTTTTCAACTCTTCATTTCACAATAACCTTAGGTAAAACTTCTGAAACTGTTCATGCATTGGAAATGTGAAGTAAAAAAAGAGTCTCCTGCAAGTTAGACTGACAACTAATAAGTTAATCTGTGCCTTCTCACTCTTAATCTACCAAATCGATCAATAACTCTCTCATGTTCTATGTTCTCAAGCACTTCCTTCTCATGGCAAACATGATCATTCTTTTATTACAGAACACAGAAAAATAAAAATGTGTGACTTAAAAGTCAGAATTCATACCAAAACACCAGTAACATAAGTAAGACACCTCCACAGTCTGATACACATTCAATTTCCCCTGAGCTTCACTTTCCATTCTTTGCTATTCTCAATGTCCATATCTACTGTGACATAAGGTCTACAGAGTGCACAAACCTCACCTGAAGCTTTTTTTGCTTTTGAAAAAATTATTCTGATATCCATCTCTGCGCTGCAGTCTTGGTTTGCCACTTACTGCCAACAAATAAAAATACTAAATGAGTTTTATGATTTATGCCTTTTTAGAAGGAATTTAAATTATTCACTGATTATCATGCTGTGCATTAAACTTTGTGGTAAAGTTTACTGTCTACCGGCGTGAAGTTAAACAGTAGACAGTAGTTCATTATTCAGACAGTAATCGTGATGAAGCAGTTCTGGTTGTATTATGGGCAAAAAGTGTTTTTAAAATGGAAATAAATGTGTCCTGTTTAATTCTACCTTTAAAAAATCCAAAGTAAAACAATGATTTGGTTTTGATGCTTAAACCAAAAATACAGCGACAAAATATGGAAAGTGTAAACAGACATATACTCATTTATTAGGCTTGTGCTTTGAACTAAATCTGTCACCTCATAGTCATGACTTTAGTTAAAAAAGTGCTGCAAAAACAATTGTGAAAAGAACTGACAGTTACACATCAAAAAAAAAAAAAAAAACTAGAAATAAAAGAATGACAAAAACAATTTAAAAATTTAAAAAATAGTCAAGATGACAAGTGACTACTGTACAAATAATATTTTGAAAGTTCTGATTTTCTGCGCTGAATAACTGTCCACACTTAAGCAGTAATAGCTTTTACATGGAAAAGTGCATTTTGGCACCACCTGCCCAGATATGTAGAGTGCCCTTGCCCCATGCCCACCAACCTCCATTTCACCCCCTCCCACCCCTCAATTTCACTGTATTTAATGATGCACTTGCCCATGTAAAAAGCTGTTACTGCTTAAATGTGGACAGTTATTCAGCGCAGAAAATCAGAATTTTTGAAATATTATTTGTACAGTAGTCACTTGTCATCTTGACTATTTTTTAAATTTTTAAATTGTTTTTGTCATTCTTTTATTTCTCATTGTTTTTTGATGTGTAACTGTAAGTTCTTTTCATATTTGTTTTTGCAGCACATTTTTTTAATAAAGTTGTGACTGGAGTGAGGTGTAAGGAGTTGACAGATTTAATTTTTGGTTTAAGCATTACAACCAAATTACTGTTTTAAGCACCAAAACTAAATCATTGTTGTATTTTGGATTTTTTTTAAAGGTAGAATTCAACAGGGCACGTTTATTTCCATTTTAAAAACATTTTTTGCCCATAATACAACCAGAACTGCTTCATCACGAATTACTGTCTGAATAATGAACTACTGTCTACTGTCTAACTTCACGCTGGTTTAATGTCTTAATTCTGAAATACTTAGTTAAGGACCTTAACTAAGTATTTTAGGTCAGATCTGTGTACATGGGATTTGATGTAGGAGAGTGATTTGTTCATGGAAGCTACACAGATTGAAGGGCAGCACCATTTATTAGCTGACAAGAGGATTTAGTTGAAGAAAAAAAACAAAACACAGAATCAATCTTACATTTGACCACGCACAGCATGCACTAATTTGTAGAGCAATATACTGTGTTTAGCGATAGCTAGCTAGGTGAGTAAAAAAAAGCACTTTTCAGAAAGTTGTACTTGCTCTTCACATTCAGAGACATAAACTGTGAATAAATACCTCACAAAAATCACTTGACAGCGCGGCTGGGCGAGGTTAGCACCAGCGCTCACAGGACAGCGCCTCTGCTAAATGAGCGCCACAAACACATGCCAGAGCAGACACAGTTGCGGACGGAGAGAGAGAGAGAGAGATGAATGTAGGCGCTTCGTGGAGTGAACCATTTGCCCAAGAAAGGGAGATGATCAAATTACTGTGTTCTTGTAATACATATTTTGGCATCTATCTTGAAATAGGTTTTTAAAAAAAACAGTAGTGTGGTGTGAGGCAAAAAAGTATTTGATCCACTGTCGATTTTGCAAATTTTCCCACCTACAAAGAATGGAGAGATCTGTAATTTTTGTTGTAGGTACACTTCAACTGTGAGAAACTGAAAGAAAAAAAAAAAAAAAAATCAGAAAATCACATTGTATATTTTTTAAATAATTAGTTTGCATTTTATTTCATGAAATAAGTATTTGATCACCTACCAACCAGCAAGAATTCTGTCTCTCACAGACCTGTTAGTTCTTTAAGAAGCCCTCTTATTCTGCACTCTTTACCTGTATTAATTGCACCTGTTTGAACGTGTTACCTGTATTAAAGATACCTGTTCACACACTCAATCAATCTCACTCCAACCTGTCCACCATGGCCAAGACCAAAGAGCTGTCTAAGGACACCAGGGACAAAACTGTAGACCTGCACATGGCTGGAATGGACTACAGGACAACAGGCAAGCAGTTTGGTAGAAGACAACAACTGTTGGTGTAATTATTAGAAAATAGAAGATGACTGTCAATCTTCTTAGGTCTGGGGCTGCATGCAAGATCTCACCTCATGGAGTAAGGATGATTCTGAAAAAGACCAGAACAACATGGGAGGACCTGGTCAATGACCTGAAACAGCTGGGACCACAGTCACAAATATTACATTAATAACAGACTACACCATCATGGTTTAAAATCCTGCAGGGCAGCAAGGTCCCCCTTCTCATGCCAGCACATGTCCAGGCCCCTTTGAAGTTCACCAGTGACCATCTGGATGATCCAGAGGAGGCATGGGAGAAGGTCATGTGGTCAGATGAGATCAAAATAGAGCTTTTTGGTATCACTCCACTCACCATGTTTGAAGGATGAGAACAACCCCAAGAACACCGTCCCAATCCTGAAGCATGGGGGTGGAAACATAATGTATGGGTGTGCTTTTCTGCAAAGGGGACAGGACATACTGAAGGGAGGATGGATGGACAAATCGACAGGGCAACTAAGGAGGGGCTCCGTAAGAAGCATTTCAAGGTCCTGGAGTGGCCTGGCCAATCTCCAGATCCGAACTCAATAGAAAATCTTTGGAGGGAGCTGAAACTCCAAACCTGAAAGATCTGAAGATCTGTATGGAAGAGTGGATCAAAATCCCTGCTGCAGTGTGCCAACTTGGTCAAGAACTACAGGAAACGTCTGACCTCTGTAATTGTAAACAAAGGTTTCTGTACAAAATGTTAAGGTCTGTTTTTCTGTTGTATCAAATACATATAAATATTTCATGCAATAAAATGCAAATTAATTATTTAAAAATCATGTGATTTTATCAGGATATGTG
Organism: Thalassophryne amazonica; assembly: GCF_902500255.1. NCBI lineage: Eukaryota > Metazoa > Chordata > Actinopteri > Batrachoidiformes > Batrachoididae > Thalassophryne > Thalassophryne amazonica. The sequence continues at coordinate 111,801,619 of NC_047113.1, read as the reverse complement.
GACGTGTGGCACAGAAGGAGGAGAACACAAATGCAGACCCACAGACAGAGATATGGAATTATGAAAAGGCTTTATCTGATAGCAAGGCAGTGGTTCGGTACACAAGTACAGACGCTGGGCTGAGGCATACTCAAAAAACAAGCAATGTTCAAAAACATGGTGAGACAGAGTATGCAGGGTGAGACGAGAGCTGAGTCCAAAAAACAAGCAGCGTCATACACAGTAAGGCAAACAGATCAAAGACAAAACTATGGCGTGAAACAGAGCAAAAAGGGCTGGGATGAGGCCAGAAGCACAAGGCACAGAGCACAACCAACTAACACGGGAGAACAGGAAAAACGGGGCTTAAATACAGGTGGGGTAATCAGGGCATGATAAGAGTCAGGGGTGAGGATGTGACAAAGATGAGGCTCGCAGGTGCAAGAGAGTGTAGGAAAATGAAACTAAGCAAACAGAAGCAAAGGATGGTGCAAGAGTGCGCAGTAAAATAAAACACAAAGCAGACAGAAGCAGGGAATTCAGTGAGAGAAACACGAAAATAAAATGAGACCAAAAAATTTCAACAAGAAAATAAAAGACTAAGCCTAAACTAGAACAGAACTACATGTGGCAACACTTTTACAAACTGACAGTACAAAAAGTGAGTAAAAAGAAACTGAAAAGCAGAACAAGAAAGTAAATAAAGGGAAGTGACTAAACTAAAACAGCACTCACCATGAGGCTAAAGAAAACAATCAAACAGTAAATCACAGGGCAGGATCACAGAAGGAGAGTGAAACCATAACAGGAGCAGGGACAGGGCCAAACCACAACAGATTTTGTCAATGTTTTTTAGATTCTGTCTCTCACAGTTGAAGTGTAACAATGATATATTTACAGACCTCTCCATTCATTGTAGGTGTGAAGCCCTACAAAACATAACATAAAAATACTTGTTTGCCTCACTGTATTACATGTCCAACATCCGCATCCAGCAAATTCATGTGAAAACATTTGGGTGCCTCACTTTGTCTTTGAATCTTATGCCTCTGACACAAGAGACAACAACCGGTGAATGTCCTGCGAATTGGAGCTCTTTACACTTGTCCCAAATGTTGCTTCTCTGCATTTTAACAGCATGATCACTGATCTCACACCGTTGGATGGTGGGCAGCGAGCGCTTGAGATTCATGTTTACATGTTTGTTCTGAACATTCAGCCTTTAAGACAAGATAAGATAAATAAGCCTTATTTATCTCTAAGGAAATTATTGTGCTAGAGCACCGAAACAGTGAACAGTGAACAATGTTTTTCTCTGAACTCTCTAAACTCATTAAGGATTTTATATATATATATATATATGTTATCACTGTTAAACATTTGTACCTTCGTCTTCTTTCTTATGAAAACGGTGTTGTGCTGTTTGCACCTAACCCCGAGAATGTGTTATTCAACCTTGTTTTAGCATGCTGGGGTCAATCTGAACTGGGAATGAAGAGCTGGATGTACTTATTATTATTATTATACAACTTGTTTTTGTAGCCGCTAACGACTGGGAGTGAAGCATGACGGGGTCAGTCATGAACTGGGAGTAATAGACCTGAAGGTTGTTTTTGACTGTTGTGACGTGATGCTTAGTGTGAAGACCAGGACACTCCAGGCAGATGCACAACAGCTGATAACTGCAACAGACGAACGAGATGTGCTGACCTCCGACGATAAGAGTAAAAGAAAGAAACTGTTTGTCCTTACAGCTGCGCTTATTGACGTATGTGTTTATGTTACGGGAAGAAACTTGTCTCGCGTTGTCCCCCCCCCCCCCCCCCCAGGACAAGTTTTATGATGTAATGAGGGCATCTCTAATAAAAAGAGCAGGAGCACAGGCCAGACTTTAGTGTAGCCTTGGTGTACAGCCTGACTGCACTCCGCGCGTAAAATTTGACTTTCTGTCTCACTGGTGTTTCTTGACTCTGTTTGTCTTGTTAAAGGTTTTAAAAATGTTTGGAGGAGAAAATACCCAACATTGACTGGGGGCTACGTCCGGGATCTCAACAATACCGGAGGTGTCCAGCGGAGGTCGTCAAGTCCAGACGTAAATCCTTGGCCAAGGTCCGATCGATTGATCGTGTCTGCAATTGTCGACCACCGTTGGCATCGTCTGGTTGACGAGATTTTCCCGAAGAAGACAGACAGGAAGTCGAGTCAGTGAGTAAAATTTCTTTGTAAACAGTACTGAGTAAGTGGTGATCAGATCACATAAACAGTTAAATTCCGCAAGCGATGATACAGAATCGTCTGTTAATGCAAATCAGTTAAACTCTGTAAGGAGGGTGCGGACTCCTCTGTTTTAATACGCGTACCGGTAGGGGATAAAAGTGATCACATAAAACAGTTAAACTCCGTAAACGATGATACAGAATCGTCTGTTAATGAAACACAGTTAAACTCTGTAAGGAGGGTACGGACTCCTCTGTTTTAATACGTAAAGGAAATCCCGGGTAGAAATACGTGCACTGTAAAAAAGCAGTTAAATCTGGCAGGGACGGCGGAGTCCCCTAATGCAGGACATTAGTTAAATTTCACGGGAGGGCGAGCTCCCCTGGGCTAAGAATACGCGTACGATTATTAAAAGTGTTTTTATGTGTAAATAGTGTTTTGTGTAAGTGTAAATAACTGTGTGAAAGTGTAATACTTTGGACAACGTTAGTGACAACCGTGCGTGTGGAAGCAGAGGCAAGTGATTCCGCTTCCTACGGGGAGGTGAAAGGAATCAACCACACGACGGCAAATTAATTGTCACGTCCAAAGAAAGTGTGAAAACTTCAGATTTAGAACACCCTAGGTGTGCCCCCGTCTGAAGTCCAAATTATAACAAGGGATAATAAAAATGGGGGGTAAGACATCTAAAAATAAGGAAAATTTATCAACTGACGACTGGAAATTTATGGAAGCGAAAAAAAAATCCAAAAGCAACAAAGAAATTGGAGACCTGGATAAATAAACATGACTTTGACGGACGACTGAACCTGATCAGTATACAGAAGCTAAAGAAGGAGTTAGAACAGCAACATAAAGGTGATGAGAAAAAGATGCAGAAAGTAGGGGCAGATTTAGTGGCATTTTGGGAGGAAGAAGCAGAGAACAGACAGAAAGGAGCAGAGAAGCGACGATTAGAGAAAGCAAGGAAAAAGAAAGTTGTAGGTAAGGCAGAAGAAGATGTGATAATTCAGCACAGAGAGCCAGAACAGCCTCAACAACCACCGCCGGCTGGATCGTCGGTGACAACAACACCCTTATCTCCTCTACCAGAGGATGACGATGTACCGCCACCACAGTATGATTTGGCAGTAAAACCTAAGGTAAAAAGTGAAAAACCTGAAAAAACAGAAAAACCACAAACACGCAGTCAAGCGAAAGTGCCTACAGCCCCTCCCATGGTGGAACACAGTGACCAGGGAGGTGCCTATCCTATGATAGAAGTACCAAATCCTCGTGCAGGAACAGCAGGACATCGAACAACCATGCTCGTATATCGAACATGGAATGCTGATAATATCAAAGCAGCAGTCGACATGATACCATCGCCACGTGTCGGTATTGAGGGATTTATGCAGGATATAGAAAACATTAGAAATTCTTACCACCTTAATGGACCTGAAGTCCAACAGGTGTGGATGAAAGCATGTGGCCCTAAATGGAGTCAGATACGCGGAGACTGGAATCCTGCAGACCAACAAGGCGTACCACTGACACATGATGATCTAGTCTTAGAAACAAGAGTGGAAGCTATGATTACACGTGCAAAAGGAGTGTTAGGACCAAAGATAAATTATACTGAAATTACCAGGACAACACAGAAAGAAGGAGAACCATGGACAGAGTTTAGATGCAGATTTGAGAGTGTATTTAGAGTCCATAGTGGCATATTGCCAGGAACACCTGTGTATGAAAACAAATTGAAAAATGTTTCACCTGTGAAGCTGACAATGACCGATTTGATTCATGATGGCAACTCAATAGCCGTCATAACAGTGACAGGTGCCACTGAAGATGTTTTAAAATTGAGATTCACAGGTATGCCATTACATGTGTCACTTTGTAAACCATATTTGACAGAATGGCAAGAATTGGGACTGACAGTCATAACAGCTTTGTCAGCCACTGATTGGAGCAGAGTTGGACCACGAACGGAGTTCAGTCCATCAACTAAATTGTATAAAGTGCCAGTTAATGTCTCATTGGTGCTGACAGCTGGAACACATATTGATGTGTCCACTTCACAATCCTGAGTGTTTCAGTTGAGTCCTGAAGAAGATGATCTTCTCTCTTCGGTACCGTCAGGATTGTGGACAACAGGTCCTTCAGACGTAGGACTGATAAAAAATGCACAACCTGTAGTTATAAGACCAAAAACAGAATACAGACCATGTGTAAGACAGTATCCTTTGAAACCTGATGAAATCGAAGGAATCAGGCCAGTAATAGAGAATTTATTAACAGCAGGAGTAATAGTGCCATGTCCAGATTCACCATGTAACGCACCCATATTTCCTGTAAAAAAGGCTCCGCCCTCAGTGGGGTGGAGAATGATTCAAGATCTGCAGGCAGTAAATGCTGCTGTGATTAAAAGAGCACCATGTGTTCCAGATCCACACACCTTGTTAAATTCGCTGAGACCAAATTCTAATAGTTTCTCAGTAATTGACATAAGTAATGCATTTTTCTCTGTGCCAGTACACCCAGATAGTCAATTCTGGTTTGCTTTTACCTTTAAAGGACAACGATATACATTCACCAGATTACCGCAGGGTTACGCAGAGAGTCCAACTATTTATTCTCAAGTCATGTCAGCATGTTTAGCTAATTTCGTTCCACCGGCAGATAGCCAACTATTAGTGTATGTCGATGACATTTTGATTGCCTCTGACACACGAGAAAACTGCATAACTGACACAGTAGCATTATTATGTTTCTTATTTTTTGACAATGGCCACAAAGTGAGTAAAAACAAAGTTCAGTTGTGTAGGGATAAAGTAAAATATTTAGGACATGAATTATCAGCCACAGGGCGTACTATCCTGTCTGACAGGAAGGAAGCAATTTTACACGCTCCAAAACCACAAACCAAAAAGCAGATGATGTCATTTCTTGGACTGACTAATTACTACAGGGCATGGATTCCCTGTTATGCAGAATTGACTAGTCCACTTTCTGATTTGATGTACAAGGATGATATTTCAATGTCAACCGTGTTGGAATGGAACAAAGATGCTGAGGAAGCTTTTGTAAAAGTAAAACAAACATTAGTGTCATCCACAGTTTTGGCACTACCAGATTATAGTAAACCATTCATTCAAACAGTTGATTGTAAGAATAAGTTCATGACTAGTGTTTTGGTTCAAGTGTATGGCTCTAAATTAAGGCCAGTTGCCTACTACTCATCTAAATTGGATGCAGTGGCAAGTGCTCTACCACCATGTGTACAGGCTGTTGTTGCAGCCTCTATGGCTGTTCAGTTGACACTGAAAGTTCCACATGCAGTTTCTGCACTTCTGTTGCAGACAAACATGAGCCTTTTGTCCCCAGCAAGACATCTTTCGTGTATGTCCTTGCTATTATCACAACCACACCTTACGGTAGAGCGCTGTACAACATTGAATCCATCCACATTGATACCTTTACCTGAGGATGGTGAGCCGCACAATTGTCTTGATGTAGCTACGGTCTGTACGAAAGCACGCCCAGACCTCCGGGACACACCCATCCCAAACAGTACAATTGTGTATGTGGATGGTTCTTCCACTAAAAACGCTTATGGACAAACACAATCTGGATATGCTGTTGTCACAAATTCAGAAGTATTGGATTCTGCTTCATTGCCATCGTCATTTTCAGCACAAGCAGCTGAATTAGTTGCTTTAACTGCGGCTTGCTATCTGTTTAAAGGTACGGCTGTATCAATTTATACAGACAGCCAGTACGCTTTCAGCACAGTGCATGTGTTTGCAAAACTGTGGGGAGAGCGTGGAATGGTGACATCATCTGGAGAGCCAGTGACTCATGCCACTCTCCTAACTGCACTACTGAAAGCTGTGAAGTTGCCTTAACAAATTGCTATATGCAAATGTGCGGCTCACACCAAAGGCTCTGACAGTATTTCAAAAGGAAATGATTTTGCTGACAGAGCAGCAAAAGAGGCAGCAGCAGCTTCTTCTATTTTTGTTGTACAGGAAACTACTCCAGATTTGCATTTAGGTCATACACTGCTTGCTGACATGCAACAGCAGGCAACTGACAGAGAAAAACAAATGTGGATAGCTAAAGGGGCTACGTATGCAAATGATTTGTACATATGACCACAAAAGAGACCCATATTGCCAAAAAATATGTTTAAATGGGCGGCTATTATGAGCCATGGCGTGACGCATGTCTCATCAGGGGGTATGATATCGCAATTGCAATCTATTTTTTGTCTTTATGGGTTCGATGCATATGCAAAACAGCATTGTAGAGCATGCATGATATGTGCAAAACACAACTCACAAGGCAATTTGAGACCCCAAAGAGGTAAATTTCCAACACCACAATATCCCTTTCAAGTGATTCATATGGATTATATACAGCTGAGTAAACATGAAGGGAAGGAATTTTGTTTAGTCATAATTGATGCCTTCTCAAAATGGGTAGAATTGTTCCCTACAAAACATGCAGATGCACTTACAGTGGCTAAAGCATTATGCAAAGACATCATCCCACGATTTGGAATACCAGAAACAGTCTATTCAGATAATGGAGCGCATTTTGTTAATACAATAGTGCAATACATAGGAGAAGCGCTACAGGTTAATCTCAAAAATCATTGTGCTTATCAACCACACAGTGCCGGATTAGTGGAAAGGATAAAGGGCACAATAAAAATAAGATTAAGGAAATGTATAGAAGAGACAAAACGAACCTGGATTGAATGTTGGACCTAGTAAAATTGTATATGAGAATAACACCAACACCATCAGGGTTAACACCATTTGAGATACTTTATGGACGACCATATCGTCTACCAATTTTGACATGGATACTAAAACAGCAGATGAGGAACAAACATTAGCAAATTTTATGAAAAAGACATTAACACAGAAAGAGATAACTTAAACACATTTACTGCCGAATAATTTTGATCTTCCACAGGACGGCCTTCCAGTAGTCTAGCCAGGAGACTGGGTGTTCATCAGAGTCCAGTCCGTTGGGAAGGTCTATACCAAGTGCTGTTAACAACACCAACTGCAGTAAAGATAGCGGAGAGATCAACGTGGATACATCACTGTAAGATACAGCGTGTGTTGGCGGCCTCCACAGTGTAAGGGGAAGTCTGGCTACAAAGGGAGTCTATTTAATTAGCAATAGATTGTCTCAATGCCAGTGAAGCAGGGAGATCCTTGCACTATTAGGTGAGGTGGTTAACAACACTGTATCCTAGCAATCATGACTGAACTACAGCAGACCCCGGAGCGGCGTGCTCAGCGCCGCCGCTGCCGGACTGTTGGTAGGGCAGCCGGTTGCGTTGTGATCTTAGTGTGTTTCGTGCTCCTCGGATTCCTGGCCTGGTGGTTGACCCAAGAATTGCAGCTCACTGTGGACCGAGCCAGAGAACAACGCAAGCAACGTCAGAAGAGGTTTATTCATAATGTGAACGAGACAGATGGACACCCTCATATATACCATACTAATATGTGGTACAGATATGTTCATTTATTGGCTATGGAATTACGTTACTAATTGTTATGTTTGTTCGCAAATACCTATATCCTCAACACACCCAGCTCTGACGGCTAAACCGTACCCTGCTAGGGTGACAGAATGTCTTATCATACGGATGCATAATCAAACTGTATTTCGGGGGCAGTTCTAACACCACTTGCCTCAGTGCAACCACTTATATGATAGGGATTTCAACAGAGGACGTACAAGCGTGCCCAAGTGCTGCTCCATTGACTAGACTGAAGGGAAACGCAAAAATATCATCACGTTAAATTGTCATCACAACGGCCATTCCCAAATTGCTTTTACGGGACAGGGAATAAAACTGTAGGTAAAATTAAGAAACGTCTGCCAAAACCTAATATGTGGATGGTACTTATCTTCATCACATTGGACGGGGATGTAATTATACAGGCTCCTGTCCATGGGGAACGGATGAATCATGTGCTTATGTTAGTAAGTTTTTGCTACCACCTGTAAATGGTACTCCGGTGTATGATGACATCTATTGGCTTTGTGGTTCCAGACTGTACATGAGTCTCCCACCAAATTGGGGTGGTGTGTGTGCACCTACCCAGGTGACTGACCATACATATGTGGTAGGACCTCCACAGAGAAGAATGGCAGCACCAGACGGAGGAGATTGATATACCCAGATGTGTTACCACATGATCACATGTGGGGCTCGGATGTACTAAAGGACCAAAAAAATTGTGGTCTGTAGGAGATAAAATAGCACATTCATTGTTCCCCTGGATAGGAGTGGCAAAAAATTCATTAATGATTGAAACTCTGAATTATCGATTGGGTCTGTTCATGAATGTAACTAAAAAAATAGTAGCAGCTCAAAACACTGAAATAGATGCTTTACGTACCATGGTGATGCAAAATCGCATGGTTTTAGACTTGCTTACTGGTTCACAGGGAGGAGTTTGTGTTCTGCTGAACACAACATGCTGTACTTTCATCCCAGACTCCATTCATTCAGTGGATATGCAGGACGCATTGGAAGAGCTGAATAAACTTCGTGATGCAATGCATAAAGACACCCTAGCCGTGAACCAGTGGGATCCCTGTGGAAGTTACTATTGAAAATGGTGACACCAGTTATTATAGTCCTAATTCTGATTGGACTTTGCATGTGTTGTGTGATCCCTTATATCAAAACAATGGTTGGCAAAATGGTGTCAAATACATTTGTACAGTGTAATCTGGCCTTCCAACAAACTATGCCAAAATATCAAGCATTGAAACAGTCAGACCTTAGTGGAGAAAACTATAATGACTGTACTGAGAATTATGATGATATTGAAAAGCTCACAACTCCAGTTCAAGCTTGAACTGTTGACGTGATGAGTTAACACACTCTTAGCCTATGAAGCTTTAGCTGAAAAAGTAATAAGACAAGTGGTGTAGTCGAATAATACAGAAAAACGGTTCATTTATACCAGTCAGCCGAAGTGATGTATGGTGGTGGTGTGGTGATAACAGAATCTTTGACAGACTGCCACGAAATGTGTCAGGTTATTGTGCATTAATATCATTATTGTTACCCATGACCCCTGAAGACGTTACGACATATGCAGCCTCTCTTATTCCTGAGGATTGGCAGAAAGGCATAGCCAGACATAGAGTAAAAAGAGATTGGAAAGGAGTAGGAAATCCAACATATATTGACGCAATAGGAGTCCCCAGAGGAGTGCCTGACGAGTATAAACTGGTTGATCAAATAGCAGCTGGATTCGAATCTTCCATCTGTTGGTGGTGTTCAATTAATAAAAACGTGGACAGAATAGATTAAGTTAATAAACTAACTAACTAAGCTGGGTGATGCCTACTGTATGTTTAACAGGTGATAAACAGGTGGGAAATGTTAAGGATTTTATATATATATATATATGTTATCACTGTTAAACATTTGTACCTTCGTCTTCTTTCTTATGAAAACGGTGTTGTGCTGTTTGCACCTAACCCCGAGAATGTGTTATTCAACCTTGTTTTAGCATGCTGGGGTCAATCTGAACTGGGAATGAAGAGCTGGATGTACTTATTATTATTATTATACAACTTGTTTTTGTAGCCGCTAACGACTGGGAGTGAAGCATGACGGGGTCAGTCATGAACTGGGAGTAATAGACCTGAAGGTTGTTTTTGACTGTTGTGACGTGATGCTTAGTGTGAAGACCAGGACACTCCAGGCAGATGCACAACAGCTGATAACTGCAACAGACGAACGAGATGTGCTGACCTCCGACGATAAGAGTAAAAGAAAGAAACTGTTTGTCCTTACAGCTGCGCTTATTGACGTATGTGTTTATGTTACGGGAAGAAACTTGTCTCGCGTTGTCCCCCCCCCCCCCTTAGGACAAGTTTTATGATGTAATGAGGGCATCTCTAATAAAAAGAGCGGGAGCACAGGCCAGACTTTAGTGTAGCCTTGGTGTACAGCCTGACTGCACTCCGCGCGTAAAATTTGACTTTCTGTCTCACTGGTGTTTCTTGACTCTGTTTGTCTTGTTAAAGGTTTTAAAAATGTTTGGAGGAGAAAATACCCAACACTCATGTTAATACATTGTTGCATTTCTGCTGGGGTTATGTGAGGTTAAGAGCGATGACCGTCAGCTGGTTTGCACTGGATCAATATGTTCTTGATATTTGCACAGTACGTTTCTGTACTTTTGTCTGCACCAAAAAGTATATCTTGTAAAAACTAAGCAGTTTTCATTATCTTGTTCTCATGTGAAAACATGTAAACAGCAGGCAGTGGTTCCAGTAACAGAAGGCCCTGCTTTTACTTTTTTAAAGTTTGACCACGTTGGCCACATGAACTAAACATGACATGGCATTTTTTGATCACGTAAGCACACACACTTCTTTATCAATGATCTCAATAGATGTCTATAAAACAACTGGTGAAAACAAACAAACAAACAAACAAAAAACCTTGGTGGGGCTGATGTGCCGATAGATTTCCCTGCCTCGTCCAGTACAGGCATTCAAATGAAGTCGGAAAATTACTACAATTCCACAATAATTATCTCATATCCTTTTCAAAATCACCAGTTTCACAGATAAAGTTAACTGTTTACAGCTATATTAGGCCTCATTCATACTTTGGAAAGGAACAGTATCAAATACAATACAACAATCAAGTTCTTGAGCAAGAAACATTTCACCATTTGACACCAATTAGACACATAGTTCACCAAACTGTACTGCACTGACAGTATCTTCAGCCAAACACATCCTGGGGTTCACAACAACACCGACCTCAACAGAATAGAAAATATCATAAAATTTAGACTCTTTCAGAATACGGAAACATTCCTCAATTGACAAAAGAACATGATGAACATACTACAATGACACCACCTTCCAAAAAAAAAAAGAGAGAGAGAGAGAGAGATAGAGAGAGAGAGAGCGTGTGAGAGAGGGAGAAAATTAAAGGTAAAATTAAGGTAATTTGCATGAACATTACTGAGTGGAATGGGGGCAAAATAAAGAAGCTAGAATAACTTAAATTAAATGAATCAGCTAACTAATAACACCAAAACCTTTAAATTAAATTGGTTAAAATTAATTAACAGTGTAGAGGACAAAGCAAATTAAGTATACAAAACCACTTAATGAAATGCTTTGCTAAACTTGAGTTACTGGTGTGAACTCAGTAGTGGCTGAGTGAGACTAAAAAAAATATGCAAATTGCTATTTTAGGTTTAAAAAACTGAGCAAATCATTCGTTTTAGACTGTGGAATAACCCAAAGAATATTTCACTTCTGTTGGCTGATCCTCATTATGTGTAAACTGAAATCAAGTTGAAACTACTCCAATATTTTATGACCAAAATGCCAGCATGGCTGCAGCTTTGAACACAATTACAAACAGCCCCAGTCTCCCCTAACTGTTAGAAACTGTACCAATAAAGATCACAGCTTTGACCCCCTAAAACAAACAAACAAACATCACTGGTTCATCAGCTCGTCAGCTCACCTGGGCTGAAGTGGATCCAGAGACAAATCTGCAGCTGAAAACCACAGAGGAATAACGGCTAGGAGGAGCACGCAGCATCTTATGCAGGCAGCCAGAATTGACACCCACAAGACATTAAATTTGGTGATGCTGATTGGCCAAATATTTATTATTTTCCTGAGCAACATACGCAATTGGTCATTTCGCTGCACTTCAAGGGGTGGATGAGTGAGCGCGTAAGAAGAGAAATGATACGTTCTGTGCTTCTGTCGGTGGAAATGCACTTTTGAATGAGTCAGTTGGTGGAAATGTTTTAATAATTCAGATTACATGTAGGCACATACTGTTAAGTAAAATGACATTGGTAATACTTTTAAAAAATATATCTTTTAGAATTTTTCCTCCCCACATCTGGGAGGGTGGCGCCCCAGCGCCCCCTATGGGCCAGCTGCCACTGCTATAAAACCTTATTGTAAACTGTGTTCAGGGTCTCATTCCTGATGGAGCTCCTGACCTCGGGACAGTGATCTGGTGTGATTAACTTTACGTGAAATGAATTAAACTGTCCTTTTTTTGTAGCAGAGTCTCGTTGATTCAGGACAGAGCCAAAGAACTCAGGGTCTGACACTATGAGTAATGAATAACTGTTCATTATGTATTCATGCTGCAGAAGGGGAGGAGTTCTACAGTCTGACTGCCACAGGTCGGAAAGACCTCCAGGGGCGTTCTGTGGTTCAGTGGTCTCACTCTACGGCGCGGAATTCCTCTGCTCCTCTTTCCATGACAAAAACTCCTGTAACAGTGGAATGTGCCGTTCATTTCCAAACTGGACTCTGTGTTTTATCCGGGACATCATCTGACTAGCACAGGAATTGCGGAAGACGTGGACATCAGCACTTTTTCGGCACATTGAGACAGACGTGTGGAGGAATTCCGCGCGTCACGGCGGTGCCGCATGGTGCAAAGCAACACCGTGATGAAGCCTCACAGGACATGTTCTGGCATGTCCAGGCTCATCCACAATTTCTCGGATAGTCACACGACTGAAAAACCACCGAAAGCCGTCTGAAAGCTATCTCAAAGCCGTCCTGTGAGACCAACACAGAGATGGTTTTGTCCCGCACCATGAACGGCTCCGTGGCGCATCCATCCGCTTCTCTTTCCATGAAAAAAACTCCTGTAACAGTAGAATGTGCCGAAAAAGTACTGATGTCCACGTCTCCTGCCATTTTTGTGTAAGTCAGACGACGTCCCGGATCAACAAAGCCTTCACGTTGGAAATGATCTGGTTGATTCAGCCTGTCGATCTGCGCTCGGAGCGGGGCGCGCTCTCAGCAGCTGTGGGCGGTCTTTAAACCGGCTGGAGCACTCCTTAATCTGTGTACTCCCCATAAAATTGTCCCTGAAAGCCATCTGAATTTTCTGAATGCTGTCCACCTGGAGGTCTCTCACAGTTTCTGGAAAAAATTGATGCAGCAAAGCTCCAAATCGTTCAGACATTTATTCGCAATAAAAATCCGACGAGAGGGGTGGACAACTGCTCACACAAAGCCTAATCACAGGCAAATGATGCAACCGACAGGCGTGAAAAATCTCGCGCATGAGCACGAAGGTTCAAGCTTGGCTGATGCAATCACACGTGATTCAAATCCATATGGTTTTTGAAAAAAATAAAAAGGTCAGATACTTTTCTAACAGATCTCGTACATTATGTTATGTGACATAATCTATGTGTGCGCTCTACACACACACACACACACACAAACACGTGCACACACACACACATATGCACACACACACAAAACAAATCCACTGCACTGTAAGCCGTTTGGAGGCATGAAGAGCTGTGTTAGGAGTAAGTTAGAATGAAAAGCTGGACTGATTTTTGATGTGAATTCTGCACTGAGGAAGTACATTGGCACACAAGTGCCATCCTTGTGTGAGTGCGCGCGACACAAGCGCAACACAAGTGGGAGCATGATTTCATTGAGCTAATTGACGGTGCTAGTTTTTCTAACACATATGTTTGGGAACCACCAAGGCTGCCCTACCGTTAACTGGAAGCTGCTGGAATATCAGTGTCACTGTCCACAATGAAGCAAGTTTTACATCGTTAACTGAGAGAGTGCTGACCAAGAAGGAAGCCCCTGCTCCAAAATCAATACCTTCGAGGCTGGCGGCGGCTACATCCGAGGCTAGCGGCGGCTACATCTGATGCTAACGGCTGCTACAACCGAGGCTAGCGGCGGCTACATCCGAGGCTAACGGCCGCTACAACTGAGGCTGGCGGTGGCTACATCTGAGGCTGGCGATGACTACATCCGAGGCTGGCGGTGGCTGCATCTGAGGCTAAAGGTGGCTACGACCGAGGATGGTGGCGGCTATATCCGAGGTTAACATCGGGGCGGGTCAGTGTGCGGCGACCGGACCTGTGGTGATAGAGACTATAAGTGAGAATTGTTTCACAATTAATAGTGGCCAGTACTAAATCACAATAGTCAACATGGCACTGCCTAAGAAAATGGATAAACTTGAGGAAGACATAGTGGAGATAAAGACCTCATTAAACCGTATATCAAAAGACATGTCTAATCTAGACAAGTTGACGAAGGAGATTAAAGAGCTCAAAAATCTTGTTAAAGAGAAAGACAAGATTATTAAGAAGCTTGAACAACGTGTGGATGAACTTGAACAATACTCTAGAAAAGACAATGTTATAATATCTGGTTTAGAAACAAAATATCAGTCTTATGCAAGGGTAGTGGATTCTAGTGGAGCCAATGGGGAGGATGCACCACCTGAAGAACTTCAAACATTGGAACAAGTCACAAATTTTTTATATCAAAAAGGTGTTGTCATCCATCAAGACACTATATCAGACTGTCATACTATTCCAACCAAAGATAGTAAAAATAAACTATCTACCATTATTATATGATTTACAAGCAGAAAATACAAAAAATAATTATTAAGACAGGCAAAGAATCTGAAAGGAACAAGTGACTATATAAATGAGTATCTAACGAAAAAAAATGCAGATATTGCTAGGGAAGCAAGACTACTAAAAAAAACCAGAAACACATTGTTGCTACATGGGTCTGGAACTGTAGGGTGTGGATCAGAGTGAAAGAAGGAACAAATGGTATACAAATCAAAAACATGGATGACCTTACAAAATACAGACCTGAATAGACAATTAAGTATGACGTCTGTTGGTAATTTGACCAACAAAAATCAGATCAAACATGGAAACAGATGATAAAATATATGACATAGACACCAACATTGATGAAAGTATATTTGACTTAAAAACAATTGGTTGTGAGTATTATATGGAAGAACAGTTAAATAGTGAAAAATTACAGAAGATACTCTGACACTTATACATATAAACAGCCGAAGCTTGTATTGTAAAATGTCAAAAATAAAAGATTATTTAAATCAGTTTAAAAATAGATTCAGCATTATTGCAATCACAGAATCTTGGCTTAAAGATGACCTCATGGCTGATGTTCAAATGGAGGGATATGAGCTGTATTTTGTAAACAGAAGAGATAAAAAAAGGCGGAGGTATTGCTTTGTACACAAAAACAGATCTGACATGTACAATTGTAGAAGAAATTGTTGTGTGGGCCGCTGAAGAGGAGGTACTGCTGGCCCACTACCAAAGGGCGCCCTGCCTGAAATGCGGGCTTCAGGCACGAGAGGGTGCTGCCGCCGCACAAGAACAGCCGGAGGTGACAGCTGTCACTCATCAACTGTGACAGCTGTCACCACTCACCAGGTCATCAACCACACTATACAAGCCGGACGACATCTCCACCTCGTCGCCGAGATATCGTCTACCTATGAGCAGTACCAGATCCGACAGTCGGAGACGGTGACCACCTGGGGACTCAGGACTTGGCAGATCCAGTATCCTTTGGGTTCGGTGGCAGTGGAAATCATGTGGGATCCGGTTCTTCTCGGGACAGACGTCTCCTACCCTCGAGCCTGCCCACACGTCACCTTGTACATTTTGATTGTAACCCAAATTCTGTTTGTCTGTATTCTCGTTGTGCACATTTCACAACAGTAAAGTGTTGTATTTTGGCTCATCTATTGTCCGTTCATTTACGCCCCCTGTTGTGGGTCCGTGTCGTTACACTTTCCCAACAGAAATGACAATTATAGATGATGTCATAGAAATTGTAACAGTGGAAATTGTACATGAAACATCTAAGAATATTCTAATCAGTTGTGTATACAGAGCACCAGACTCTTGCGTTGTGAAATTTACAGATAAAATAATAGAATTATTCCATCAAATCAAAAACAAAACGCTTTTTATGTGTGGAGACTTTAACATTAATATAGAAAGCTCCAGTTGCCAAAGAACAAGTGATTTTGTGAATTCAATGTATAGTTTGGGTTTATTCCCCTTGATAACAAAACCAACCAGAATTACATCGCAAAGTGCAACTGTAATTGACAATATATTCACAAATAGAACAGATGAAATTATTAAGAATGGGATCTTGATGACAGATCTTAGTGATCATTTACCAGTTTTTTCAATATTTAAATACAAAAATTGTTACAAGAAAAAAACTGTTGTAAATTTTAAAAGAGATAAGTCAGTAAAAGCCTAAGAGGCATTAAATTATGACCTTAAAAATCAAAATTGGGAAGAAGTTTATGTTGGCAGTATTAACGTAGCATATAATTCATTCATGAAAATACTGATGAAATCATATAATAAAAACTGTAAATTAATACAAATTAGTAAGAAAAGAGTAAATAAACTATGGCTGACTAAGGGAATAAAAAATGCTTGTGTAAAGAAAAACTATTTATATAGGTGCTTTTTAAAAATGCTAACAAAGGAAACAGAACACAGATTCAAAAAATATAAAAATAAACTATTGACAATAATTAGGAAACAAAAAAAAGATTATTATAGTGAACAATTAAATAAGAGTAAAGATAATCAAATCAAATCAATTTTTTTTTTATATAGCGCCAAATCACAACAAACAGGTGCCCCAAGGCGCTTTATATTGTAAGGCAAGGCCATACAATAATTACAGAAAAACCCAACGGTCAAAACGACCCCCTGTGAGCAAGCACTTGGCGACAGTGGGAAGGAAAAACTCCCTTTTAACAGGAAGAAACCTCCAGCAGAACCAGGCTCAGGGAGGGGCAGTCTTCTGCTGGGACTGGTTGGGGCTGAGGGGACAGAATCAGGAAAAAGACATGCCGTGGAAGAGAGCAGAGATCAATCACTAATGATTAAATGCAGAGTGGTGCATACAGAGCAAAAAGAGAAAGAAACACTCAGTGCATCATGGGAACCCCCCAGCAGTCTAAGTCTATAGCAGCATAACTAAGGGATGGTTCAGGGTCACCTGATCCAGCCCTAACTATAAGCTTTAGCAAAAAGGAAAGTTTTAAGCCTAATCTTAAAAGTAGAGAGGGTGTCTGTCTCCCTAATCCGAATTGGAAGCTGGTTCCACAGCAGAGGAGCCTGAAAGCTGAAGGCTCTGCCTCCCATTCTACTCTTACAAACCCTAGGAACTACAAGTAAGCCTGCAGTCTGAGAGCAAAGCGCTCTATTGGGGTGATATGGTACTATGAGGTCCCTAAGATAAGATGGGACCTGATTATTCAAAACCTTATAAATAAGAAGAAGAATTTTAAATTCTATTCTAGAATTAACAGGAAGCCAATGAAGAGAGGCCAATATGGGTGAGATATGCTCTCTCCTTCTAGTCCCCATCAGTACTCTAGCTGCAGTATTTTGAATTAACTGAAGGCTTTTCAGGGAACTTTTAGGACAACCTGATAATAATGAATTACAATAGTCCAGCCTAGAGGAAATAAATGCATGAATTAGTTTTTCAGCATCACTCTGAGACAAGACCTTTCTAATTTTAGAGATATTGCGCAAATGCAAAAAAGCAGTCCTACATATTTGTTTAATATTCGCATTGAATGACATATCCTGATCAAAAATGACTCCAAGATTTCTCAGAGTATTATTAGAGGTCAGGATAATGCCATCCAGAGTAAGGATCTGGTTAGACACCATGTTTCTAAGATTTGTGGGGCCAAGTACAATAACTTCAGTTTTAGCTGAATTTAAAAGCAGGAAATTAGAGGTCATCCATGTCTTTATGTCTGTAAGACAATCCTGCAGTTTAACTAATTGGTGTGTGTCCTCTGGCTTCATGAATAGATAAAGCTGGGTATCATCTGCGTAACAATGAAAATTTAAGCAATGCTTTCTAATAATACTGCCTAAGGGAAGCATGTATAAAGTGAATAAAATTGGTCCTAGCACAGAACCTTGTGGAACTCCATAATTAACCTTAGTCTGTGAAGAATACTCCCCATTTACATGAACAAATTGTAATCTATTAGATAAATATGATTCAAACCACAGCAGCGCAGTGCCTTTAATACCTATGGCATGCTCTAATCTCTGTAATAAAATTTTATGGTCAACAGTATCAAAAGCAGCACTGAGGTCTAACAGAACAAGCACAGAGATGAGTCCACTGTGTGAGGCCATAAGAAGATCATTTGTAACCTTCACTAATGCTGTTTCTGTACTATGATGAATTCTAAAACCTGACTGAAACTGATCAGTTAGCTGTTTTACAACTACCCTTTCAAGAATTTCTGAGAGAAAAGGAAGGTTGGAGATTGGCCTATAATTAGCTAAGATAGCTGGGTCAAGTGATGGCTTTTTATGTAATGGTTTAATTACTGCCACCTTAAAAGCCTGTGGTACATAGCCAACTAATAAAGATAGATTGATCATATTTAAGATCGAAGCATTAATTAATGGTAGGGGTTCCTTGAGCAGCCTGGTAGGAATGGGGTCTAATAGACACGTTGATGGTTTGGAGGAAGTAACTAATGAAAATAACTCAGACAAAACAATCGGAGAGAAGAGTCTAACCAAATACCAGCATTACTGAAAGCAGCCAAAGATAACGTTATATCTTTGGGATGGTTATGAGTAATTTTTTTCTCTAACAGTTAAAATTTTATTAGCAAAGAAAGTCATGAAGTCATTACGAGTTAAAGTTAAAGGAATACTCGGCTCAATAGAGCTCTGACTCTTTGTCAGCCTGGCTACAGTGCTGAAAAGAAACCTGGGGTTGTTCTTATTTTCTTCAATTAGTGATGAGTAGTAAGATGTCCTAGCTTTACGGAGGACTTTTTTATAGAGCAACAGACTCTTTTTCCAGGCTTAGTGTAGATCTTCTAAATTAGTGAGACGCCATTTCCTCTCCAACTTACGGGTTATCTGCTTTAAGCTGCGAGTTTGTGAGTTATACCACAGAGTCAGGCACTTCTGATTTAAGGCTCTCTTTTTCAGAGGAGCTACAGCATCCAAAGTTTTGCTCAATGAGGATGTAATACTGTTGACGAGATACTCTATCTCACTCACAGAGTTTAGGTAGCTACTCTGCACCGTGTTGATATATGGTGTTGGAGAACATAACAAAGAAGGAATCATATCCTTAAACCTAGTTACAGCGCTTTCTGAAAGACTTCTACTGTAATGAAACTTATTCCCCACTGCTGGGTAGTCCATTAAAGTAAATGTAAATGTTATTAAGAAATGATCAGACAGAAGGGGGTTTTCAGGGAATACTGTTAAGTCTTCAATTTCCATACCATAAGTCAGAACAAGATCTAAAGTATGGTTAAAGTGGTGGGTGGACTAATTCACATTTTGAGTGAAGCCAATTGAGTCTAATAATACATTAAATGCAGTGTTGAGGCTGTCATTCTCAGCATCTATGTGGATGTTAAAATCACCTACTATAATTATCTTATCTGAACTAACCACTAAGTCAGACAAAAGGTCTAAAAATTCACAGAGAAACTCACAGTAACGACCAGGTGGACGATAGATAACAACAAATAAAACTGTTTTTTGGGACTTCCAATTTGGATGGACAAGACTAAGAGTCAAGCTTTCAAATGAATTAAGCTCTGTCTGGGTTTTTGATTAATTAATAAGCTGGAATGGAAGATTGCTGCTAATCTTCCCCCTCGGCCCGTGCTACGAGCATTCTGACAGTTAGTGTGACTTGGGGGTGTTGACTCATTTAAACTAACATATTCATCCTGCTGTAACCAGGTTTCTGTAAGGCAGAATAAATCAATATGTTGATCAATTATTATACCATTTACTAATAGGGACTTATAAGAGAGAGACCTAATGTTTAATAAATCACATTTAACTGTTTTAGTCTGTGGTGCAGCTGAAGGTGCTATATTATTTTTTCTTTTTGAATTTTTATGCTTAAATAGATTTTTGCTGGTTATTGGTGGTCTGGGAGCAGGCACCGTCTCTACGGGGATGGGGTAATGAGGGGATGGCAGGGGGAGAGAAGCTACAGAGAGGTGTGTAAGACTACAACTCTGCTTCCTGGTCCCAACCCTGGATAGTCACGGTTTGGAGGGTTTAATAAAATTGGCCAGATTTCTAGAAATGGGAGCTGCTCCATTCAAAGTGGGATGGATGCCGTCTCTCCTAACAAGACCAGGTTTTCCCCAGAAGCTTTGCCAATTATCTATGAAGCCCACCTCATTTTTTGGACACCACTCAGACAGCCAGCAATTCAAGGAGAACATGTGGCTAAACATGTCACTCCCGGTCCGATTGGGGAGGGGCCCAGAGAAAACTACAGAGTCCGACAATATTTTTGTAAAGTTACACACTGATTCAATATTAATTTTATTGACCTTCGATTGGCGTAACCGGGTGTCATTACTGTCGACGTGAATTACAGTCTTACCAAATTTACACTTAGCCTTAGCCAGCAGTTTCAAATTTCCTTCAATGTCGCCTGCTCTGGCCCCCGGAAGACAATTGACTATGGTTGCTGGTGTCACTAGCTTCATATTTCTCAAAACAGAGTCGCCAATAACCAGAGTTTGTTCCTCGGCGGGTGTGTCGCCGAGTGGGGAAAAATGGTTAGAGATGTGAACGGGTTGGTGGTGTACAGGGGGCTTGTGTTTAGGACTACGCTTCCTCCTAACAGTCACCCAGCCGGCCTGCTTTCCCGGCTGCTCGGGATCTGCTGGGGGACAGCTAACGGTGGCTAAGCTACCTTGGTCCGCACCAACTACAGGGGCCTGGCTAGCTGTAGGATTTTCCAAGGTGCGGAGCCGAGTCTCCAATTCGCCCAGCCTGGCCTCCAAAGCTACGAATAAGCTACACTTATTACAAGTACCATTGCCTGCTAAAGGTGAGGCCGAGGAATAACTAAACATTTCACACCCAGAGCAGAAAAGTGCGGGAGAGACAGGAGAAGCCGCCATGCTAAACCGGCCAAGAGCTAGTAGCTGCGCTAAGCTAGCGGATTCCTAAAAACACACAAAGTGAATTAATGTGTAAATAATTTAGAGGTGGATTCAGCAGAGGGAGTGCTTTAGTTAAGGCACGTGAAGATTACACTGTGAAACAAATCGTTATCTAGTTATCTAGATCAATCTAACTATGCAGATTAACAGCTAACAGATACAGCAAAACAACCGCTGTGCTCCGTAACAGGAAGTGATACAATACCGCAGGTGAGAGCAACCATGAGTAGAGGCAAGCAAGAGCAAGTGCAGAGCAATACACCTTACACCTTACTAATATAAAGGCAACATGGGGAATTATAAATAGTGTGATTAAAAGCGATGGAGCGAAATCAACTTTTCCAAATTACTTTGTCAAGGAAAATAGATATATGACATAAAAGAAGTTGCAAATGAGTTTAATGATTATTTTTCAAATGTGGGATCAAGTCTGGTGGGAAATAAACTAATAGTAGAAGATAAATTAAATACACTTGTAATATGATCAATAGTATTTTCCTTGACAATGTGGAAAAAGATGAAATAAGAAATATTGTAAAAAACTGTGTAAGCAAAAGATCAACTGACTATGAAGATTTAGACATGAGGACTGTAAAAAGTATAATAGAAACTGTTATTGAACCATTCACTTACATTTGTAATCTGTATCTGTCAACAGGAATTTTCCCAAACGAAATGAAAATTGGCAAGCCATTATATAAAAATGGAGACAAACATAATTTTTCATATTACAGGCCAGTGTCATTGCTTCCACAGTTTTCTAAAATTATGGAAAAAGTTTTTGTGACAAGGTTGGACAAATTCATTGAGAAACATCATATTTTAAACAATTTTCATTATGGCTTTAGAACAACACATTCGACAGCTATGGCAATTATGGAACTAATAGAGAAAATATCAACAACAATAGATAATAAGGATTATTTTTTGTAAGTATTTTTATCGACCTGAAAAGGCTTTTGATGTTATAGACCACTCAAGATTGCTTCACAAGTTACAACAATATGGAATTAGAGGTATTGCACATCAGTGGGTAAAAAGCTACTTAGAAAATAGAAAACAGTTTGTTCAGATAAATAATACTAAATCAAAATTGTGTAACATTATTTATGTAGTACCACAAGGGTCGGTACTTGGACCCAAACTGTTTATTTTGTATATCAATGACTTTGTGAATGTATCTAAAGTACTTGTCAGCATATTATTTGCTGATGATACAACATTATTTTACTCTGGATCAGATATACAGGAAGTAGTACAAGTGATAAATACAGAGTTGGAAAAAGTTAAATATTGGTTTGATATAAACAGATTGTCACTAAATCTTAATAAGACAAATTTCATATTGTTTAATGACAGAGTGGAAAAAAATGATGTGTCATTAAAAATAGAAGGAATGGACATACAAAGGGTAAAAGAAACAAAATTTCTAGGAGTCAGGATTGATGAAAATCTTACATGGAAGTCACACATAAATTACACAAAAGGAAAAATAGCAAAAGCCATTGCTGTTTTGCATAAAGTAAAATTTTTGTTGAATAGTTATGGTTTATTAACATTGTACAATTCATTGATTGTCCCATATTTAACTTATTGTGTAGAAATCTGGGGATCAACATGTAAAACTTATACACAACCATTATTTATTCTGCAGAAAAGAGCTTTAAAAATGATTAGCAATAGTCATTTTAGAGATCCATCTAATCCATTATTCATTAAGTATAAGGTACTTAAATTTCATGATTTAGTTGATTTGAAAATATTACAAACAATGCACCAAGCTAATAAAAATACCTTACCAATAAACATTCAAAATATGTTTGAAAAAAGAGTAAGTAGTTATAATTTGAAAGGAATAGAAGTCTTTAAAAAAAAAAACAAGATTCAGAACGAAAGTAAAGGAACAGAGTATTGCAGTGAATGGTGTAAAATTATGGAACAACCTCAACAAAGAAATCAAAGAATCAAGGTCGCTTAAATTATTTAAAAAACATATTAAACTAGATGTATTAAGTATGAAACTATGAAATAAGTCAGTGGGTTGTGACAAAGTCTAAAATGTAACCTGTTAATAATGTCTAAAATGTTTTAAGTCTAAAATGTAACCTGTTAAAATGTAATCTTTTAAATAATGGCTAAAATTATGAAATAAGTCAGTGGTATGTGACAAAGTCAAAAAATGTAATCTGTTAAATAATGTTGAATAATGATGCTTAAAATTGAAAGATTGTATTGTAAAAAGGGGCAGAAAATATAAGACTTGTTCTTCCCTCTGCTCCTTTTCATTCAGTGTCTTGTAATATACTCATTTCTGCTTTTCTGCTTTTCTTTTAAATGAATGAAATAAATACTGAAACACACACACACACAAATCCACTCCACTGTAATCCATGTGGACGCATGAAGAGCTGTTCAGATGAAAAGTTAAAAAACTGACCTGATGTTTCACTGGACAAAGTCTTTTTTCATGAAAGTACAAAGTCAGTGCACAGCATTAAAAACAAAGCTGTCTGTAAAATTAAATGAACACAAAATTTTTTAATTAAATGAACAGACATATCACCTCTGAGCTGCACAGGTTACAAACCGATTGATCACCTTTGTGGCTCGCAGCTTCACAAATGTTTCTGAACTTTCTCAAAAACTTTACATGGGTTAGGGCCCCTTCACATATAGTACGAATGTGGTTGAATTGTGCACGAAGTGCACATGAAGCAGGAATCGTATGCTGTACATATAAAATCGTAGCTGCCTCTAATGCCTTGTACACCTGTTGCTACAACTACACTCAACAAAAATATAAACGCAACACTTTTGCTTTTGCTCCCATTTTGCATGAGATGAACTCAAAGATCTAAAACTTTTTCCACATACACAATATCACCATTTCCCTCAAATATTGTTCACAAACCAGTCTAAATCTGTGATAGTGAGCACTTCTCCTTTGCTGAGATAATCCATCCCACCTCACAGGTGTGCCATATCAAGATGCTGATTAGACACCATGATTAGTGCACAGGTGTGCCTTAGACTGCCCACAATAAAGGTGGGATGGATTATCTCAGCAAAGGAGAAGTGCTCACTATCACAGATTTAGACTGGTTTGTGAACAATATTTGAGGGACATGGTGATATTGTGTATGTGGAAAAAGTTTTAGATCTTTGAGTTCATCTCATACAAAATGGGAGCAAAACCAAAAGTGTTGCGTTTATATTTTTGTTGAGTGTATATGCGCACACCAGTGGCTGAAAGACAGAGTGTGCGCTGTGCAAACCCATCAAAACCTCTCCCGGCAAGTGTCGGCCAAATTCCAGCTGACACACTGTCGAGCTGGATGTGAAATTTGTCTAAGTGCCCCCACAAGTGTGGCTTTGCAAACACACACAGCGACACGTTGGTGTGTGCGCTCAACTAACAGGAGATGTGTCCGCCCACAGGAGCAGCTGTGGAGATCTCTGATTCTGGACCTCATGGCTGTGGAACACGTACTGTGTTTGGACGGACATGAACCAACAACTGCCCACTGTGACGCGCGTGTGTATGCTTGCTGTCCTCATGTGGACATACATAAAAACATGTATTGTTGTTGCAATGAGTTGCAGCGAGTGTCTGCATTGACAAGCTCCCCCAGGTGAAACGGTCCATCAGATCATAATACGCAACAATGTCACGTCACCCATGTGAGCTCTGTTCCACATGACGCGGTGTCAGTCGTGCGGCGCACCGTCCACAAGACGTGTGTCGGGCAGGACATATGTGCGGAGCTGACTGGACACGCCGTCAGTAGATGTGAACATGATAAGAGTGCCCTGCTTCTCATTCATGTCATTTCATGACTGTACTTCTGTGACCATGGGCCATCTACAGAGGAACAGAGGGATCATATTTGCATTGCCCGCTTCGCTTCAATTCGGATTCATTAAAATGCAGTGTTTTTATATGGTGTGTGGTTTTATTTTTTTTTTTAATACGTCAATGTCCTTCTTGAAGTCAGGCATTTTCCAGCACCTTTTACAGGACAGTGATGGTAGCTCAGTGGTAAAGTTTCTGGCTGGCAACCACACCTTTTGGAAAGTGCAGGTTCAAATCCTGTGGGTGGCATGTTTTTTTAAATTTTCACAGCAGCTCGCACTGTGTTCCCACATACACAAAATTGTCGCAGCGGCATCATTCATGCCTGCCCATCGACTCAATGTTTTCATGGTTCACTCATACAAGCTGTTCTACCGTGAGTCACCCTGAGATGTACTTATTTGTACAATCTGTGAAGGGCCCCTTACAACAATCTGCAAAGCCACAATTACTGCAGATTACTCACCACAGCCTGAGTATCCAATCATTTTTTAGTCACTGTAGTAACCAATCAGAACAGAAACAGGACAGAAATCAACAACTGGTTTTAGATAAATCATATATATATATGCAACCCCTGACAAAAATTATGGAATCACCGGCCTCAGAGGATGTTCATTCAGTTGTTTAATTTTGTAGAAAAAAAGCAGATCACAGATATGACACAAAACTAAAGTCATTTCAAATGGCAACTTTCTGGCTTTAAGAAACACTATAAGAAATAATAAAAAAAAAAAGATTGTGGCAGTCAGTAACGGTTACTTTTTTAGACCAAGCAGAGGAAAAAAATATGGAATCACTCAATTCTGAGGAAAAAATTATGGAATCACCCTGTAAATTTTCATCCCCCAAATTAACTCCTGCATCAAATCAGATCTGCTCATTGACATTGACCCTATGCCATGACATTGACCCTATGTGTCTTTTTGCAAGGAATGTTTTTGCAGTTTTTGCTCTATGGCAAGATGCATTATCATCTTGAAAAATGATTTCATCATCCCCAAACATCCTTTCAATTGTCCAAAATATCAACATAAACTTGTGCATTTATTGATGATGTAATGACAGCCATCTCCCCAGTGCCTTACCTGACATGCAGCCCCATATCATCAATGACTGTGGAAATTTACATGTTCTCTTCAGGCAGTCATCTTTATAAATCTCATTGGAAAGGCACCAAACAAAAGTTCCAGGATCATCACCTTGCCCAATGCAGATTCGAGATTCATCACTGAATATGACTTTCATGCAGTCATCCACAGTCCACAATTGCTTTTCCTTAGCCCATTGTAACCTTGTTTTTTTCTGTTTAGGTGTTAATGATGGCTTTCGTTTAGCTTTTCTGTATGTAAATCCCATTTCCTTTAGGCGGTTTCTTACAGTTCGGTCACAGACGTTTACTCCAGTTTCCTCCCATTCGTTCCTCATTTGTTTTGTTGTACATTTTTCGATTTTTGAGACATATTGCTTTAAGTTTTCTGTCTTGACGCTTTGTCTTCCTTGGTCTACCAGTATGTTTGCCTTTAACAACCTTCCCATGTTGTTTGTATTTGGTCCAGAGTTTAGACACAGCTGACTGTGAACAACCAACATCTTTTGCAACATTGTGTGATGATTTACTCTCTTTTAAGAGTTTGATAATCCTCTCCTTTGTTTCAACTGACATCTCTCGTGTTGGAGCCATGATTCATGTCAGTCCACTTGGTGCAACAGCTCTCCAAGGTGTGATCACTCCTTTTTAGATGCAGACTAACGAGCACATGTGATATGATGCAGATGTTTCCTCGCCGTGATATATTTGGGAAGTATACAGAAAAAGAAAAGGTTTTTTTCTCATTGTTGATGCAGAGTCAGCGGACGTACAATCGCTCTGATAACAGAAAGATGGAGAGGAGATCACTGCAGTGGATCTGCAGATTTCTGCTGACATCTGCAGTATCTCAGCCCCAAACACACACACACACACACACACACACACACACACACACACACACACACACACACACACACACACACACACACACACACACACACACACACACACACACACACACACACTCTCTTTAATCTGAATGTTCTGGAAAACTGAATGTAAAATTGCAATCAGTGTTGTGCAATTATGAACATCCTGCAGTTCAGTCTGGTTCACCTCCTCCACGCCTGGAAGTCTGCACATTCATCACAGCGAAACGATGAAGTGGCTGCAAGAACCAACAAAGCGAGAAGCAAGGAAAGAGAAAGAACACGGGAAAGATCCACTGCATCAGTTCAGCAGCAGATAAAATGTACTGAGAACAAACCATTTCCAGTCACAGGACACAGAGAAAGTAAAGTCATGTAAAGTTCAGAAAGCTTCTCTCATCAGCCTTCTGAAAAGTTCCAATGGCAGCATTTCCACAGACCTCATATCTTTGACATGTCAAGTAGCACAAATTAAATATTGATATGTTTCTTCTAATGGCCTGTGGATGGCGTACAGTCATGCAGCGAGCATTACTCTGTGTTGTCGTGCGGTGGGCGGTTCCTGCGCTTCTGGTTCTGCAGGTTGGACTATATTTGCAGAGGTTTTCATGACTTTGTAGCTTCTTGAGGTTTAAAGGATCACTCTGGTCTTTGCAACGTTATCCAAAGCACACAGGCCAGCAAATAACTTACACCGATGTTTGGCACCAACCAGCGGTGCTGCTTTTGGCTTCGATCTCCAGGTGGACACTCCACAGTTTCAGCAGACTGCGTTGTCTTCATGTGCGCCTCGTACTGATGTGAGAGTGTGAATATGAAGTGTTAAACCTAAATGATTCTCATTCACTGCATTTGTCTGGATCCTTGTTTTTTTCCCCCTATTTCACCATTAGATTAGATTAGATGAGAAAGAACTTTATTGATCCCTTGAGAAGACTCCCTCAGGGAAATTGAGGTTCCAGCAGCATTGCATAGCAGCACACAGGGTAAGAAGCACATAGAGTATCAAAAATGAAAGTAAAAAAGAAAAACAGTTTGCAAATATAAATACACAACATAAATACCAGACATACTGATCAAGTCTTCCTGTTCCTCCTCCTCCCCCTGAGTGAGGAGTTGTACAGTCTGATGACCTGAGGGACAAAGGAGTTTTTCAGTCTGTTGGTCCTGCACTTGGGAAGGAGCAGTCTGTGGCTGAAGAGGCTCCTCTGGTTGCTGATGATGGTGTGCAGAGGCTCACTGGCATCATCCATAATGTCCAGCAGTTTGTCCAGTGTTCTCTTCTCTGCCACCATCACCAGAGAGACCAGCTTCATGATGATGAAGATGTCCCTGGATATTTCAGACTTTAATTCACACCCTAATCTCCCAAACTAGTAAAAAGACTGACATTTACCCAGGACAGTGCAATAGGTCAGCCTGCTCCTGATGGACCAACATGCTTTTTGTCTCTCTCACCTTGTGTTTGCTGCCTCTGGTCAGCGTGGCATCTTGCTGCTCACAGGGTTTCATGTTTCTGATTGTCCTTGTTTCAGAGCTTATGAATGTGTGATTTTGTGACTGGAGCAGCAGTGAACATGACGTCAGCCCGTTCTCATTCCTTTCTGAACTGGCTCCTCAGTTCATTCATTCACTGGCTCCTGAATTAACGGCTCATAAGAATGTACGAGCTGTGCTCCTGTGGCACCTTCTTGCTTCTCAGTGTTTCAGTGAAGTAGCATCCAAAGGGCACATGACGTGGCTCTTCTGGATTTGGTCCATTCCAAATGACCAACCCCTCTTGTGGTTTTCTTTGAGAACACCTGGATCCATGTGGAGGACTCATGAAGGTGCATGCTGGTGCACAGCATTATGATGCAGATGGTTTTTATGTTTGTTAAACGTAGCTGCTTTCACTTGGTTACACTTTGATTTCATTTGTGTCTTTTCTTTGTCTGAATATGAGCTTCAGCCATGAAGGCGACTCATGAAAGTTTGATGGCTTTTTTCTTTTATTATTTCTAAAAATGCATTTGAAGTGCACGCAGATTGAACTGATGTGACTGAATACATTTTGCAGATTTTAAGTGATCTGACCATTACTGTCTCTCATGCAACATTCAGGTCACTATAAGTGCACAGTAATTACACTGATGCATTCATAACAACAACGTATCCAGATGAACATGTCACGTCATCGCCACCAGCCATCATCATACGGCCACTGATTCAGTTTAGTGTGAGACTGAAAACAAACATTGTTTTCAGTACTGAAGTATCAGTTTAATGTGATCATAAAGACATGTTTCAAGCGGAACTCTGGGATTTTTTCAAACTGGGCTCTATTTTTAGATGTTTTAGGATTTCTGTTTTTATTTTGGACAGAACCCAAGATAATTGGTTCTGTCCTGATTTAGAACACAAACATGGTCATGAACTAAAGAGCTGTACCATATGTTAGGAACATTTATAAGATCATGTAACCTTGTGATAGCATCTTTGTGGCAGAATGCTTTTTTTTTTTTTTTTGCATATGGAGCTTTGAATTTTTCATCATGCCTGTGTTAGAAATTCTTGTGATTGTCTTCCCAGATAGGAGTTGTGCAATCCATGACCTGACCACAGCCTGATCCCCATACGTACAGGCTGAACTCAGATGACCCACAAACGCCTGCAGATCAGATGTGTTCTACTGAGAGTTTCAGGCTCCGCCTACATAACTGTCTGTGAGCCCAGAGCTCAGTGAACAACTTTTGACTGTATGTTGACTGTTCCCTTGCTGCAAGTATTCACTAAAGATCTTTAAACTTACTTGTTCTGTCTCATGTAATCGCTGACTCTGATTTCATTTTTATTCTGACACCATATAAACCCACGGGGAACACTAAAATCTTCACAGCAAAAAACCTCACAGTTCTTGTTGCTACTGGATATATGTCATTTGAAGGCACCACAGTGGCTTAGTGGTTAGCACTGATGCCTCACAGCAAGGAGGTCGTGGGATTGCTTCCCACCCACTCTGTATGGAGTGTGCATGTTCTCCTCGTGTCTGAGTGGGTTTACTCTGGTTTCCTCCCACTATCAAACTTGCTTATTTAGGGTCTACTCCTTTCTCTGCCCCTGACCAAAGCAGCGTCTCTACATCTGGAGTTGGTGCCAGACTGTGGATTGTGTCTAACTGTAAAATGGGCTAAATGCAGAGGACAAATTTCATTGTATATGTACAGTTGTGTTCAGAATAATAGTAGTGCTATGTGACTAAAAAGATTAATCCAGGTTTTGAGTATATTTCTTATTGTTACATGGGAAACAATGTACCAGTAGATTCAATAGATTCTCACAAATCCAACAAGACCAAGCATTCATGATATGCACACTCTTAAGGCTATGAAATTGAGCTATTAGTAAAAAAAAGTAGAAAAGGGGGTGTTCACAATAATAGTAGTGTGGCATTCAGTCAGTCAGTTCATCAATTTTGTGGAACAAACAGGTGTGAATCAGGTGTCCCCTATTTAAGGATGAAGCCAGCACCTGTTGAACATGCTTTTCTCTTTAAACAGCAACTATTTTATTTTTTTAAAAAGCTGTTTCATTTTATATTTTAACAATAAATGAACGGATCATTAAAAATGTCCATGAAATCAAAGTCAAAAGACATTTGCACAGATAGAAGCTCTCCCTTTATTGTTACAAATGTTTTTGACCGTTAAACTTTATTCACTTTATCAGCAAAAAAAAAAAAAAAAAAAAAAATGCTAGCAGACTGAAAGTTGGCAGAAATAAATTTAGTGGAAGCTAATTGGCTTGCTGATGGTTTTCAGTGTTAGCTAAATAGCTAATCCAATAACGGATACGTTAGCTTTTCTGCTTAGCAGTTAGCAGAACTGTGCACACCACTGCAGATCACCTCCAAAATTCAATGGAGTCTTACATGCCCTAATATCTATCTGTGGTGCAAATTTGGTGAGAATCTGTCCAGTAGTTTTGACGTAATCCTTCAAAGCGTATATAAAGTGAAATCCAGAATTCGTATCCAGATCTGAATTAGCTCCAAAATTTAATGGAGTCTTACATGCCCTAATATCTATCTGTGGTGCAAATTTGGTGAGAATCTGTCTAGTAGTTTTGACGTAATCCTTCAAAGTGTATATAAAGTGAAATCCAGAATTCGTATCCAGATCTGAATTAGCTCCAAAATTTAATGGAGTCTTACATGCCCTAATATCTATCTGTGGTGCAAATTTGGTGAGAATCTGTCTAGTAGTTTTGACGTAATCCTGCTAACAGACAAACGCTGATGATTTTATTACATCCTTGGTGGACATAATAACAACAATAATGCTAATAATAATAATATCAGTGAAATGCTGCACAGTGGAGCGAAACTTGCTCATGGTACACTGAGTCCCAAAAAGGAAGTGCCTTATTTTGAGTCCACAGTAAAACAGGAAATGTCAAATGTTGAACACTTCCTGGATCGACATTTCCTGGATTTAACAGATGAGATCTTGTGGAATCTCACAGGAACTCAATGGAAAGTTCACATTGAAACAGGAAGTGCCAAATTTTGAGTCCACAGTGAAACAGGAAATGTCAAATGTTGAACACTTCCTGGCATGGGTGGAGGTAGAGCAGAGGCCAGGGTTGTGCTGAGCTCTGAAATCTGATTGGACACAGATGATTGACATGTCACGGCACCACGTCTGTTTGGAAAGAGCTGCATTTTGAAATCGGTGACCCATATTGACTACTAGGTCCCTCCTGTACAGCAGTTGGCAATGTGTAGCACAAGAAGTTCTAATCCACCTTAGTAGAAGATGAAAATCTTTGACACAGATTTGAACCTGAATACATCGTCTGGACCAAGGACTTCCGAATGACAAGAGAGTTACAGTGAGGAAAATAAGTATTTGAACACCCTGCGATTTTGCAAGTTCTCCCACTTAGAAATCATGGAGGGGTCTGAAATTTACAGAGAAGTAATAATATTTTAACAAAATATAACAAATTTACCTACAGAGGTCATATGTTTCCTGTAGTTTTTTACCAGGTTTTCACACACTGCAGCAGGGATTTTGGTCCACTCTAGATCTTTCAGGTTTGGAGTTTCAGCTCCCTCCAAAGATTTTCTATTGAGGTCAGGTCTGGAGACTGGCCAGGCCACTCCAGGACCTTGAAATGCTTCTTACAGAGCTCCTCCTTAGTTGCCCTGGCTGTGTGTTTGGGGTCATTGTCGTGCTGGAAGACCCAGCCATGACCCATCTTCAATGCTCTTACTGAGGGAAGGAGGTTGTTTGCTAAAATCTCGCAATACATGACCCCATCCATCCTCCCTTCAATACGGTGCAGTCGTCCTGTCCCCTTTGCAGAAGAGCACCCCCAGAGTATGATGTTTCCACCCCCATACTTCACGGTTGGGATGGTTTTCTTGGGGTTGTTCTCATCCTCTAAACATGGTAAGTGGAGTTGATTCCAAAAAGCTCTACTTTGGTCTCATCTGACCACATGACCTTCTCCCATGCCTCCTCTGGATCATCTAGATGGTCACTGGTGAACTTCAAATGGGCCTGGACATGTGCTGGCCTGAGCAGGGGGACCTTGCTGCCCTGCAGGATTTTAAACCATGACAGCATCATGTGTTACTAATGTAATCTTTGTGACTGTGGTCCCAGCTCTCTTCAGGTCATTGACCAGGTCCTCCTGTGTAGTTCTGAGCTTTCTCAGAATCATCCTTACACCACAAAGTGAGATCTTGCATGGAATCCCAGACCGAGGGAGATTGACAGTCATCTTGTGTTTCTTCCACTTTCTAATAAATAATCATAACAGTTGTTGTCTTCTATCAAGCTGCTTGCCTGTTGTCCTGTAGTCCATCCCAGCCTTGTGCAGGTCTACAGTTTTGTCCCTGGTGTCCTTAGACAGCTCTTTGGTCTTGGCTATGGTGGACAGGTTGGAGTGTGATTGATTGATTGTGTGAACAGGTGTCTTTTATACAGGTAACAAGTTCAAACAGGTGCAATTAATACAGGTAAAGAGTGCAGAATAAGAGGGCTTCTTAAAGAAAAAATAACAGGTCTGTGAGAGACAGAATTCATGCTTGTTGGTAGGGGTTCAAATACTTATTTGCAGCAGTAACATACAAATAAATTATTAAAAAAAATCATACATTGTGATTTCCGGATTTTGTTTTAGATTATGTCTCTCACAGTGGACATGCACCTAAGATGAAAATTTCAGACCCCTCCATGATTTCTAAGTGGGAGAACTTGCAAAACCGCAGGGTGTTCAAATACTTATTTTCCTCACTATATATCAGTAAGTAAACAACCATATTTTATGCCAGAAATAATGTCCAGGTTGTCAAAAGTGGCATTTCTCCTTTATCTCATGTTGTCTTGTATATACGTGTTTCTCCGGTGATTTTAATGAATGAAATGAGCAGACAGTAGCTGATTCATGCTCTGTTGGCTTATATGAGATATAACATGAAGACGCTCAGGCTGAAAGAAATAGAGCTAATTTACTCCTCTGTTCTATATAAAACTAGTGTAATCTCTTAATTTTGCTCTCTGAAGGACTTGTTTTTAAATAATCTCTTAATTTTGCTCTCTGAGTGACACCAGAACAATGCATTTCACTTAAAATAGACAAGTCACTGAGTGTTTCTCAACTGCCCTCAAAAGTATTGGACACTTGGTATTTCACACATTTTAATTTATTTATGCCATTGCAAATACAAAAAAAGTAACTAACAAAATAAATAAATCTAAAATTATCTTTCTTAACTCAAACTGAAAGCAAATTTGTACAACCTGATATAAATTAATTAAAAATGTAAAATCCAGCTTCCTGATGAAGTGGTGTAGAGGAGGATTTTTCTTTTAAAAAAGAAGACCTGAAAGTTCAGATACAATTTGACAGAAAGTACATTTGAGAGGAAAATAAACTTGTATATTGTACTTGTATACCTTATTGATATAATATTGAGATACGATAATTTGGCCATATTGTGCAGACCTACTGTCAGCTATCTGAAAAGTTTGCATCTTAATTTACATCTACATTTAAAAAAATGCTTAAAGTGTAAGTGTGTGTGTGTGTGTGTGTGTGTGTGGGGGGGGGGTTAAGAGGGCTTTAATGAGGAGGTCCGGGAGGCGAAGCCCCAGAAGCTTAATGTTTTTAGTCATACTACAGGTGCACTGACACGAGCATACCTGTGACTCACGCAATAACGAACGTCATCGTGATGATCCCACCCGCTGTGTTCACAGCTGGATGCTGTTCTTTATTCTACTGGCTGCCATGTGCTCTGCGCCCGACGCTGCGTATATAAAATTATTATTTCGTGGCAGATTAATAATTTTTTTCTGCAAGTTGGCTGTTGAAAACAGCTGCAACTGCATCCTGAATCACAGAGGAGGCTACAGCTGGAGCCGTTCGCGCACGCACCTAACTACCTGCAGAAAGCATTTTGAGAGTCTAAAAAGGTAATTTGTTTATGTCTTGTCATGGGTTGATAAAACAGTTGTGTGTTCTTGCCTTCTTGTGTGCAGCTGTTAAAATATGTTTATAACAGATCTAACTTCTTGTTATAATCCTTCAGACAAGCTGCACTCTGATGTGATCCACTGACGTCACCACTCACTCTGTTCACTTCTTGTTTACTCCACTTGACGAGTTGCACGTAGTGTTGGAGGTTAGATCGCGCCACATAGCATGACATTTGTGTGTGAAAGATTTCTTGAACATTTCAAAATTCTCTGTGCACAATAGCACGCACCGGCACCCCTCTAGCATCCTATCTGCACCCGTTAAAGACGAGTTTACTCTCCACCACGACACAGGTCTCACTATTGTGTGAATCAAAGGCATGCTCGTGTCAGTGGGCCTTAATGCTCCTCAGAAGCATGTACTGAAAATAAAGTGTGAAGGATGTAAATGACATGGTGAGATGCTTCTCTCGTTCATGTCTGCGACATATACATATTAATAATGATAATGAGATGGTGAGGACTTTTCCAGGCCTGTGAGATGCAAATAAAGACACATGGGGGGAGGGGGGGGTTGAGTTATAAGAGGGCCATAGTATGGGGTCTCTAGCCATGATAATGCTCCCCAGAAGCATTTACTGAAAATAAAGTCCAAAGGACCTAAATGAGATGCTGAGGACTTTCCAAGCATGTCAGATGTAAATTTAAAAAAAAAGGCTTAATGTGGCAGGGGGTTAAGAGGATGTAATTAGGGGGTCTGGGGAGCAAAGCCCCCCAGAAGCTAAAGGTTTTTAGCCATGGTAATGCTCCCCAGAAACATTTACTCCAAAAAATGTCTGAAGGACTTAAATGACATGGTGACATGCTGAAGAGCTTCACTTGTTCATGTCCGTGACATATACGTAGATATTAATAATGATGATGATAATAATAATAACAATAAAAATAGTGTGTATACGAGAACCTGAGCAATGTATAAATAAATAAATAAATAAATAAAATTCAAAAATTTTACAGGAAGGGAGCCGTCTGCTCTGTGTCAGCCTGATCCCATCAGATCTCAGAAGCTAAGCAGTGCGGCATCTGGTTAGTACTTGGATGGGAGACCTCTTCGGAACACCAGCAGCTCTGTGTGTGTTTCTCCAGGTAAAAGTGGAGGTGCGTCAGGAAGGGCATCCGGCGTAGAACCTGTGCCAAATACCAATGCGCCTGTGGCTGTATCCACTGTGGCGACCCCGAACAAACGGGAGCAGCTGAAATTACAACACACACACACACACACACACACACACACACACACACACACACACGCACACACACACACACACATAATTAACGGGAAATAAAAGGGTTGAGCTATTCTTGTAAAAACTGTTGAGGTCTATGGTCCTAAAAACATTCTGGACTCACATTCCAACTTTGCACAATTTATTGCCACCGATGAAAAATGTCATCTAACTCTTTCATAAACACGACCCATCTAGAGCTTGTGGATCCCCACAGGCAACATGCTAGTATATTATGAAGCCTCAAGCAACGTGCAACTATGACATCAGGCAAGACAGCCTGCACACAGCAGCTGACGGCAGCTGAACTATCACTGTTCAGTCTTCCACATCATAGTCAGTGATTCATCACTGATTCAGCACTGATCTCTGTTTTGGCAGGGACGTTTACATCACTGGAATCTCTGCCTTTGAGTCCAAGTGATGCTTGTGAAGACCTCATGGAGTTACTGAACATGTTTGGGAATGTCAAAACCTTTGTTGCAGAATTAAGGTCCAAGTCTTCAGGCCCAGCGTGTCCAACCAGTTGACTGCAGTCGACCAGGTGATCGTGGATTAAGTTTCAGTCGGTCACATGAAAAAATCAAACTCAGAATTTCTATCCGTGCATGCGTAGGGTCAAAAAGGCACAAGAAGCTACATTACAGAGCGAGGCGATGCTACAATGGTGGAAGCAAAAAAATTAATTGAAAACATAATTTTAATTCGGCTGGGAGGACGATTATGTTTTCATTCATTCAAATGGCAAATCCATCTGTCCTATCTGCAATGCAAATGTGACTTTCCTCCACAGTTGAATTTCAAACAATAGAGATCTAGTATTCATGTGTCAAGCTGATTTTTATAGAACTGAATGTGTCAAATTTAGTTATTTTTTTACAGAAACAAGAAGTGTCTGTCACTAATGGAAAATCATTAATAAAATCATGAAAAATAAATTGAATAAAGTAAATAAATATGAAATTGGTACTGGATCCTTAAACTTTGGACATAATAAACTCTTCATGGTGGATCCCTGATCTCTGGACATAAATAGGAATAAACAAAATCTGTAGTTTTTGTCAAAAGCATTTCCTTTCAGACATTACTGGCATGAATGTCTTTCCATACGTCTGAGCTCGCTGTGCTTCACGTCAGCATCAGTTTAATTCATAAAGAATGCAGGACGTCTCATTTTGGGAAGAAAAAAGTGTTTTAGTTGATTGTAGTTTCGTGTCTGTAATACAACGTTTTAAAGAGGTGTCATTTTATTTAAAGCGGCAATTTGTTTTGAAGTTATTAATTCCGACCGGACTCTGTCTCAGCAAACAACAGAAAGGAGGATGATTCTCGCTTCTTGAGTACAACAAGACAAGAGTCCCAGTTAGTGACTTTAATCCACACAAAAGTGACTCACAATGTTTTAATGGCTTTGAGAGGAGTTAAGAAGCAGACTTATCGCTTCTGAAGAGCAGCGAATCAAAGAACCAATGAGCTAGTGGATCGAAGCATTGCTTCATTTGGTTCACGCTTCAAACTGGAGTCATGCTGCAGAAACGATCAATTACAGAGCCGCTGCAGACCGAACCCTGAATATCCGTAAGACTTTATTTGTACGTCCGTATGACGCTGAAACTCAGAAAAATCCATAGAATTTACGGACAATCCGTATAGGTTGACATGTATGCCAGTGACATGTCAAGATGACCAGGTCTTGTTGGTACGAGGTTTCTCTAAAGCAGTGGTGTCCAAAGTATTCTAGAAAGGGCCAAGAGGGTGCAGGTTTTCTTTGCAGCCACTGATTCCAGCAGGTGATTTCACTGATTAACATCACTTTGAGCAGATGGGATGAGTTCATCAGTGAAATCACCTGCTGGAATCAGTGGCTGCAAAGAAAACCTGCACCCTCTTGGCCCTTTCTGGAATACGTTGGACATCACTGCTCTAGAGGATCTCTAGGGCCCCTACACACACAGCGCGAATACGTACAACTCAGGGTGACTCACGGCGGTAGAGCTCGTATGAGCACACCACAAAACATCACACCGAAGGGCAAGCGTACACGATGCCGGTGCAACAGTTCATGCACATGATGGTGTCTTCAAGCAGGAACACAGTATGAGCTACTGCAGCTGCTTGCACTGTGTTCCATGGGATGAGGTGCAGCACATCATGCCACTGATGTGGATTTCCACACAAGCACACACACACGCTTGTCCGTCAAAACACGGGATGTGCGCTGCAGCAGCAATGCCCAGAACCGGAGATGTCTCAACAGCTGTGGGTAGCCAGCCACGTCCCCTTTCCTGTCAGCGCACAGACCAAGATGTCACTCTGTGATCAGATGAGACATGCCTGACCTGCAGGGGGGGCTCAAAACACATGCACACGTGTTGTGTGGGGAGTCGACATTCTGGCACGCTCCATGTGCACTAGGCAACTTCACCGTCGTGGGGCACTTAGACAAATTTCACTGCCAGCTCGACAATAATTGTCTGTTGACTGTATGAATGGCCACACATTTTCTAAGTGCCCTGCGAGCAGTGTTAGATGTTCATGTATGTCACCTGGGATTTGGCCGACACCTGTCAATCAATCAATCAATTTTTTTATATAGCTCCAAATCACAACAAACAGTTGCCCCAAGGCACTTTATATTGTAAGGCAAGGCCATACAATAATTATGTAAAACCCCAACGGTCAAAACGACCCCCTGTGAGCAAGCACTTGGCTACAGTGGGAAGGAAAAACTCCCTTTTAACAGGAAGAAACCTCCAGCTGAACCAGGCTCAGGGAGGGGCAGTCTTCTGCTGGGACTGGTTGGGGCTGAGGGAGAGAACCAGGAAAAAGACATGCTGTGGAGGGGAGCAGAGATCGATCACTAATGATTAAATGCAGAGTGGTGCATACAGAGCAAAAAGAGAAAGAAACAGTGCATCATGGGAACCCCCCAGCAGTCTACGTCTATAGCAGTATAACTAAGGGATGGTTCAGGGTCACCTGATCCAGCCCTAACTATAAGCTTTAGCAAAAAGGAAAGTTTTAAGCCTAATCTTAAAAGTAGAGAGGGTGTCTGTCTCCCTGATCTGAATTGGGAGCTGGTTCCACAGGAGAGGAGCCTGAAAGCTGAAGGCTCTGCCTCCCATTCTACTCTTACAAACCCTAGGAACTACAAGTAAGCCTGCAGTCTGAGAGCGAAGCACTCTATTGGGGTGATATGGTACTACGAGGTCCCTAAGATAAGATGGAACCTGATTATTCAAAACCTTATAAGTAAGAAGAATTTTAAATTCTATTCTAGAATTAACAGGAAGCCAATGAAGAGAGGCCAATATGGGTGAGATATGCTCTCTCCTTCTAGTCCCCGTCAGTACTCTAGCTGCAGCATTTTGAATTAACTGAAGGCTTTTTAGGGAACTTTTAGGACAACCTGATAATAATGAATTACAATAGTCCAGCCTAGAGGAAATAAATGCATGAATTAGTTTTTCAGCATCACTCTGAGACAAGACCTAGACCTTTAGAGATATTGCGTAAATGCAAAAAAGCAGTCCTACATATTTGTTTAATATGCGCTTTGAATGACATATCCTGTCATGAGAGGGTTCTATGAGCTCGCACTGTCTTTCAACTATTGGTGTGCGCAAATAGTTGTAGCAACAGTTGTACGAGGCAGCTACAATTTTACACGTTTTGCACGCGATTCCTGCTTCATGTGCACTTTATGCGCAAATCAACCAAATTTGCACTATGTGTGAAGGGGCCCTTAGCCTTGTTACCACTGAGCGGTCTGTTTTGGTACGACACAGTATGGTAGGGGTTGGAACACATAAGTCTGACTTAGTTTGCATTTCCTCCACTGGCAGAACCCTTTTTTTTGGTAGGTGGAGCATGTAGATGTTGACATGCATGTCATCAAGAGAGTGTACGCTGTCGATTGGCTTTGCCCCTCCACACGGACTCCAAACAGAGTAATTTTTAATTTAGTTTAATTAATTTTTGGTAGGGCAGCACGGTGACTTAGTGGTTAGCACTGTTGCCTCACAGCGAGAAGGTCGTGGGTTCAATTCCCGTGGCCTTTCTGTGTTGAGTTTGCATGTTCTCCCCATGTTTGCGTGGGTTTCCTCCGGGTGCTCTGGTTTCCTCCCACATCAAAAATTGTCCGTAGGTGTGTGTGTGTGGGTGTGTCTGTGTTTGTTTGTCTATTTGTGTCCCTGTGACAGACTGGCATCCTGTCCTGGGTGTACCCCGCCTCGCGCTCTATGACTGCTGGGATAGGCTCCAGCCCCCCGCGACCCTTAATTGGACTAAGCGGTAGAAGATGAATGAATGAATGAATAATTTTTGGTTTTGGGGGATCATGGGAATTATTTTCATCACTTGCAGAATGCTGAAGAGTCAACTGATGTCTGTGATGGCTGGCATGAATAAATGAGGCACTTGACTAAACTTTTAAAATAATTTACTGTTATTGTAGAACAAAGCACCGGTGTTCTCTGGTTCAGGATGAGAAACTCACTGGGAGCAGACAAACACAGAGGGACTTCTTTTAAAAATGGTGCATTTCTTCAGCCACAACAAGGAATTAAAGTATTTTAAGACATCGTTTACCAAAATAAGGGCACATTATGTACATAACTTTTCATGAGGTTGTGGTGATGAATTGGACTGAAGAACACAACAGGTCAGATGAAGACTTTATATTTACTCAATGTGTGAATGTTTCAAATATTTGATACAGTCTGAACTGGTCGCATGAGGACTGCATGTTTTGCTTTAGCTGTTGTGTCACATCAATGGACATCAGCACATTAGCATCTCCCTTTTGTAACTGGTCCATAATTTTAGGACCCCCAAAATGATATGGTACGGATCGATTATTTTGGTACCCAAAATTTTGGAATAATCACAAAATAGTGTGCCGTAACATGCTATACCGACCCAGACCGCTCAGTGGAAATGGGGTTGTTGAATAGTGCTGAAATAACTTTGTGCCAACGAAACGGTTACTCAAGGTCCTATCTCACTGGGTTGCGACTGTTGGAGAGTAGTTGGAAATACAAATTAGTGACCAAACGTGCAAATGAGGGACAAATTTCTAGTTGGTATCTCACTGAAGTGGTACAAATGACACGTCAGTGCATGTTCTCCGAATGTCAGCTGAATTTTCCCATGGACTCATGGTGAAGATGTCTGCATACATATTGCTTCAGTGCCATTCAAATGCTACGCAGCACTCTCACAGATGTCTATGGTCACTGTGGCTTAAATAATGACACTTTTGAGCACAAAGTGTTGAGCTGATATTATCCTGCTATTATTCTGTAATTATGTGGAAAGACTCTGTGGAAATTCTCCTAACTGTAGCCAGGAAGGCCCAGCCCTGTTAATAATAATAATAAATAAATAGATAAATATATAAAAATAAATAAATACAACCCCAGTTCCAATGAAGTTGGGATGTTGTGTGAAATGTAAATAAAAACAGAATACCATGATTTGCACATCCTCTTCAACCTATATTCAACTGAATACACCACAAAGACAAGATATTTAATATTCAAACTGATAGACGTTTTTTGCTTTTGTGCAAATATTTGCTCATTTTGAAATGGATGCCTGCAACATGTTTCAAAAAGGCTAGGAGAGGTTGCAACAAATGACTGGGAAAGTTGATGAATGCTCAAAACACCTCTTTGGAACATTCCACAGGTGAACAGGTTATTTGGGAACAGGCGAGTGCCATGATTGGGTATAAAAGGAGCATCCCCAAAAGTCTCAGCTGTTCACAAGCAAAGATGGGGCCAGGATCACCACTTTGTGAACAACTGCGTGAAAAAATAGTCCAACAGTTTAAGAACAATGTTTCTCAATGTTCAATTGCAAGGAATTTAGGGATTCCATCATTTACAGTCCATAATATAATCAGAAGATTCAGAGAAACTGGAGAACTTTCTACACGTAAGCGGCAAGGCTGAAAACCAACACTGAATGCCCGTGACCTCCGATCCCTCAGGCGGCACTGCATTAAAAACCAACATCATTGTGTAAAGGATCTTACTGTGTGGGCTCAGGAACACTTGAGAAAACCATTGTCAGTTAACACAGTTCGTCGCTACATCTACAAGTGCAAGTTAAAACTCTACCATGCACAGTGAAAGCCATACATCAACAACATCCAGAAACGCCACCGGCTTCTCTGGGCCCGAGTTCATTTGAGGTACATCCAGGTTTTGGAGCAACACATGGTGCCATCCACGCAACGTCTTTTTCAGGGACGTCCCTGCTTATTTCAGCAAGACAATGCCAAGCCACATTCTGCACGTGTTACAACAGCGTGGCTTCGTAGTAAAAGAGTGCGGGTACTAGACTGGCCTGCCTAGAGTCCAGACCTGTCGCCCATTGAAAATGTGTGGCACATTATGAAACGCAAAACACAACAACAGAGACTCCGGACTGTTGAACAACTGAAGTCATACATCAAGCAAGAATGGGAAAGAATTCCACCTAGAAAGCTTCAACAAAGTCCTCAGTTCCCAAACGTTTATTGAGTGTTGTTTGGAGGAAAGGTGATGTAACACATTGGTAAACATACCACTGTCCCAGCTTTTTTGAAACGTGTTGCAGGCATCCATTTCAAAATGAGCAAATATTTGCACAAAAACAGTTTATCAGTTTGAACATTAAATATCTTGTCTTTGTGGTGAATTCAATTGAATATAGGTTGAAGAGGATTTGCAAATCATTGTATTCAACCCACCCTTGAGCTTCGCAGAGCGCTGTGCATTTTTTTCTTTCTTTCTTATTAATTAGTTAATTAATCCTAATTAATGATCAAATCCTAATTAATTAATGTATTTATTTATTTATTGCACAGTATTTAAAACAGTAAAAAAAAGTCCATTAGAGCTAAGTGCCACTCTTTGCAGCTTTGAGTTCATCTTTTGTAGGTTTGAAGTCAGTGGCCTTGCTATCTGAGTGAAGACTGAATCAAAATCACAATCAAACTAGAAGCACTCAGAGAGTGCAAACCTCCGCCAAGGCCATGGGGTCACTGATGCCATAACATCGACACGCCGTGGAATCATTGAACCTAAAAAAGTCTAACAATGATGTTTTCTCAGTAGTAAAAAAAGTTTCATCTGCTGTGACTGGATAGCATGTATCCTTATCGCTTGGCATCACAGTTTATTGCAACTTGCACCTTTCCCAGAAGCTACTGTCATTTGAGCACTGATATTGATATTGCATGTGCTTATAGACAAAAACAAATAAGAGACAAAATTCAATTTATTATTCAACTAAACTGCAAATATTTAGTTGTGCATCTCTAGCTTCATTTGTCACTTCACACTGACACATTTTCTATTTTCCCTATATTTTCGCATATTCTGGATCCCCAGATCCGGAATCCGGATCTGATCATCACCAAACTTTGTTGTTTGATGGAACATTTGACTATGTTACACCCTAATTTTTTTCAAGCCTTTCTGCCTTGTTTTTGTGGAGTTAGAAACTAGAATGTCAAAATTCCCCCTATCCTGCAATGGTGAAGAAGCCTTTAAAAAATTCCTGTATCTGGATCGTGATCCGGATCACCACTAAAATGTAATCACTTGTTCCTCTTGTCATTTCCAACCACTCCACAAAATTTCATCAAAATCTGTTCAGAACTTTTTGAGTTATCCTGCTGACAAAGACAGACAAACAAACAAACGCGACCGAAAACATAACCTCCTTGGCGGAGGTAATTAATTGCCAAGTAAGTTTGCACATACAAAAATTTGATCTGGGGTTACTAGAGCAATAAGAAAAGAAAAGAAAACACATATATAAGAAGTCAAATAGATAAAACCATATTCTCGCAGTGTCACTGGATAAGTCTGTTCTGTTTTCTGTTACAATCTTGGAAAAAGTTCTTTCTCTTGAAGCATTTGAATGAGGGATGCACAGAAGACCCTCTACCTGAGAAGCTGCTGCTGTCCTCCAGAGCGCGCGTGCTCTTAGCTGTCCGCTCAGTCTGCATCAGAGCTGCGAGGGATCAAACAGAGATAACAGTGACACCTGCCGGGTGAACGTCGCTCTGCGGCCCCACAGAGGGTCTTGACACTTTCCGCTGTTCGTCTGTCAGCGGTGCTCGCTTGTTGACTTTGATATCGGGAGATTTTAAGTATGAATCGGGATGTCTGGAGATAACTCTCCAAATCATGTAGACCTCTGACAATAATGGCAGTTTGACTTGGTTGTAGGCTTCTTACGCATTTAGTCAATCAGCAGCTTCCTGCCAGCCTTTCTCTCTGAGTTCATTTATTGCTGCTGTGTTCCCTCTTTTCGTTGTTAGATGTTTCCATTCCTCATAGGTCTCCATTAGAAGTGCTGCTCTGAGGCAGTGAACATTGCTGCTCGCTCTTTACATTTTTTCGTTGTGAATCCAGTTGATCTGTGTTCGATCTCATGGGCTGCTTATGA
The DNA here is from genome assembly GCF_902500255.1 of Thalassophryne amazonica. Taxonomy (NCBI): domain Eukaryota; kingdom Metazoa; phylum Chordata; class Actinopteri; order Batrachoidiformes; family Batrachoididae; genus Thalassophryne; species Thalassophryne amazonica. Next base: position 111,757,528 of record NC_047113.1, on the reverse strand, counting down.
ATGACGTGCACACGCAATGAGTCCGACTGGCTGAACCTGTCTTGACTTAGTTTGATTGCGTGAACGTGGCTCGGCCTTTATGGAACCACTTTAGCTTCATCTCATTTGTTGGGCTTATTCAAGTCAGGTGTTTTACATTCGGCGCCGCTTTTCTGAGCTTGCGTTCTGAGGCACTGTGACACTGTGACAGATGGAATACTGTCTCGGGTGTCGGACACTGTGGTGTCCACTGAGACCTACTGAGACACTGCTGTGTCTTCAGAGACCACTGTCTGTTTGTCCAGATGATCTCTGGTCAGTGTTCCGGAACCACTTCCTAAGAAGTCACATGAAATGTCTCGTGTTCCGTCCTCACCATTTTAACAGGACAAAGCTGTGTCAAAACTCAAACATCATTCTGCATTCAAAGATTTCTCATCCTGATAATATTTTAATGAGTCAAAGATGAAGGATTTAAAGGCACTCAGAGACAACCAGGGAAAGCCAATCAAAACACATCAAAACTTTTCATGACAGTTTTTGAATTAGCCACTTATGAGCTGAGATTATCCTGCATGATAATCTAATTAGCTCTGCATTGGACATGTCGTATTTGCTGAGCAGAAAAAAATGAGATGTGGCATTTATCCCTGAATGTCCTCATGTCTGAATCTGGTGTGAAAAACTTGTGATTATTGCAGTGAGGTCACAGAGGGACACTTACACTGTGTGCTGCATTTCAGGTGGACCATGGTTCATTTATTTGCTTCATTTTGGTGTGTTAGAACATGGCTTCACCAACTGATGTAGACCAAACAAGAGCAGACTCAGTCTGCCTGCAAGCAGACCTTGTTTCCTTCAGAATAAAACACACAGAACTGACCAAACATCTGTCCACAGGACAATTTTGAATGCTGCATGAGGGGCAGCAGCATTTATTTGATTAGGTAAACATGGGCTCAATGAAAGCTTCACAAGAGAAACAAAATAACTCAAGCTTATTTTCAGACAAAATGAAGCTCATGTATTCATTTTAATCCATTCCTGCATTTAAGGCCTGAAACACATTCCAAAAATGTTGAGACCCCAAAGCATTTTTGGTCCAGCGAGATATCGGCATCAATTTGATCAGCTAGCATTTAGCTTAGGTCAATCAATCAATCAATCAACTTTTTTCTTATATAGCGCCAAATCACAACAAACAGTTGCCCCAAGGCGCTCCATATTGTAAGGCAAGGCCATACAATAATTATGAAAAACCCCAACGGTCAAAACGGCCCCCTATGAGCAAGCACTTGGCAACAGTGGGAAGGAAAAACTCCCTTTTAACAGGAAGAAACCTCCAGCAGAACCAGGCTCAGGGAGGGGCAGTCTTCTGCTGAGACTGGTTGGGGCTGAGGGAAAAAACCAGGAAAAAGACATGCCGTGAAGGGGGGCAGAGATCGATCACTAATGATTAAATGCAGAGTGATGCATACGGAGCAAAAAGAGAAAGAAACAGTGCATCATGGGAACCCCCCCACAATCTACGTCTAAAGCAGCATAACCAAGGGATGGTCCAGGGTCACCTGATCCAGCCCTAACTATAAGCCTTAGCGAAAAGGAAAGTTTTGTGTTATACATCGTACAGATAAAGTGAGGAACCTCGGAGTAATTTTTGATCCTACGTTGTCCTTTGATCTCCACATTAGAGACATTACAAGGACTGCCTTCTTCCATTTGCGAAATATAGCGAGGATTCGTCCTATTCTGTCTCTGGCTGATGCTGAGACTTTGATTCATGCGTTTGTTTTTTCTAGATTGGACTATCGTAATGCTCTATTCTCTGGCTTACCACAGTCCAGGATCAGGGGTCTTCAACTGGTTCAGAATGCTGCTGCCAGACTTTTGACACGGAGCAGAAAGTTTGACCACATTACGCCAATCTAGGCTTCCCTGCACTGGCTTCCTGTTTCTGCAAGATCGGATTTTAAAGTACTGTTATTAGTTTATAAAATTGTTCATGGACTTGCACCTCCCTATCTGGCTGACTTGATAAGCCCCTATGTACCAGCTCGGGCCCTGCGTTCTCAGGGTGCAGGACTTCTGTGTGTTCCCAGGGTGAATAAGAAGTCTGCCGGTCACAGAGCTTTTTCCTATTGTGCCCCAGCTCTGTGGAACGATCTGCCAGCACACATTCGGCAGTCGGACACTGTGGAGACCTTTAAATCACGTTTAAAGACTCATTTATTTTCCCTGTTTTATCATTAGTGTTATGATGTGTTTTTAATCTTGTATTCTTTACTGCTGTCTTTTTTTATGGTTGTTTTTATTGTGTTTTAAATTTTTAATTGTTTTTTATGTTGTGAAGCGCCTTGAGACGATTTTGTCGTGAATTGGCGCTATATAAATTAATAAATTTGAATTTTAATTTGAAAGCATTTGCCATTCCTTCTCACAGCACATAAAACAAAAATAAATAAATAAATAAATAAATCATCTTGAAGGACACCAACTGATGAAGTGTTTCAGGGGTTATTTGATCTCATTCTTTCTGAAAACACACCCTCCAGCATCAGCAGTTCACTGGCAGAGGAGCTAAACAGCTTCTTTGCCTGGTTCAAGACCACCACCACACACCTACAGTCACTGCCCCCCCGGTTCCAGCACCTCACCTTTCTGTCCCAGGAGCATGAGGTGAAGAAAAACCTAAGAGCAGTGAACCCCAGGAAAGCTGCTGGCCCTGACGGTATCCTGGGGGCAGTGAATAAGTAAGTAAGTAAGTAAGTAAGTAAGTAAGTAAGCTTTATTTATAAAGTGCCTTTCACAGACCAGGGTCACAAAGCGCTGCACATGGCATACAAAAATAATCTAAAAATAACATACGAAAACAATAAAATACAATATTAGGCTAAAAAGCTAACTTAAAGAAATGCGTCTTTAGTTGCCTTCTAAAAGTATCTATACAATCCAGACAACGAAGGGCACAGGGAAGCTCATTCCAGAGGCTAGGCGCCACCGCTTTAAAAGATCTGTCCCCGTGAGTTTTAAAACGGGTCCGAGGAACCATCAACAGGTTCTGATTGGACGACCTGAGGCTCCTGGAGGAAGCATAAGGCTGGATCAGGTCCCTGATGTACTCCGGTGCCTGTCCATGCAGAGCTCTAAAAGTCAATACTAGGATTTTGTAATGAATCCTGTAGGAGACAGGCGGCCAATGCAAAGTATTAAGAATAGGAGTAATATGGTCCCTCCTGCGGGTGCGGGTAAGCAGGCGCGCAGCAGAATTTTGCACAACCTGCAGGCGGGCCAACTCCTTCTTATTCAGACAGGTGAAGAGACTGTTACAATAATCCAAACGCGATGAGACGAACGCATGAACAATCATCTCAAGCTCTTTTAAAGTCACCATCTTACGGAGCTTAGAGATGTTCCGAATTTGGGAAAAAACAGTTCTTAACCAGGTAATTTGTGTGCTGCTCCAAAGACATTCCTCCATCCAAAATGACACCCAGGTTACGCAGGCTGCTTTTGACCGTGCAGCTTAGGCTACCGAGATGCTGCTTAATTCCAAGGTACAGCACTATCTGGTGCTACAATCAGAGTCTCAGTCTTATTGGAATTTAACTGCAGACTGTTCTCAGTGAGCCATTCCTTAATTTTGGCCAAACAATTTGTGAGAGAGCAGAGTTTCTGTGGCTCAGTTGTCTTAAAAGAGCAGTACAGCTGCAGATCATCGGCATACAAATGATAGGACACATCACTGAACTGCTGGATCAGCTTGCTGAGAGGAAGGAGATACAATGAGAACAAAACAGGTCCCAAGACCGATCCCTGTGGCACACCCCACAGAAGATCTGCAGATTCCGACACTGCATTGCCCACCGTCACACTAAAAGTTCTACCAGTCAGGTAAGAGGTAAACCACTCTAAAACACAACCTGACATTCCAACCAAATCCCGCAATCTGTTTATCAGAATGCCATGGTCAACGGTATCAAACGCCGAAGACAGATCAAACAGAATCAGCAACATTTGCCAGTGTCAGCTGCCATAATCATGTCACTAGACACCTTCAACAGGGCTATTTCAGTAGAATGAAACTCACGGTACCCAGATTGAAAAGTGTCATGGATGTTGTTAGCCTGCAAAAACGATCTCAACTGAACACAGACTACCTTTTCCAAGACTTTGGCCAAGAAAGGGGTTTTAGATATTGGCCTAAAGTTCTTGAGCTCTGTAGAATCCAATCCAGCTTTCTTTAACTGTGGTTCCACAATGGCATGTTTAAAATAACAGGGAAACACACCACTCGACAAAGATATGTTAAACATTTTAGCAATGTAGGGCCTGATGGAGTCAAATACATTCACAAACAGTTTAAACGGAAGAACATCCAAAATACCAGAGGATGGCTTCACTTTATTCATGATGGTTGAGATGTCCTCTACAGTAACAGGCTCAAATGAGGCCCAGCACTGAGTGGGAGGTTCCCAGTGCTGGGGACCATGGCATGGAGGCAGGTTGTCCTTTATAACTCTAACCTTATCAATAAAGAAATCCAGGAACTCCTCACAGCTAGTTTTAGAGATAACAGGAGTGACGGCAGCAGGTGACACAAGAGAGCTGATTGTGTCAAAAAGCACTTTAGGATTTCTTTTATTGGAGGCAATCAGGCGATTAAAATAACTCGTCCTGGCCTCCTCTATCGTCTTATTTAAGGAAGATATTAAGTCTCTTAAATGTAGCCTGTGAACCTTCAGTTTTGTTGACTTCCATAGGCGTTCAATCTGGCGACATGTTCTCCTTAGAGTCATAATCCCATCATTTATCCAAGGACAAAAACTTTCACGAGGAGCTTTACTAGCCTTAAGTGGTGCCACTTGATCCAAGATAGTGGCACAGTGGCTATTAAAGCTATTCATGAAACAATCAGTTTCAGTGAGATTATTAAAAAGTAAAGGGTTGAATTTATCACAGAAAAGCGTAGCTGCTGTCTCTGTGATAATTCTCCTTTCTGCCTTAGTAGAAACAGGTCGAGGCTCAGATGGCACCATCAAATCAAAGAAAACACAACAATGATCACTCAGAAGAACATCCTCCACACATACATTGGTAATTTCCAGGCCCAGTGCAAAAACCAGATTCAACGTGTGACCCTTGTTGTGAGTGGGACCTGACACATAATGTTTAAAATGAAAAGCCTCTGTTATAGTTATAAGCTCTCTTGCTGAAGTAGAAGAATCAACATCAATCTGGAAATTAAAATCACCCAAAATTAAGACCTTTTCCAATCTAATTATAGACGATAAAAAGTCAGTAAAAGCCTTAAGAAAAGTCCCAGCAGGGCCAGGAGGTCGATAGATCAAAATACTATAAAATTTATGTGAGGAACCAACTTCCATCATGAGCGCCTCAAAAGAGGGGGCGTGTATGTGTACCGGTCCCGGTACAGGGGCGGGGCTTACCCACCACTAAGCAACCCGCAGGACAGAGCTCATTTAAATGGATGCATTCATTTTCCCTCTGCCACGTTTCTGTGAGGAAAAGAAAGTCTAAGTTTTTCCTGACAAAAAGCTCATTAATGGAGAACGCTTTATTTGAAATAGAGCGCGCATTCAATAATCCAATCTGACTCAACAATGAGGCGGTAGTCGAGTCCGCTGAGCACAGCGGGATAGGCTGCACACATCTCCCACGGTCACGTGAGGCACCACTGTACCTGCGAAATCCACGCTGCTCCCGAGATGTAAACACGGAAAACAGGGACGGACCCGGGACCCAAGCGACTCGTCCATCGGGGACCCAGTGATGTCCAGGCTGAGTCCTGCAACACAGAGGATTGGTGGGATGCACGAACAGGGCCGCACCGCCAGCCGTATGGCCCTGCAAGAGTGTAACTGGACGAAGCCACCTGTAGCTTCGGTATCCACGAGCCGCACGCCACACTCCTCGTCTGATCCGAACCTGGACACCCGCTCTGCAGCCTCTTCTCTTTTTCGGACTACCTGGACGTCGCCACATCAGGTATTCCCGGGAGGAGGGGGAACACACAAACGGAGGTGGGAAAGTTTGCTTGTAGCTATCCCAGTCATTGTCTCTTTAATTTTAAAAAGAGAGTCGCGATCATAAATCTGTATTGCACTCACGCAATCGCTATCCGTCAAAGCTGATATGACAGCACACACAATCAGGAAAATAACAGAAAAACGACATGGTAACAGGCAAGCAGCAGCTGGAACACACACAGGCACCATCTTGTCTTGTCTTGTGAGATAAAGAATAACGCATGTTCAGACCGTCTGGCAGGGATCCTCACCAAACTCTTCAACCTCTCCCTGACAGCCCTCCCCAGATTTGTGTTGTCTTATTCAAAAATGCACTAACACAACCCCAGACTGTGGCTTTTGAACGTTTTGCTGATAACAGTCTGGATGGACCATTTTGTCTTTGGTCTGGAGCCTTCTGTATGGAAGCTGGAAGGTCAGTATCATCATAGAGCCCACAGCACCTCCATTAGGAAGTGAGGCATGTGAGATGCATGGTTACTCAGTCCAAACTCAAGTGACTTCGACATCAAGGCAAAATTACAAAGACAGAATGTCGATCAGACTTGATGACAGCGGAAGCTTTAGAAGATGAATCCACACAATAATCAAAGTCAAGGATGGTGAGCCACAGACATTGACAATATTATAAATCTTACTTTTTCATGACAGAGAACATAACCAGTAAGAAGAATGACACTGACAATGGGATCAATGCATTCCTCATGGGTGGGAAGCACCGCCTCCTGCCTTCAACCGTTCCACATGCTTTTTTTCACAGCACAGCTTGTTTCTTGACACAGAGCCTCATGTGTCACAAAACTGTTTCCAAAGCCAGCTCTGGGGTGGATACACAGCATCACCAAGGATGCAGGAGCCAAAGTCATTTCAGCCTCTGAGTTTAGTGTGATGTTAAGAAAATAGCAAATTCTGAAAAATCTCTGTCCAGAATTTACAAAGTGGCATACAACTCCAGAACTGTGCATCTGACCAGGACTGCTGACTTTTACAGTGCAGAATAGACTGTTGTGGTTAGCTTCCCGTTGTTCCTCATGCACACTGGCCTGTGGTGGAATTTAAACACCAGCCAGAATGAATGAGATGAGCTTATGGGGTGAGTAGAATGGTTTGCAGTTAATAAAAAAAAGTTTCCAGATCAGGACAGCACTGCTGTTGGATCACTGTCACTTTGTTACACCAGCCACTGTTGATGTAAAAACAGATTCCACCACCCTTCGTTTTGCCAGAGTCCTACCTCTTGGCCGCTGTGAAAAGTTGGAAGCCTGCCAGCTGTAGCACAGAGTCCGGAATCGATCCACAAAGCCACGTCTCTGTGAAGCACAAAACTGCAGATGTAGCAAAATGTCTGCATTCTCCCCACAATAGCTGGAGTTGTCCATTTGATTTTGCAGACAGCGCATGTTGGAGAGGAATATTCCAGGTAGTGGTGTACCGTGGCCACGACAGTGAAGCCATACGAGCGGTCCGGCACATCTCCCCCTCCTCCATCTTGGCCAAGATGAGAACACCTTTGGCCAAGATGCCCAATAAATCCAGTGAAGGCTCAAGAAAAAACAGGCAACAAATCCACTGGCGTTCTCCTTATCTCTATGAGCTCTGCACAGGTAAAAGAGGTCCGGGACCCGTTGCAAATCACAAGAGTAACACACAAAAACAAACAAAAGAGTGTGCACCAAAACACAGAGGCGGCCGTATGCGTCTGGAACAAGGTCCTTCAATGTCCATTGATCACTGCTGTTACCTAATATTGCTAACTTACTACCAACTTTCCATTTTTGCAGCATTCATCCCCAGTTTGTCCATGACCAAATTTACATACATGCACACACGTGTAAGGGCTGCACTCTGCATTGTGTTGTTATGACTCTGCCCATTTTGTCGTGGGCTGCCTTTGTCCTCTCCCTGTCTGTCCTTATTGTGTGTAGTTTGTCTGTTTCCCCTCCAGGTGGCGTGCAGCAGAGCCGAGGAACACCCGTGATTTATCTGCTCCTTGCACCTATGACTCTTCTGCTTTTAATTATGAGTGGAGTATTTAAGCTTTGACCTCATCCTTGCCAGAATCTCATTCCTGATCACTCCAGAATCCCACGTCTGAGTCTGATGCGAGAACCTTCCGAGAGATTTTCCTGAGATGCCCTCAGCGTGAATTCTGAGCATCCTGCAGCTTCTCTCCAAGGTAACCTGGCCGCTCTATTTCCCGTAAGTGAGTACTCTGACCTTTGGTGTTTCCAGATGCCTTCCTGTGCAGCTTCCATGCCGCAACATCTACTGGCTTCCACGCCACTACCTGCAAACTGCTATGTCACTTTAGGAACGCTCAGCTGTGCCGCTGTTTATCTGCAGCCTGCCTCAGAGCGAGCTGCTCTGCTCCTGTCAGCTAAGTTTCAGTTCATCTTTGAGCTCCTGAGATTCCACTCTCATTCAGCTCCAGTCTGTGACTTTGTCTGGTTAAATCTATGAAATCTATGAACTGTGTGCAGAACTATTAAGAACTTAACTTAAATAAAATAATAATAAAATTAAAAAAAAAAACTGACTGTGAGGCTTGCATGTTCAACCTCCAGCTGAAATGCATCTGCTGAATTGCAGAGAAAGAGGGATAAAAAAAAAATCATACAGGGATCCAGTTCACCAACCTTTATTGAAAAAAAAAACCCCTTAAAAATGGTTAAATTTTACAAGTTGTAGAAAACAAAACAAAACAGAAAGCCACATCCCATCGCCATTTCAGCAAAATGTGGCACAGCGACATTGTGCAATTGCTTAGGGAGAGCCCTGGACTATTGATGTTTAAAAATGCAAAAGTACTTTTTTATCCGATTACTCGATTAATCACCAGAATAATCAATAGAATACTTGATTACTAAAATAATCAATAGCTGCTGCCCTACTCTGAACATTCTGTTGTTAATGACCTCTAGTGTAACAAGTGCATTCCCTCACATTGTCTTCTCATCTCCTGCAGAATGTTCCTCCGTCGCTGTGAGCTGTGATCGCTTCCTGTTCATGTCATTCTAGGGGAAAGTGAAGTTTGCTCTTTAACGTCCTGATTATTGTCCTTGACAGCACTGTTTGTCCCAGAGTAATATACATAAGGTGTCTGAAATTTGGGTTGCGTTTATGAAGTTCCACACAGATTAAACGTAGCAGACACGCTCCATGAGGTGGAGAATGTAAGAGGTCTGTCCATAAAGTATAGGTCCTTTTAATTTTTTTCAAAAACTATATGGATTTCATTCATATGTTTTTACGTCAGACATGCTTGAACCCTCGTGCGCATGCGTGAGTTTTTCCACGCCTGTCGGTGACGTCATTCGCCTGTGAGCACTCCTTGTGGGAGGAGTCGTCCAGCCCCTCGTCGGAATTCCTTTGTCTGAGACGTTGCTGAGAGACTGGCGCTTTGTTTGATCAAAATTTTTTCTAAACCTGTGAGACACATCGAAGTGGACACGGTTCGAAAAATTAAGATGGTTTTCAGTGAAAATTTTAACGGCTGATGAGAGATTTTGAGGTGACACTGTCGCTTTAAGGACTTCCCACAGTGCGAGACGTCGCTCAGCGCTCTCAGGCAGCGTCATCAGCCTGTTCAAGCTGAAAACCTCCACATTTCAGGCTCTATTGATCCAGGACGTCGTGAGAGAACAGAGAAGTTTCAGAAGAAGTCGGTTTCAGCATTTTATCTGGATATTCCACTGTTAAAGGAGATTTTTTTAATGAAAGACGTGCGGACGGGTCCGCGCGTCGGGACGCAGCCGGCGCGGTGCGGCGGCACAGGAAAAACACCTCCGTGTTGATAACCATTTGTAAAATCCAGGCGGCTTTTGATGGCTTTCAGTGGAGTGAGTATATGAGAAATTGTTTAACAGCTGGACATGTTCCAACTTGTCCTTAAGGCTTCCACGCGCGGACCCGTCCGCACGTCTTTCATTAAAAAAATCTCCTTTAACAGTGGAATATCCAGATAAAATGCTGAAACCGACTTCTTCTGAAACTTCTCTGTTCTCTCACGACGTCCTGGATCAATAGAGCCTGAAATGTGGAGGTTTTAAGCTTGAAACAGGCTGATGACGCCACCTGAGAGCACTGCGCGACGTCTCGCACTGTGGGAAGTCCTTAAAGCGACAGTGTCACCTCAAAATCTCTCATCAGCCGTTAAAATTTTCACTGAAAACCATCTTAAAAAAAAATTTTGATCAAACAAAGCGCCAGTCTCTCAGCAACTTCTCAGACAAAGGAATTCCGACGAGGGGCTGGACGACTCCTCCCACAAGGAGTGCTCACAGGCGAATGACGTCACCGACAGGCGTGGAAAAACTCACGCATGCGCACGAGGGTTCAAGCATGTCTGACATAAAAACATATGAATGAAATCCATATAGTTTTTGAAAAAAATAAAAAGGACCTATACTTTATGGACAGACCTCGTATTGGAACGGCCTAAAAGGTATTTGTAATATTTATATTGTAATGGCTTGGTACAACAGTTGCATGTTCTTTCCTTCTTATGAGTAGCTGTAAAATTCTGTTTATGATAGATTTAACATCTCATTCTAATCATTTGGATGAGCTGTGCTGTGTGCGCTGAAGCAATCACTCGCACTTAAGCAGGTTTTTTAATTGCACAATGTTCACGTGAAGTTCAAGTTATTAATGCATGAAGGAGATTTTGAACATTTAAAAATTTTCTTTGTGCACTTGCATGAAGCCACGCACAGTTTTACAACGGTTTACAATGAGTTTGAGACAAGTTTACTCTCCTGCACGGCAGAGTGCATGCAAGTGCACTCTGCCAAGTGTACTCTTTCCTTCCCACTGTCGCCAAGTGCTTGCTCACAGGGGGTCATTTTGACCGTTGGGGTTTTTCTGTAATTATTGTATGGCTTTTGCCTTACAATATAAAGCGCCTTGGGGCAATTCTGTAATTATTGTATGGCTTTTGCCTTACAATGTAAAGCGCCTTGGGGCAACTGTTTGTTGTGATTTGGCGCTATATAAATAAAATTGATTTATTTGATTTTGAAGTGTGCGGATCAAAGTCATGCAAGTGTCAGGGGGCCTTAACTGTGCTCTTCCATGTGACTGTGCTGGCAGCTGACAAAAGTTCCTGGTGGTTTCAGCTGATGCTGGATTGGGGGTGCTAGAGCTAGTACATACTGTTCTTTATGTAGCATAGTGAATTGTGAGACAATGGCCATCCTATTCAAGTTAGTGGACTCTACTGAGCCTGGAACGTCAGATACACAGAGGCTGACCACAGAATGGAATAAATGTTTCTATGTCAGGAAGACAGAGATGAGATACTGAAATGACCAGCTAATTCAACACGTGGCAGAGATGGGGAAGGATACGAGACCATAACTGAACTTCTTGTATCACCAGAATCTACCAGGGCCTGTCGTGAACTCCACTGCTGTGGATCCAAGAAGGGATGCAGTGGAAAGTGCAAATATTTCAAGGTAAAGCTGCAGTTTGTCATTGTAGTGGCTTGTGTGTTCAGAACTAACGTTGCATTTAACTATAACCTCTTTTTTGGTGTCACTATGTCACTGCAGTTGTGTTTTCAGAGCTAGCATTGCATTTAAGCATTAAAAACAAACAAACAAAAACATTAGATTTCATTAATTTAGATGAAATCTTTTAAAGATACACTAATCCTAATTCAAACATTTGACCTAATGATGGCACTAGAGAGAAGGTCCTGGGTCACCAAAATCAATAGACTTCATCCTCAGAGGGCCATGAATGTTTCCAGATAATTTGAAAAGAATCAGATAAAAGCTCTTAGAGTTAAGGCGCTAATGTTAAAATATAAATAGTACCACTGCATTCCTCATCCTTAAAAATGTAGGACTGGGCACCGAGATCAAGACCCTTGGTGGTCTAGAGCCTGAGCTGCTAATAAAACAACAATGCATGGTGGCCATCTTGGACAGTAGTTGCCTCTGTGATGCCTCTATAGCCAAAAATTATCTTTAGGGTATGCTTGAACACTCTGCAAAATTTCACGCTTTTATTGTCAAAGTCACGATTCATTCACATATCTACTCCGCTATTAGTCATCTCAGCAACTTTGTCACTGGGGGCAGTTCTGACATCTTCTGGTAACTCCAAAGACAAGGGGAGTAATTCTGCATCCAGTTACAGCAGCATGTCTTCTCACTCGAACTGCAATCGTCTCCTTGATAAGCAGTCAGGAACATAATGTCTTGTGTCTCCATCGCAATTTGTCCCTTACAGTAGATCAGGTGTGGGTGTATATGCTGGTCCCATGTGATGCTGCTTCCACCACACTGTGGAACTGCCCTGGGTACTTGCTGGCAACCACCTAAGCAGACAAATTGTCAATTGCTACATCCAGAGGTAGTCATCTATCTGCCCCAACCAGGTGACAAGTAGGTTCCTTTTGGCTTTTCTGTTTGCATGGATCCTCTGTACTGAGGTATCTGAATGCTTGATCATGTAAAGAGAAACACACCACATAGTCATAGTATCAAAAGCCAATGTTTCCTCCTGATGCAAATACTGTAGTGCGTCTCATATAACTGTTTGAGATTAAACATTCTTGCAGTCCGCCAGGCTCCTGGAGAGTCATAGTGCCAAAGACATCAAGCACGCATGTCTTAAAGACTTAGACCTGTCACCTCTTGCAAAGGTATCAGTGTCATCAAACACCTCTCTCCTTTGACATCATGACTCCATAATGAAGATGTCCCTGCTAAAGCTAGTGCAACATTTTGATCAGAATCACATACACTTTGGGTGGGTGAGTCCAGGAAGCCAATGAAAACGTGGCTCTTTTTCTTTATCCAGGTCAGTTGCAAACTCATTCACTGATTACATAATCACCTGATAATTCTAGATCAATGAAGCTTTCCTCAGAGAGAAAGGCATGTTAGTTTCTGGATTCCACACCCCTACTCAGCATCCAGTCTACACATGCAATGACCCGCCTCTGTGTCCTTGTTCTCCTTTTGCTCTTCTTTTTCACTGAAGCAGTTGGTTTATATGTAAGTTCAGTAATCATAAGTGGGCGGAATCAAAACTTGTTACGTTCACCAAGGACATAATAAAATAAACTGCATTTACTTTATTTATTTATTTATTTGTGTGTCTGTCTGTTAGCAGGATTACGTCAAAACTACTGCACAGATTTTGATGAAATTTTCACCACAGATACATATTAGGCCATGGAACAACCCATGCAATTTTGGAGGTGATCCAGATCCAGATTCAGGAGCAAGTTTCACTTTATATAGGCTTTGAAGGATTACTATTAGCAGGATTACGTAAAAAACTACTGCACAGATTTTGACAAAATGTTCAACACTTATATATATTAGGCCATGGAAGACTCCATTAAATTTTGGAGGGGATATGAATCTGGATCCGGATTCTGGATAAAGTTTCACTTTTATACGCTTTGAAGTATTCTGCCAAAACTGGACTGGCGGACATCAGAAATCTGCCAGGGTTTGAAGTTTTATCTGGTTTTCTGTTTATTTTTTTGGTTTGTTTTATTATTTCTTTTTGGTACATTGCTTTTCTGTGTGTTTATTCTAATGCTTGTTTTTTTTCTGTTTGGGTCTGTCTTTGTCTATCTCTCTTGTCTGTCCGTGGCTTCTTGGTGGTGGGCGTCTCTTTCTCTCCCCCTCTCTCTCTCTCGCCATGCCCTTGTTCTGGTGCTTTCCACGCACACCTGTTCCTGATTTGCTGCTCATCACCTGGGTTATAAAGGGTTCATTGGGTGCTGTAGTTCCTCGCCAGATTGATGTGTCTTGTGCCTTCTCTCCAGCTCTGTTTTTCGTGTTTTATTGTCCTGCGTGCCTCATTGTTTTCCTGACCTCCTGCCTGTTTGAACGACCATGCCTGATCCTGATGATTTTTGGACTGCTGTGTTTTTTGGACTGCCTTCTCGTGTACCAACCTCTGCTATCCACACCAGTAAAGCCTTTTACTAACCAGAGCTGTTTGTTTGAGCCTCACATTTGTATCCAACCGGTTTTGACCAACCTGCCTGTTAATATCTTTGATTGCTCTTGTTCAAATAATGTTTTAATATTATTTTAGAAGAATGATGATGATCATTCACTCATTTTATGTCTTTTATCTGTGTCCAGGTCAAGCTGACAGGAGACTAAGCAGCTCAGATCAAGCCCTCTAAATCTGCCTGCAGAATCCTGAGGTGTTCCAAAGACAGCTGGCAAGTATAATCCCTCCAGCGTGTCCTGGGTTTTACCCCAGGGCATCCATCCAGCTGGATGTACCTGGAAGACCTCCCTAAGGAGATGACCAGGAAGCATCCTCACCAGGTCAACCAGAACCACCTCAGCTGGCTCATTTCAGTGCAAATGAACAGTGACTCTATTCTGAGTCCCTTCAAGATATTCAAGCTTGTCACCCTGTCCAGGAGTGTAAGCTCAGATGCATGATGGAGGAATCTCATTTCCGTCACTTGTATCCCCTCCCTGGATTGAAACCTTATTGTGATAGAGGGGTTTGTGGGCTCCAGTAATCCTGGGAGCTGTGTTGTCTAGAGCAATAGTTCCTGGAAGGGCCTCACTTGACAAATTGATCCCAGATGAGGAGACAGACAAGCACATGGTGGCCAGGCCTACATCCATGGGGCTCAGTTGGGCTCAGCTGGAACAAATAACCTGGTATCACCTCCATGTGGGCTCAGCACCTGCAAGAAGAGAATCAAGGGTTTAGTGCGATGTCCTATGGGCAGCCTACGGGGGCAGAACCCCACATTTATGAATTAAAACTGGTCAGGAAAAACAAACAAGCAAAAAATGAAAGGGCAGAGCCAGGAAACTTTAAAATCATTGGGTTGTTTTGGTATTCTTCAGTAACAAATGGTCTTGTTTGTCTTTGTGTTTGTATGAGTCAAATGTTCACTGTTCAAATTTTGCAAGTGCACATTTGCCTCAGGAAATCTTCCAGTCTGCTTGGAGCAGGAATATTTCTCCTTAAACAACTGATGGGTTTTAGCATCGTAGAGCACCGTGACCTTTACTGAAGAAAAAAACACAGCAACAGTTTTCCAGCAGAAGAAAGAAAAATGTCAACTGGATCCCAAGTGGCTGCAGCTGTTGCAGCACACATTTCAGAACCTTTTTTTTTTTACACAATGCATCGCATTCATGCCAAGAGTGGTTTTATGTTTTCCTCCTGTGTGCCAAATGGATCAGAGCACCAAAACGCCTTGTTTGTGAGTCAGAGAAGGCAAATAAAAGAGAGCAGAGGAGTGAACGGGGTCTGTGTGTTGGAGCAAACCAAGCAGAAAATAAAGCTGACCAGCCGCTCTGCAAGCCTTTCTCTCTGCCTGTGCATGCGCCTGCGCGTGCGTGTTGTGCTAAGCGGGACGTGATATTAGCAGTTGGGTTGTGCGATGGGTCAGAGCGACGCTTGAGTGGAAAGAGACAATATTGATTTTTCCTTTGCAGAGAATAAGTCAGGAAAAGTCCTGAGAGACAGCAGTGTTTTGTAGCTGCTGTCAGGAGAGTCACGCTGCTACAAAGTAAACAAACGAGCAATTAGCAATGCAACGTTTCATCATCACTCTAAAAACCTTCTTCATTCAAACATGAAATCAATCTGATTTTTTTTTTCACGTTCACCAGCAGCATGACATTTGTCCTTCTGATGTTATAAAACACAATCAGCACGTGCTGCGTGCAGAAGGTCAGTGAAGGTCATCTGGATCTGTTGTCTGATCCACAACAGTCAGCAGGCGTTACACACACACACCCTCAATTACTTTTTGATTTAAAGTCGAGCCTCCAAAGCAGATTTTTGACACCTGATGAGTCGTTTGTGGAGTAAAACCCTCAACACGGGTGCTAACAGGTGGTAAATGTTGTGCTGAAGCTCATGTCGATTCATCCTCAAAGTCTTAAACATGTTCACAAAATCTGTGACGTAGGGCACATCGCGACCTCAAACAGTGCGCAGTCACAGGTTACTGTAATATTTAGGAAATGCAGCGGTGGGCACAGTCCCACTAACCAATAATTAGTGTTGTGAAAGTGTAGTGACACGGACCCACAACAGGGGGCGCAAATGAACGGCCAATAGATGAGCCAAAAAGTAACAATTTAATGTTGTGAAATGTGCACAACGAACATACAGACAATCTCAGAATATAATTACAGTCAATCCACAAAAGGTGACGTTTGGGCAGGCTCGAGGATAGAAGACGTCCGTCCTGAGAAGAGCCGGAACCACACGATTTCCGCCGCCACAGAACCTGGTGAATACTGGAGCCGCCAAGTCCCGAATTCCCAGGTGATCACCGTCCCCGACTGTCGGATCTGGTACTGCTGGCGAGAACAAAGACAGTCAAGTGTGGGTGTGTGTACACCCAGTAACAACAATGGTGGGAATGCCACCTCCACCTCTCACTCAACAAGTTGCAGCGATCCCTCAGAGGAAAAAGAGTGCCGTCTTGCACAGCCTCCACAAAAAGGACCGGTACTCCTGCAAACACTCACAATAAACTGTTTACAAAATACCACAAAAAGGCTGAGGATATTACCTCTAATGAAGTACGATATCTCGGCGATGAGGTGGAGATGACGTCTGGGTTTTATGGAGTGCGATGATGTAGAATGCGTGACAGCTGTCAGGAATTAATGAGTGACAGCTGTCACTCCCGGCTGTGTCCGTGGCGGCAGCGCCCCCTCGTGCCTGAAGCCCGCACTTCAGGCAGGGCACCCTTTGGTGGTGGGCCAGCAGTACCTCCTCTTCTGGCAGCCCACACAACAGGACCCCCCCCCTCAACGGGCGCCTCCTGGCGCCCGACCAGGCTTGTCCGGGTGTCTGCGGTAGAAATCAGCCAGGAGGGCCGGGTCCAGGATGAAGCTCCTCTTCACCCAGGAGCGTTCTTCGGGTCCATACTCCTCCCAGTCCACCAAATACTGGAACCCCCGGCCCATTCGACGGACGTCCAGGAGCCGGCGCACTGTCCAAGCCGGCTCCCCGTCAATGATCCGGGCAGGAGGCGGCGCCGGACCGGGAGCACAGAGGGGCGAGATGTGGCGAGGCTTGAGTCTGGACACATGAAAAACCGGGTGGATCCGCAGTGAAGCTGGGAGTTGGAGCTTCACTGCGGCAGGACTGAGGATTTTGAGGATCTTGAAAGGTCCAATGTAACAGTCCTTCAACTTGGGGGAGTCCACTTGGAGGGGGATGTCCTTCGTGGACAGCCACACCTCCTGCCCGGGCTGGTAAGCAGGGGCCGGGGATCGCCGGCGGTCCGCATGGGTCTTCGCCCTCGTCCGGGCCTTCAACAAGGCAGAACGGGCGGAGCGCCACACCCGACGGCACTTCCGCAGGTGGACCTGGACCGAGGGCACACCGACCTCTCCCTCCACCACGGGAAACAATGGGGGCTGATACCCCAAACACACCTCAAATGGGGAGAGGCCAGTGGCAGAGGACACCTGGCTGTTATGCGCATACTCGATCCAGGCCATATGTTCACTCCAGGCCGTCGGGTGTGCGGATGTTACGCAGCACAGGGCTTGCTCCAACTCCTGATTGGCCCGTTCTGCCTGTCCATTGGTCTGCGGGTGATACCCGGACGAGAGGCTCACAGTGGCCCCCAGTTCCCAGCAGAAACTCCTTCAGACGTGTGAGGAGAACTGGGGACCACGATCAGAGACGATGTTGGTGGGTATCCCATGCAGACGGACGACGTGGTGGACCAGGAGGTCTGCTGTCTCCTGGGCTGTTGGGAGCTTCGGGAGGGCCACGAAGTGGGCCCCCTTGGAGAATCGGTCCACTATCGTGAAGATGGTGGTGTTGCCCTGGGACGGCGGGAGGCCGTGACGAAATCCAGGCCGATATGGGACCAGGGGCGATGAGGCACAGGAAGTGGCTGGAGAAGCCCTTGGGACCTCTTGTGGTCAGCCTTGCCCCTGGCACAGGTGGTGCAGGCCTGGATATACTCCCGGATGTCGGCCTCCATAGACGCCCACCAGAAGCGCTGCCGGACAACTGCCACGGTCCTTCGCACCCCTGGATGACAGGAGAGCTTGGAACCGTGACAGAAGTCCAAGACTGCAGCTCTGGCCTCTGGTGGGACGTATAGACGGTTCTTCGGACCGGTTCCGGGGTCCGGGCTCCGTGCCAGGGCCTCCCGGACGGTCTTCTCCACGTCCCAGGTGAGGGTGGCCACGATAGCGGACTCCGGGATGATGGGCACTGGTGGATCCGACAGCACTGTTTTGACTTCGTCTTCGTGTACCCGGGACAAGGCATCCGATCTCTGGTTCTTGGTCCCGGGGCGATAGGTGATCCGGAAGTCAAAACGTCCGAAGAACAGTGACCAGCAGGCTTGCCTGGGGTTCAGCCGCTTGGCGGTCCTGATATACTCCAGGTTCCGATGGTCAGTGAAAACCGTGAATGGCACAGATGCTCCCTCCAACAGGTGTCTCCACTCCTCAAGAGCCTCTTTCACTGCAAGGAGTTCTCGATTGCCGACGTCATAGTTCCGTTCAGCTGGGGTCAACCTGCGAGAAAAGTAGGCACACGGGTGAAGAACCTTATCGGTCTCTCCGCTCTGGGATAGCACGGCTCCTATCCCTGAGTCAGAGGCGTCCACTTCAACCACGAACTGGCGGCTAGGGTCGGGCTGCACCAAAACTGGCGCAGTAGAGAACCGTCGTTTCAACTCCTTGAACGCGGCTTCGCACCAATCCGACCAGGTGAAGGGAACTTTTGGAGAGGTCAGGGGGCTAACTACCTGACTGTAGCCCTTAATGAACCTCCTATAGAAATTAGCGAAGCCGAGGAACTGTTGCAGCTTTCTACGGCTTGTTGATTGGGGCCAATCTCTCACCGCCGCAACCTTGGCCGGATCAGGGGCGACGGAGTTAGAGGAGATGATAAACCCCAGGAAGGACAAAGACGTGCGGTGAAACTCGCACTTCTCGCCCTTCACAAACAGTCGGTTCTCTAATAACCGCTGCAGGACCTGATGTACATGCTGGACATGGGTCTCAGGATCCGGAGAAAAGATGAGAATATTGTCCAGATATACGAAGACGAATCGGTGCAGGAAGTCCCGCAAGACGTCGTTAACCAAGGCTTGGAACGTCGCGGGGGCGTTGGTGAGGCCGAACGGCATGACCAGGTACTCAAAGTGACCTAACGGGGTGTTAAATGCCGTCTTCCATTCGTCTCCCTTCCGGATCTGAACCAGGTGATACGCATTTCTAAGATCCAGCTTAGTAAAGATTTTGGCTCCATGCAGGGGGGTGAACACGGAATCCAACAATGGCAACGGGTATCGGTTGCGAACCGTAATCTCATTCAGCCCCCTGTAATCAATGCATGGACGGAGTCCGCCATCTTTCTTGCCCACAAAAAAGAAACCTGCACCCATCGGGGAGGTGGAGTTCCGGATCAGCCCGGCAGCTAATGAGTCCCGGATGTACGTCTCCATTGATTCGCGCTCAGGTCGTGAGAGGTTGTACAGCCTGCTGGACGGGAACTCAGCGCCTGGAACCAAATCAATGGCACAATCGTACGGACAGTGTGGGGGAAGGGTGAGTGCCAGATCCTTGCTGAAGACGTCAGCAAGATCGTGGTACTCAACCGGCACTGCCGTCAGATTGGGAGGGACTTTGACCTCCTCCTTAGCCTGTAAACCGGGAGGAACCGAGGATCCTAAACACACCCGATGGCAGGTTTCGCTCCACTGAACCACCACCCCAGACGGCCAATCAATCCGGGGATTGTGCTTCAACATCCATGGGAAGCCCAAAATCACGCGGGAGGTAGAAGGAGTTACAAAAAACTCAATCTCCTCCCGATGGTTTCCAGACACCACCAGAGTTACTGGTTGTGTCTTGTGTGTGATTAAAGGGAGGAGGGTGCCATCTAGTGCCCGCACCTGCACTGGCGAAGGAAGCGCCACCAGAGGGAGCCCTACCTCCCTTGCCCATCTGCTGTCTAGCAGATTCCCTTCTGACCCCGTGTCCACCAGTGCTGGGGCTTGAAGGGTTAAATCCCCGCTCAGGATTGTCCCTGTCTCATTGACAGCAGCACGTTTGAAGCGGTCTCTCCTCTGTTAGGGTGATCAAACACTGTTCTGAACTCCCCCACAAACCCAGTGTATGATGATAACAACCGTGAGTTCTGTTCCCAGAGCGCCGTAGCCCAGGCGCGTGCTTTACCCCGAAACAGAGCAATCACATAAGCTATTTTACTAGCATCTGATGCGTACATGACGGGACGTTGTGCGAAGACGAGCGAACACTGCATGAGAAAGTCCGCGCACGTCTCCACACAACCTCCGTACGGCTCAGGAGGGCTTATGTATGCTTCAGGGGATGGTGGGAGGGGTTGTTGAACCACCACTGGAACGTTCATATCCTGCACAGGGTCGACAGGAGGAGGAGCTGTAGCAGCGCCCTGAGCGCTCACCGCCATCTGTGCGGAGAGAGCCTCCACCCTGCGGTTCAGGAGGATGTTTTGCTCGGTCATTTGATCCAACCGAGCCGTGAAGGCGGCGAGAATGTGCTGCAGCTCACCAATCACGCCTCCTGCAGACGCCTGCGCTCCCTGCTCTCCCATTGGTCGTTCAACAGCCGGGTGACGCCCCTCGGAGTCCATGACGCTGGCCGAGATATCCTGTTGTGAAAGTGTAGTGACACGGACCCACAACAGGGGGCGCAAATGAACGGCCAATAGATGAGCCAAAAAGTAACAATTTAATGTTGTGAAATGTGCACAACGAACATACAGACAATCTCAGAATATAATTACAGTCAATCCACAAAAGGTGACGTGTGGGCAGGCTCGAGGATAGAAGACGTCCGTCCTGAGAAGAGCCGGAACCACACGATTTCTGCCGCCACAGAACCTGGTGAATACTGGAGCCGCCAAGTCCCGAATTCCCAGGTGATCACCGTCCCCGACTGTCGGATCTGGTACTGCTGGCGAGAACAAAGACAGTCAAGTGTGGGTGTGTGTACACCCAGTAACAACAATGGTGGGAATGCCACCTCCACCTCTCACTCAACAAGTTGCAGCGATCCCTCAGAGGAAAAAGAGTGCCGTCTTGCACAGCCTCCACAAAAAGGACCGGTACTCCTGCAAACACTCACAATAAACTGTTTACAAAATACCACAAAAAGGCTGAGGATATTACCTCTAATGAAGTACGATATCTCGGCGATGACGTGGAGATGACGTCTGGGTTTTATGGAGTGCGATGATGTAGAATGCGTGACAGCTGTCAGGAATTAATGAGTGACAGCTGTCACTCCCGGCTGTGTCCGTGGCGGCAGCGCCCCCTCGTGCCTGAAGCCCGCACTTCAGGCAGGGCGCCCTTTGGTGGTGGGCCAGCAGTACCTCCTCTTCAGCGGCCCACACAACAGTGTGGGCCGCCAGAAGAGGAGGTACTGCTGGCCCACCACCACCAGAGGGCGCCCTGCCTGGAGTGCGGGCTCCAGGCACCAGAGGGCGCCGCCGCCTCACGGGAGCAGCTACGGTGACAGCTGTCACCCATTACCTGAGACAGCTGACGGCAATCATCAGTGGGGTATATCAGCAGGACGGCACCTCCACCTCATTGCCGAGATATCGTTTCTACCGGAGAGGTAACGTATCGAAGCTAACGGAGTGTATCTTTTTGGATTGTGCTAGTTTGTGGATTACTGTTCCAACGAGAGGTGGTGGTAACTTCCCTGCTGTTCGGAGTCCTGGGTGCAAACGCGCCCCCATCTAACTGTCCTTTGTTCCTCGCCAGCAGTACCAGGTCCGACACGCGGAGGCAGTGGCCACCTGGGAGTTCGGGACTTGGCGGCTCCAGTATTCCCGGGGTCCTGTGGCGGAGGAAGCCGTGTGGTTCCGGTCTTACCTTGGAGAGGCGTCTCCTATCTTCGAGCCTGCCCACACGACACTTTTGTGAATTGACTGTTGTTCATTTCCGTGATTGGTTGTATTCGTTGTGCATATTCACAACAGTAAAGCGTTGTTATTTTGACTTACTCCATTGTCCGTTCATTTGCGCCCCCTGTTGTGGGTCCGTGTTCCTACACTTTCACAACACACACAACAATTAGTGAAGCTTACTTTTTCTTTAGCAGATTAGCTTTTCAGCTAACTTTGAAAACCATCAGCGGACCAGTTAGCTTCCGCTAAATTTAGTTCCGCTAACTTTCAGTTTGCTATCATTTATTTGCTGGTATAGTGAGTAAAGCTGTTCATATTATGGTTGTATCACTCATTCAAAAGAAATGTGTTTTGTTGATATGAGTTAATTCAGCAGCAACCTTTGTGAAAAAATGGCATGTTTTTTGTTTATTTCAGTTTCATGACAATATATCATTTTAACGTGGAATACCACGCACAACTTATAGTTGGTCTGTTCACACTTCCATCCAGTAGATGGCAGTGTTCTATGCATTTTGATGGAGGGAGTAAGTGATGAGAGGAGAATCCGTCATTTCCCATAATAGTGGGGCGGCCATTCGGAATGCCAGCGTGTGACTCATACGTCTGGCACATTTTGGACACAAGTTGCAGGTAAGCTTTGTGACTGTTGACACACGTTTCTTGTAATTTACTCATAAGTCTAAATATGAGGTCTGTCAATAAAGTATAGGTCCTTTTTATTTTTTTCAAAAACTATGGATTTCATTCATATGTTTTTACGTCAGATATGCTTGAACCCTAGTGCGCATGCGTGAGTTTTTCCACGCCTGTCGGTGACGTCATTCGCCTGTGAGCACTCCTTGTGGGAGGAGTCGTCCAGTCCCTCGTCAGAATTCCTTTGTCTGAGAAGTTGCTGAGAGACTGGCGCTTTGTTTGATCAAAATTTTTTCTAAACCTGTGAGACACATCGAAGTGGACACGGTTCGAAAAATTAAGCTGGTTTTCGGTGAAAATTTTAACGGCTGATGAGAGATTTTGAGGTGATACTGTCGCTTTAAGGACTTCCCACGGTGCGAGACGTCGTGCAGCGCTCTCAGGCGCCGTCGTCAGCCTGTTTCAAGCTTAAAACCTCCACATTTCAGGCTCTATTGATCCAGGACATCGTGAGGAGAACAGAGAAGTTTCAGAAGAAGTTGGTTTCAGCATTTTATCTGGATATTCCACTGTTAAAGGAGATTTTTTTTAATGAAAGACGTGCGGGCGGATTGCAGCGTCGGCTCGCAGCCGCTGTGACGCTCCGCCACAGGAAAAACACCTCTGTTGAAAGCCTTAAGGACAAGTTGGAACATGTCCAGCTGTTAAACAATTTCTCATATACTCACTCCACTGAAAGCCATCAAAAGCCGCCTGGATTTTACAAATGGTTATCAACACGGAGGTGTTTTTCCTGTGCCGCCGCACCGCGCCGGCTGCGTCCCGACGCGCGGACCCGTCCGCACGTCTTTCATTAAAAAAATCTCCTTTAACAGTGGAATATCCGGATAAAATGCTGAAACCGACTTCTTCTTAAACTTCTCTGTTCTCTCACGATGTCCTGGATCAATAGAGCCTGAAATGTGGAGGTTTTCAGCTTGAAACAGGCTGACGACGGCGCCTGGGAGCGCTGCATGACGTCTCGCACCGTGGGAAGTCCTTAAAGCGACAGTATCACCTCAAAATCTCTCATCAGCCGTTAAAATTTTCACCGAAAACCAGCTTAATTTTTCGAACTGTGTCCACTTCGATGTATCTCACAGGTTTAGAAAAAATTTTGATCAAACAGAGCGCCAGTCTCTCAGCAACTTCTCAGACAAAGGAATTCCAACGAGGGGCTGGACGACTCCTCCCACAAGGAGTGCTCACAGGCGAATGACGTCACCGACAGGCGTGGAAAAACTCACGCATGCGCACGAGGGTTCAAGCATGTCTGACGTAAAAACATATGAATGAAATCCATATAGTTTTTGAAAAAATAAAAAGGACCTATACTTTATTGACAGCCCTCGTATGTCCATTGGACAGCAAAGACAGCTAATATGTAGTCAAGTTAACTTTGAGGTATATGTTGTTAAGGATTTTGTATATATGTTATCACTGTTAAACATTTGTACATTTGTCTTCTTTCTCATGAGAACGGTGTTGTGCTGTTTTGCACTTCACCCTGAGAATGTACGTGTTATTCAACCTTGTTTTAGCTTTGTCTTCTTTCTCATGAGAACGGAGATGTGCTGTTTTGCACCTGTCTTAATGCAATCCTGAGAATTCAATTTTGTTTTAGCACTCTGGGGTCAATCTGAGCTGGGAATGAAGGGCTGGATGTACTTATTATTATAATATAACTTTGTTTTCGCAGCCTCTAACGACTGGGAGTAAGAGAACGTTTTGACTATTGTGATGTGGTGTTTAGTGTGAAGGAGTGTGAAAGACAGGACACTTCAGGCAGATGCAGAACAGCTGATACCTGCAACAGACGAACGAGATGTGCTGACCTGAAAGTGTTCTTCCTTACAGCTGCACTTATTGACGTATGCGTTTATGTTATGGGAAGAAACTTGTCTTGCGTCATCACCCCCACCCTTAGGACAAGTTTCTTGTTTATGTGATGAGGGCGTCTCTTAATAAAAAGAGCGGAAAAGCAGGCCAGACTTTAGTGTAGCCTTGGTGTACAGCCTGGCCGCACTCCGCGCGTAACATTTGACTTTCTGTCTCACTGGTGTTTCTTGACTCTGTTTGTCTTGTTAAAGGTTTTAAAAATGTTTGGAGGAGAAAATACCCAACATTGACTGGGGGCTCGTCCGGGATTTCAACAACACCGGAGGTGTCCGGCGGAGGTCGTCAAGTCCAGACGTAAATCCTTGGCCAAGGTCCGATCGATCGATTGATCGTGTCTGCAATTGTCGACCACCGTTGGCATTGTCTGGTTGACGAGATTTTCCCGAAGAAGACAGACAGGAAGTCGAGTCAGTGAGTAAAATTTCTTTGTAAACAGTACTGAGTAAGTGGTGAGCAGATCACATAAAACAGTTAAATTCCGCAAGCGATGATACAGAATCGTCTGTTAATGCAAAGCAGTTAAACTCTGTAAGGAGGGTGCGGACTCCTCTGTTGTAATACGCGAACCGGTAGGGGATAAAAGTGATCACATAAAACAGTTAAACTCCGTAAGCGATGATACAGAATCGTCTGTTAATGCAAAGCAGTTAAACTCTGTAAGGAGGATACGGACTCCTCTGTTTTAATACGTAAAGGAAATCCCGGGTAGGAATATGTGCACTGTAAAAAAGCAGTTAAATTTGGCAGGGACGGCGGAGTCCCCTAATGCAGGACATTAGTTAAATTTCACGGGAGGGCGAGCTCCCCTGGCATACGCGTACGATTATTAAAAGTGTTTCTATGTGTAAATAGTGTTTTGTGTAAGTGTAAATAACTGTGTGAAAGTGTAATACTTTGGACAACGTTAGTGACAACCGTGCGTGTGGAAGCAGCAGGCAAGTGATTCCGCTTCCTACGGGGAGGTGAAAGGAATCAACCACACGACGGCAAATTGATTGTCACGTCCAAAGAAAGTGTGAAAACTTCAGATTTAGAACACCCTAGGTGTGCCCCCGTCTGAAGTCCAAATTATAACAAGGGATAAAAAATATAATAAAAATGGGGGGTAAGACGTCTAAAAATAAGGAAAATTTATCAACTGACGACTGGAAATTTATGGAAGCAAAAAATCCAAAAACAACAAAAAATTGGAGACCTGGATTAATAAACATGACTTTGACGGACGACTGAACCTGATCAGCATACAGAAGCTAAAGAAGGAGTTAGAACAGAAACATAAAGGTGATGAGAAAAAGATGCAGAAAGTAGGGGCAGATTTAGTGGCATTTTGGGAGGAAGAAGCAGAGAACAGACAGAAAGGAGCAGAGAAGCGACGATTAGAGAAAGCGAGGAAAAAGAAAGCTGTAGGTAAGGCAGAAGAAGATGTGATAATTCAGCACAGAGAACCAGAACAGCCTCAACAACCACCGCCGGCTGGATCGTCGGTGACAAAGAGACCTTTATCTCCTCTACCAGAGGATGACGATGTACCGCCACCACAGTATGATTTGGCAGTAAAACCTAAGGTAAAAAGAGAAAAACCAGAAAAACCACAAACACGCAGTCAAGCAAAAGTGCCTACAGCCCCTCCCATGGTGGAACACAGTGACCAGGGAGGTGCCTATCCTATGATAGAAGTACCAAATCCTCGTGCAGGAACAGCAGGACAGCTACCAACCATGCTCGTTTATCGGACATGGAATGCTGATGATATCAAAGCAGCAGTCGACATGATACCATCGCCACATGTCGATATCGAGGGCTTTATGCAGGATATAGAAAACATTAGAACATCTTACCACCTTAATGGACCTGAAGTCCAACAGGTGTGGATGAAAGCATGTGGCCCTAAATGGAGTCAGGTACGCGGAGACTGGAATCCTGCAGATCAACAAGGCGTACCACTGACACATGATGATCTAGTCTTAGAAACAAGAGTGGAAGCTATGATTACACGTGCAAAAGGAGTGTTAGGACCAAAGATAAATTATACTGAAATTACCAGGACAACTCAGAAAGAAGGAGAGCCATGGACAGAGTTTAGGTGCAGGTTTGAGAATGTATTTAGGGTCCAGAGTGGCATATTGCCAGGAACACCTGTGTATGAACAACAATTGAAAAACGCTCTGATCCAACATTCCAATAAGGATATAAAAGCTTGGATACAGAAACATTGGATTGGATTGCCTACAGGCACATTGGAAGAAACACATACACACTGCTGTCATGCAGAAGAAGTCTTAAAGCAGAAAAAGACAAGAAACAGCGACAAAGGAGTGTATGTAGCACATGGAGATGATGAAATATGTTACCAGCAGGGTAACGTAAGACAGCAGAAGCAGTGCAAACGCCCCAAAAAGCCATGGCAAAATAGACAAGGTGGACAGCCACAACATCAAGGACCATGGCAACCACAACAGCAGCACAGACAGGGAGGGCCACCACGTGGTCCCCTGATTTGTTGGAACTGTGGAAGAGAGGGACATATGTATAGAAATTGTCCGAATCCACCTACTGAGGGAGCAGCAGGGAGAATTCCACAACGGAATAATCCTCCGCAGCCACAGTATCCACAATGACTAGAATCCATAATCCATGATTCCACATCAGATAGGCAGTCTGATTGTGATATGGATCTGTGTGCCTTGCTGGGAAATCCGGTACCAAAACCAGAAGTGACTTTGTTGGTAAATGGACGACCAGTGACATTCCTTTGTGATACAGGAGCATGTAGAACCACATGTAATGACAACATACCTGTCCATCAATTGAGCAACGAAATCTTTAGGGTTCGCTCTGCAAATGGACAAACATCAGACGTCCCTATCACCAAACCCATAACGTTGACAGATCCATTTGGCCTGACGTGTACTATGTCAGTGTTGAGCATGCCACAATGTCCAGTTAACCTCCTAGGACGAGATGGATTGACTGCATTGGGCTTGTCCATAATTGTGGAACAAGGGAAATTAGTTGTTGAACGCACAGGAGGCGTTAACATGGTAAGAGAAGAAAGCGATGACCCCACATTCCACTATTACTATACATTTGACATTTCAGAAGAAGATGCTGCAGGATGGGGTAAAGATGTCGTCTTGCAAGCGACAGCCCTACTAAAAAATCCTGAACAACAGATGTCACCACCTGACCTGCATGTCACAATGTGGCATAAAGATCCTCCAGGTCCGGATGGTGACTATGAAACTAAATTGAAAAATGTTTCACCTGTGAAACTGACAATGACCGATTTGATTCATGATGGCAACTCAACAGCTGTCATAACAGTAACAGGCGCCACTGAAGATGTATCAAAATTGAGATTCACAGGTATGCCATTACATATGTCACTTTGTAAACCATATTTGACAGAATGGCAAGAATTGGGACTGACAGTCATAACAGCTTTGTCAGCCACTGATTGGAGCAGAGTTGGCCCACGAACGGAGTTCAGTCCATCAACCAAGTTGTATAAAGTGCCAGTTAATGTCTCATTGGTGCTGACAGCTGGAACACACATTGATGTGTCCACTTCACAATCCTGAGTGTTTCAGTTGAGTCCTGAAGAGGATGCTCTTCTCTCTTCAGTACCGTCAGGATTGTGGACAACAGGTCCTTCAGACGTAGGACTGATTAAAAAATGCACAACCTGTAGTTATAAGGCCAAAAACAGAATACAGACCATGTGTAAGACAGTATCCATTGAAACCTGATGCAATTGAAGGAATCAGGCCAGTAATAGAGAATTTATTAACAGCAGGAGTAATAGTGCCATGTCCAGATTCACCATGTAACACACCCATATTTCCTGTAAAAAAAGGCTCCGCCCTCAGTGGGATAGAGAATGATTCAAGATCTGCAGGCAGTAAATGCTGCTGTAGTAAAAAGAGCTCCATGTGTACCAGATCCGCACACACTGTTAAGCTCATTGAGATTAAATTCTAGTTGTTTTTCTGTAATAGATATCAGTAATGCATTTTTTTTTTTTCCGTACCAGTACACCCAGATAGTCAATTCTGGTTTGCTTTTACCTTTAAAGGACAACGATATACATTCACCAGATTACCGCAGGGTTACGCAGAGAGTCCAACTATTTATTCTCAAGTCATGTCAGCATGTTTAGCCAATTTCGTTCCACCGGCAGATAGCCAACTATTAGTGTATGTTGATGACATTTTGATTGCCTCTGACACACGAGAAAACTGCATAACTGACACAGTAGCATTATTATGTTTCTTATTTGATAATGGCCACAAAGTGAGTAGAAACAAAGTTCAGTTGTGTAGGGATAAAGTAAAATATTTAGGACATGAGTTATCAGCCACAGGGCGTACGATCCTGTCTGACAGGAAGGAAGCAATTTTGCACGCTCCAAAACCACAAACCAAAAAGCAGATGATGTCATTTCTTGGACTGACTAATTACTGCAGGGCATGGATTCCCTGCTATGCAGAATTGACTAGTCCACTTTCTGATTTGATGTACAAGGATGATATTTCAATGTCAACCGTGTTGGAATGGAACAAAGATGCTGAGGAAGCTTTTGTAAAAGTAAAACAAACATTAGTGTCATCCACAGTTTTGGCACTACCAGATTATAGTAAACCATTCATTCAAACAGTTGATTGTAAGAATAAGTTCATGACTAGTGTTTTGGTTCAAGTGTATGGCTCAAAATTGAGGCCAGTTGCCTACTACTCATCTAAATTGGATGCAGTAGCAAGTGCTTTACCACCATGCATACAAGCTGTTGTTGCAGCCTCTATGGCTGTTCAAAGTAGCAGTAATGTTGTTCTATTCCATCAGCTGACATTGAAAGTTCCACATGCAGTCTCTGCACTTCTGTTGCAGACAAACATGAGCCTTTTGTCCCCAGCAAGACATCTTTCGTGCATGTCCTTGCTATTATCACAGCCACACCTTACGGTAGAGCGCTGTACAACATTGAATCCCTCCACATTGATACCTTTACCTGAGGATGGTGAGCCGCACAATTGTCTTGATGTAGCAACAGTTTGTACAAAAGCACGCCCAGACCTCCGGGACACACCCATCCCAAACAGTACAATCGTGTATGTGGATGGTTCTTCCACCAAAAATGCTTATGGACAAACGCAATCTGGATATGCTGTCGTCACAAATTCAGAAGTATTAGATTCTGCTTCATTGCCATCGTCATTTTCAGCACAAGCAGCTGAATTAGTTGCTTTAACTGCAGCTTGCTATCTGTTTCAAGGTACGGCCGTATCAATTTATACGGACAGCCAGTACGCTTTCAGCACAGTGCATGTGTTTGCAAAACTGTGGGAGGAGCGTGGAATGGTGACATCGTCTGGAAAGCCAGTGACTCATGCCACTCTCCTAACTGCCCTACTGCAAGCTGTGAAGTTGCCTCAACAAATTGCTATATGCAAATGTGCGGCTCACACCAATGGCTCTGACAGTGTTTCAAAAGGAAATGATTTTGCTGACAGAGCAGCAAAAGAGGCAGCAGCAGCTTCTTCTATTTTTGTTGTACAGGAAACTACTCCAGATTTGCATTTAGGTCATACACTGCTTGCTGACATGCAACAGCAGGCAACAGACAGAGAAAAACAAATGTGGATAGCTAAAGGAGCTACGTATGCAAATGACTTGTACGTATGACCACAAAAGAAACCCATATTGCCAAAAAATATGTTTAAATGGGCAGCTATTATGAGCCATGGCGTGACGCATGTCTCATCAGGGGGTATGATATCGCAATTGCAATCTATTTTTTGTCTTTATGGGTTCGATGCATATGCAAAACAGCATTGTAGAGCATGCATGATATGTGCAAAACACAACTCACAAGGCAATTTGAGACCCCAAAGAGGTAAATTTCCAACACCACAATATCCCTTTCAAGTGATTCATATGGATTATATACAGCTGAGTAAACATGAAGGGAAGGAATTTTGTTTAGTCATAATTGATGCCTTCTCAAAATGGGTAGAATTGTTCCCTACAAAACATGCAGATTCACTTACAGTGGCTAAAGCATTATGCAAAGACATCATCCCACGATTTGGAATACCAGAAACAGTCTATTCAGATAATGGAGCGCATTTTGTTAATACAATAGTGCAATACGTAGGAGAAGCACTACAGGTTAATCTCAAAAATCATTGTTCTTATCATCCACAAAGCGCCGGATTAGTGGAAAGGATGAATGGAACAGTAAAAAACAGACTTAGAAAGACAATGGAGGAAACAGGCAGACCATGGACGCATTGTGTAGATTTGGTAAAAATGTATATAAACATAACTAGTACCATGGGGTTGACACCGTATGAAACATTGTTTGGCAGAAAATATCGATTGCCATATTATGGACAAATTTGGGATGTACCTGAGGAAGCCAATTTGGCGGATTACATGAGAAAAATGTTAGAAGGACAACGAGGGAGAGATCCAAACACTGATGATCCCATTTCTCCACAGGAGGACCCTAAAGTGGTACCTGGAGACTGGGTGTTGATAAGAAGCATCAAGAGAAAACACTGGCATTCACCTAAATGGGAAGGGCCCTATCAAGTACTACTCACAACACCCACAGCTTTGAAAATTGGGGAAAGAAGTACATGGATTCATTTAACTCACCGTAAGAAAGTCATTTCTGCAGACACAGACAAACAGTAAGAACAGTAGGACAAGACTAGTAATAGTGTGTGAGCTTGGTGTTAAGATCCAGGTTAGACACGAAAGCTAGCAGAAGACATTAAGAAGCCACTGTTCTGAACATAGGTGTGCTGTAGTGTGCAGAAATGGCGAAAGAAAAAAATAAAAAGAACGGGGGTTTCTGGACCCCACGGACAGTCCTTGTTATGCTACTTTTCTTTTTTGAATTGGGATTATTATTAAAAGCCATGAGCACGGGACATGATAATAAGGATCACATCCACAGATTGCAGAGACCAAAAAGAAGTAACGAAGACCCCAGTCCGATAATAAATGCCACAGTACATAGCTGTAATGGGAATAATGCGTACCGATTTGGTGTACAAGCCTGCATTCCTAGAAATACATCTGTGATCATCTCTGTACCATATAGTGGTCTTACCCATGGAATGCCGGATGGTGACAGAGGGACTAATTACGGAAATAGTTTCTCATGGTATATGACCAACGATCAACAAGATAGGAGATGGGAAACGTTGGTAGCCGATGAATGGAGTAGATGGACACCAAGATGGGCACAAACCGAGTGGGCTAAGTACCAGAGTCAAATTCTCAAAATGTATCAAACAGATGATAAGCTGTCTATAGTGGTGAATACCACAGAAAAAGGAACCATATTCCCACCTGATATAGAGGGAGACTGTTGGTTGTTCCTCCTTTGGGTATACAAACAAGGAAAAGATCCGTATTTCCATTTCTTCCTCTGTGAAACAGATAGAGTACAGCAACCAATATTGACCGAATTAAGTACGTCAAAGGGGGTGTCCATACAAGCAAAGGGGGTGCCCATACAAGCAAAGGGGGTGCCCATACAAGCAAAGGGGGTGTCTGTACAAGGCACAAAAGACATGAAGGCAGATGACTGGTTCCTAGTAACTACAGGAATTAGTGGACAAAATAACAATTGGCTTTTAATGGCAGAACAAGCAGGACTAGCAGCAAAGAAGGACTGTGTTGTATGTATGGGACCCAGACCTATATTACAGGTAATACCGGCAGCATTACCCAAAGACTGTCTACTGACTGCTATGACACAGACATACATTGCGGCAAACAACAATTGTTCTAAGTGGGACAAGATCTATCCAGTGACCAAATTGACTAAGATTAAACCTTTATTCTCAAGCAAAGTTGGGCATGCTAACCATACATGTGTACACTTGACAGGGACAAGTAAGACTTTGGGTAGCTTAAACCACACCGCCTGGTGTAAGAATGTGGTCCATAGTGCTCCCACATTCAAACCTGTCGGGAGGAGTGACGTATGGTGGTGGTGTGGGGATAACAGAATCTTTGACAGACTGCCACGGAATGTGTCAGGTTATTGTGCATTAATATCATTATTGTTACCAGTTGAAGCCATACCCATGACCCCTGAAGACGTTACGACATATGCAGCCTCTCTTATTCCTGAAGAGTGGCAGAAAGGCATAGCCAGACATAGAGTGAAAAGAGATTGGAAAGGAGTGGGAAATCCAACATATATTGACGCAATAGGAGTCCCCAGGGGAGTGCCTGACGAGTATAAACTGGTTAATCAAATAGCAGCTGGATTCGAATCTTCCATCTGTTGGTGGTGCTCAATTAATAAAAACGTGGACAGAATAAACTACATCCACTACAATGTACAGAAATTAGGAAATTGGACTGAGGAAGGATTTAAGGCTGTCCATTCACAGTTAGAAGCCACGTCCCTTATGGCCTTCCAGAATCGTATTGCTCTGGATATGTTGTTGGCAGAGAAAGGAGGTGTTTGTGCCATGTTCGGAGAACAATGCTGCACATTCATTCCCAACAACACGGCTGCAGACGGCAGTCTCACTCAAGCCATTGACGGGCTGAGGACGTTGAACAGGAAGATGAAAGAGCACAGTGGAGTAAACATTGAAGGCTGGGATTGGTGGCTGGAAGGGATGGGAAAATGGAGGTCTTTGATTTCTTCACTATTAGTGTCTATAGCAGTATTTGCTGCAATTCTAACATTGTGTGGATGTTGTTGTATTCCATGTCTCCGAGGCCTTGTAAATAGAATGATAACCACAGCAATAAGTCCAGGACCAGGAGGGGGTCCGGCATCATATCCACTTCTGGGGACAGACGACAACGAGGAGGACGATGGCTCTCCTGACCTGTACCCAGACCAATGGAAGTATGATGACCCAGACACCGATGATGGTGACAATGACGACATCACCTCTGGGGTGTAAGCCTAGAGAGAGAACATACCATGATGAACCTCTTAGTGAAAATCTCAAAAAGAAGTGCTAAGCTGAGTGATGCCTACTATATGTTTAACAGGCGATAAACAGGAGGGGAATGTTAAGGATTTTGTATATATGTTATCACTGTTAAACATTTGTACATTTGTCTTCTTTCTCATGAGAACGGTGTTGTGCTGTTTTGCACTTCACCCTGAGAATGTACGTGTTATTCAACCTTGTTTTAGCTTTGTCTTCTTTCTCATGAGAACGGAGATGTGCTGTTTTGCACCTGTCTTAATGCAATCCTGAGAATTCAATTTTGTTTTAGCACTCTGGGGTCAATCTGAGCTGGGAATGAAGGGCTGGATGTACTTATTATTATAATATAACTTTGTTTTCGCAGCCTCTAACGACTGGGAGTAAGAGAACGTTTTGACTATTGTGATGTGGTGTTTAGTGTGAAGGAGTGTGAAAGACAGGACACTTCAGGCAGATGCAGAACAGCTGATACCTGCAACAGACGAACGAGATGTGCTGACCTGAAAGTGTTCTTCCTTACAGCTGCACTTATTGACGTATGCGTTTATGTTATGGGAAGAAACTTGTCTTGCGTCATCACCCCCACCCTTAGGACAAGTTTCTTGTTTATGTGATGAGGGCGTCTCTTAATAAAAAGAGCGGAAAAGCAGGCCAGACTTTAGTGTAGCCTTGGTGTACAGCCTGGCCGCACTCCGCGCGTAACATTTGACTTTCTGTCTCACTGGTGTTTCTTGACTCTGTTTGTCTTGTTAAAGGTTTTAAAAATGTTTGGAGGAGAAAATACCCAACATATGTCTGTTAAAAGTCTTTAAACTTTTAAAGCACCGCCGCTGTTGGTGTGATCTGTCGCTGTAGTGATCACACTGGCAGATCACCAGATCACACAGTACTTCATTCAGATCTGAACCACCTGATCGCAGTTGAGTGGTGCTTTAAAAGCTGATATCATCACAGTGTTTCATTATTCAGGTCTGTGATGACCTGATCAGCTCTGATCAGTGGACCTGATCAGAAAGCAGCCGGCGGCCAGTCATCAGCATTCTGTACACAATGAAAATGGTCCTCCAAGATAAAAAATAAAAAATAAAAAAAATGAAATAATGTTAAATTACTCTGTTTCTGACCCACACCACACGGTGCAGTACCGACCCGAACCACTCGGTGGAAACAGGGCTGTTGGCATACGCAGGCTAATCGTCAAGGTGTGACAGCTGCATTAATTTATTAGATGTATGCCGGCATTTTTAATACACTTGGCATATGCTGGCTAA
Organism: Thalassophryne amazonica; assembly: GCF_902500255.1. Taxonomy (NCBI): domain Eukaryota; kingdom Metazoa; phylum Chordata; class Actinopteri; order Batrachoidiformes; family Batrachoididae; genus Thalassophryne; species Thalassophryne amazonica. The sequence continues at coordinate 111,722,773 of NC_047113.1, read as the reverse complement.
ATTGTCAATGTGTTACAGGACCTTAATCCATCAAATTGCATCTGAAAATTGTGTCCATAGGTCAGAGTGTGTCATTGGGTCAGATTATGTCATTGGGTCAGATTGCTTAATTGGGTTAGATTGTGTCAGTGTACTGGTGGGTCAGACTGTGTCATGTCGGATTGTGTTTGTAGGTCACCCGTCATTTGGTCAGATTATCTTGTTGGGTCTGATTGTGTGTGTGGGTCAGATTGTGTCATTGGATCAGTTTGTGTTGTTCAGTCAGACTGTGTCGGTGTCAAATTGTGTTGCTGGGTGAGACTGTGTCAGTGTCAGATTGTGTTGGTAGGTCACCTGTCATTGGGTCAGATTATGTCATTGGGACAGGTTGTGTTGTTGGTCAGATTGTGTCATTGGGTCAGATTATGTTGTAGGGTCAGAGAGTGGCGTTGGGTCAGATTATGTCATTAGGTCAGATTGTGTTGGTGGGTCAGACTGTGTTGTTGGGTTAGATTGTGTAGTTGGGTCACATTGTGTTGGTCGGCCAGTTTGTGTTCCTGGGTCAGATTGTGTCGGTGGGTCAGCATGTGTTGGTCAGCCAATTTGTGTTTTTCACTAAACTGTGTTGTTGGGTCAGATTGTATCTGTGGGTCAGATTGTGTCGGTGTCAAATTGTGTTGCTGGGTGAGACTGTGTCAGTGTCAGTTTGTGTTTTTGGGTAAGATTGTGTTATAGGGTCAGTTTGTAGCATTGGGTCAGTTTATGTTGTGGGTCAGATTGTGTTGCTGGGTCAGATTGTGCCTTTGGGTCACATTGTGTTGTTGGGTCAGTTTGTGTTGTTGGATCAGATTGTGTGTTGCTGCGTCAGATTGTGTCTTTGGGTAACATTGTGTTGTTGGGTCAGATTGTGTTGCTGGGTGAGACTGTGTCAGTGTCAGGTTGTGTTTTTGGATAAGATTGTGTTATAGGGTCAGTTTGTATTGTTAGGTCAGTTTGTGTCGTTGGGTCAGATTGTGTTGCTGGGTCAGATTGTGTCTTTGGGTCACATTGTGTTGTTGGGTCAGATTGTGTTCTTGGGTCAGATTGTGTCGGTGTCAAATTGTGTTGCTGGGTGAGACTGTGTCAGTGTCAGTTTGTGTTTTTGGGTAAGATTGTGTGAAAGGGTCAGTTTGTATTGTTGGGTCAGTTTGTGTTGTTGGGTAAGATTGTGTGGCTGGGTCAGATTGTGTCTTTGGGTCAGTTTGTGTTGTTGGGTCAGTTTGTGTTGTTGGGTCAGATTGTGTTGTTGGGTCAGATTGTGTCGATGTCAAATTGTGTTGCGGGGTGAGACTGTTTCAGTGTCAGTTTGTGTTTTTGGGTAAGATTGTGTTATAGGGTCAGTTTGTATTGTTGGGTCAGTTTGTGTTGTTTGGCCAGATTGTGTTGCTGGGTCAGATTGTCTTGTTGGGTCAGATTGTCTTGTTGGGTCAGATTGTGTTGTTGGGTTTAATGTAATTTAACCTTTATTTAACCATTTTAGTCCCACTGAGATTGAGATCTCTTTTGCACTGAAGACCTGGACAGTTATAAATTTTCCAACTCACCTAACCTGCATGTCTTTAAATGTGGGAGGAAACCGGAGCACCTGGAGGGAACCCAAAATCACACACAGAAAGGCCACAGGTGGGAATTGATCCCATGACCTTCTTGCTCTGAGGCAACAGTGCTAACCACTAAGCCACTGTGCTGCCCATTGTGTTGTTGGGTCCGATTGTTTTGTTGTGTCAGATTGTGTTATTGGGTCAGATTGTGTCTGAGAGTCAGATTGTGTTGTTGACTCAGTTTATGTTGCTGGTCAGTGTGTGTTGTTGGGCCAGTTTGTGTTGTTGGGTCAGATTGTGTTGTTGGGTCAGTTTGTGTTGTTGGGTCAGATTGTGTTGTTGGGTCAGATTGTGTTGTTGGGTCAGATTGTGTTCTTGGGTCAGATTGTGTTCTTGGGTCAGATTGTGTCGGTGTCAAATTGTGTTGCGGGGTGAGACTGTTTCAGTATCAGTTTGTGTTTTTGTGTAAGATTGTGTTATAGGGTCAGTTTGTATTGTTGGGCCAGATTGTGTTGCTGGGTCAGATTGTGTTGTTGGGTCAGATCGTGTTGTTGGGTCAGATTGTGTTGTTGGGTTTAATGTAATTTAACCTTTATTTAACCATTTTAGTCCCACTGAGATCGAGATCTCTTTTGCACTGAAGACCTGGACAGTTATAAATTTTCCAACTCACCTAACCTGCATGTCTTTAAATGTGGGAGGAAACCGGAGTACCTGGAGGGAACCCACACAAACACGGGGAGAACATGCAAACTCACACACAGAAAGGCCACAGGTGGGAATTGATCCCATGACCTTCTTGCTGTGAGGCAACAGTGCTAACCACTAAGCCACTGTGCTGCCCATTGTGTTGTTGGGTCAGATTGTGTTGTTGGGTCAGTTTGTGTTGTTGGGTCAGTTTGTGTTGTTGGGTCAGATTGTGTTGTTGGGTCAGTTGGTGTTGTTGGGTCAGATTGTGTTGTTGGGTCAGATTGTGTTGTTGGGTCAGTTTGTGTTGTTGGGTCAGATTGTGTTGTTGGGTCAGATTGTGTTGTTGGGTCAGATTGTGATGTTGGGTCAGTTTGTGATGTTGGGTCAGATTGTGTTGTTGGGTCAGTTTGTGTTGTTGGGTCAGATTGTGTTCTTGGGTCAGATTGTGTCGGTGTCAAATTGTGTTGCGGGGTGAGACTGTTTCAGTATCAGTTTGTGTTTTTGTGTAAGATTGTGTTATAGGGCCAGATTGTGTTGTTGGGTCAGATCGTGTTGTTGGGTCAGATTGTGTTGTTGGGTTTAATGTAATTTAACCTTTATTTAACCATTTTAGTCCCACTGAGATCGAGATCTCTTTTGCACTGAAGACCTGGACAGTTATAAATTTTCCAACTCACCTAACCTGCATGTCTTTAAATGTGGGAGGAAACCGGAGTACCTGGAGGGAACCCACACAAACACGGGGAGAACATGCAAACTCACACACAGAAAGGCCACAGGTGGGAATTGATCCCATGACCTTCTTGCTGTGAGGCAACAGTGCTAACCACTAAGCCACTGTGCTGCCCATTGTGTTGTTGGGTCAGATTGTGTTGTTGGGTCAGTTTGTGTTGTTGGGTCAGATTGTGTTGTTGGGTCAGATTGTGTTGTTGGGTCAGTTTGTGTTGTTGGGTCAGTTTGTGTTGTTGGGTCAGATTGTGTTGTTGGGTCAGATTGTGTTGTTGGGTCAGTTTGTGTTGTTGGGTCAGATTGTGTTGTTGGGTCAGTTTGTGTTGTTGGGTCAGATTGTGTTGTTGGGTCAGTTTGTGTTGTTGGGTCAGATTGTGTTGTTGGGTCAGATTGTGTTGTTGGGTCAGTTTGTGTTGTTGGGTCAGATTGTGTTGTTGGGTCAGATTGTGTTGTTGGGTCAGTTTGTGTTGTTGGGTCAGATTGTGTTGTTGGGTCAGTTTGTGTTGTTGGGTCAGATTGTGTTGTTGGGTCAGATTGTGTTGTTGGGTCAGTTTGTGTTGTTGGGTCAGTTTGTGTTGTTGGGTCAGATTGTGTTGTTGGGTCAGTTTGTGTTGTTGGGTCAGATTGTGTTGTTGGGTCAGATTGTGTTGTTGGGTCAGTTTGTGTTGTTGGGTCAGATTGTGTTGTTGGGTCAGTTTGTGTTGTTGGGTCAGATTGTGTTGTTGGGTCAGATTGTGTTGTTGGGTCAGTTTGTGTTGTTGGGTCAGATTGTGTTGTTGGGTCAGATTGTGTTGTTGGGTCAGATTGTGTTGCTAATGCACAAACACTGTTGTCTTTCGCAGAGTAGCTGAGCTGTTTCTCTGTCTTCATTCCTGAATTCAGACTCCACAGCTATCACGAGCCAGCCCCCTGCCCCCCCCCAACACACACACACACACACACACACACACACACACACACACACACACACACACACACACACACACACACACACACACACACACACACACACACTCTCCCTGAAGTGCTTACACTCGCTGCTTGCTTTGGCAGGATATGACATGCCCGTTAAGCAGCCGCCATAACACTTATTTTGAGACATTTGGAGCAGAAAATACTTCATGACTTCTCCCAGGACCTCGTTCTAAATACAGAGACGGGGAGCAGTGGGTAGAGGAGTTCGTGGTGACAGTGCAGCCATGGCTAATGTGATTCTGCCACCGTGACTCAGACGAGGCATATAAATACCCACACAAACCCTCCCCAGCTTTGTATAAACCTATCAGATGCAGAGAATTGAAAGGCCAAAGTGTTCCTCCTGCCTCTGTACACTTGTGTTTCTCCTGCAGTTGGGAAGCTGTGTGCTGTGGAAAATAAAAATAAAATTAAAAATGCAGTGATGGATGATAAGGGGCTTCCTGGAGCCTGCAGAGAGCCAAAAGAGTACAGAGTGAGGGGATCTAATATGAAAACCACGGCGTGAGCGTGGGGGTGCAGACCTCGCTGTGAGCTGTGTTTGGAACACCAGACTTCCTGCTGGAGGAGAGGACCACAGGAATGTTCAGACTGTGATTCCTGGGGGTGCAGCTGCTTTCCAAAAACCAAAGCAAAGCTCCCCTCAGAACTCTGTCTCACATACAGTAAAATCAGAACCTCGACAGAACAACAAAACCACTTAACCAGGGTCCAAAATCCATCAGACAGACAGCAGGTTTATTATTTGCACCACAACAATGGATTTGAGAGAAAAAAAAAGTGGTTCTTGTTAAGAGCTGCAACAATTCATTCATATTACATTAATGTTAAATTAGTAGATGACTTTTTTGATTTTGAGTCTTTTTTAAATTTGAAATTTCAAGTTTCTTTTATGAGCTATTTTACTCTCATCGGCTCCCATCCATCATAGCTGAAGATGGAATGTGCCCAGTGGTGGTGGTAGAACATCTTCTGTGATGATGGTGTAAGCCGATCCTAGAGTGGCCATCTCTGGAGCAGTCACTGCAGATGAAGTCTGAAGCTCTGTTGGTGGACTGTGATGCCTTCCTTTTCTGTCGTGTTATGGCCCTGTGCTCGCTGTGTTCCGCCTCAGCTGCCTTGACATGATTTTCACAAAATGCCACCGCTTTGGGCAGTCAAAAACTGACTCTTCCCACATCCCTATGTCAATGTGGGCTGATCTGATGTCCCTCTTGCACGTGTCCTTGATGCGTAGGAGTGAGTGACCGCCTGATCTCTTGCCAACAACAAGCACTCCATAGAGAAGGTCTTGAGGGCCCGTCACACTAGAGCACAAATGCTACATCAGTCACACAAATATGAAAAACAAACATAATTTGAACTGCAATCATGTGGGACAGACATTCGTACAGCTGTGTACGAATGTCGTACGAATACCCAGAATGATTCACACAATTCAGAGTGCAGCAGCACTAGAATCCAGGTCGACTGCCAAGAGTGCAGGTCGAATGTGGACATAAACATTCCCCATGAAAAATAATAACAATAGAATCAAAAAGACAAGGAATAAAAGCACGGAACCCCACAATGCCAGCATCAAGGGGTCTGGGTGTAAAGCAAGTGGTGGTGGTGTTTTGGGGAGGAGCATGGCAGGGCAAGCACTGTGGTCTGCTCTGTTGACGACCTGCAATGTCACACTGCTGGGTGTCCCGCTCGCATCATATTAAAGATATTAAAGACTGCTCTTAACCCACCTGTGGCATTGAGCAGAGAGGCTCGACAGGAGAAGACGATTATTATCAACTTTAGGATGCAGGCAGGATCACTTTGTCCAACACCTTCCAGCTGAACTGCAATCATGACACGTTCCATGCCATAGAGGGTTTTCCAAGGAGCAGTGAAGAAAGGAAACACTAAGGACGTCCACTCAGTGCTGCAGAACATGACAAACTGCAAATTCAATGTTAACTCCTTCAGTGCAGAAGGACAGACGGTGCTCCACCAGGCCATCAATCATAGGAACCTGGAGCTGGTAAAACTGCTGGTGACATTTGGTGCAGATCTCCAACTGGTCAACAGGAAAGGTTGGAGAACATTCATCTAGATTTAAGAAAAAAAAAAACAACAACTTTGCAAGCATCACCACAACCAACCACTGCAAAGTAACCAAATGTGGTGCTCTTTGCATTCTCAAATCCAAAGTGCGGCGCTGCTTTTATGCTGCTTCTGTGTAAAAATTTCAAATAAAATAAATAAAAAAACGAAACGCTACGCCAGCCAGTTTTGTCGGAACTGAAGATTTCCCCTTAATGTGTGTTAACACTAATCGTGCACTCCACTGCAGGGGACCCGATCCTGTGTGTTGTGCATCAGTGTGTGTGTTTGGAGACCAAAGCAAGGATGGCCCTCTTTTCACCCTCCCAGTCTCCTCTTTCTCAGCAGAGGCACAGATTCACCTGTCACCTTTTATTTTCTTGTCTTCTTTAAACTTGTTTTTATGTCCCAGCCAAACATGGCACGTGAAACAGCGTCGCAATGACAGCCTGGTCAGCCGGCTCTGGGGCGCACAGTCACTGCACAGCTCACCTGACTGGGCTGGTCATGCCCTCTCATGGATGACATCATGTATGTGAATTATGATACCATCGTAGCTGTAACACCACGTGCAGCTACGCAGTGCCCTGCCCATTTTGAGTCATAGGCTCTGTAGGTGCGCCACTTACTCAAATAATGAGCATGATATTACAGATCCATTGTCAGTCCTCCTCATGTGTCAGAGGATTTATCTGTATTAATATGTCCTGGCTGTTAAATCGTGTCCATGGCTGCAGTGTGTTGAGCGCTCACCGCCATCTGTGCGGAGAGAGCCTCCACCCTGCGGTTCAGGAGGATGTTTTGCTCGGTCATTTGATCCAACCGAGCCGTGAAGGCGGCGAGAATGTGCTGCAGCTCACCAATCACGCCTCCTGCAGACGCCTGCGCTCCCTGCTCTCCCATTGGTCGTTCAACAGCCGGGTGACGCCCCTCGGAGTCCATGACGCTGGCCGAGATATCCTGTTGTGAAAGTGTAGTGACACGGACCCACAACAGGGGGCGCAAATGAACGGCCAATAGATGAGCCAAAAAGTAACAATTTAATGTTGTGAAATGTGCACAACGAACATACAGACAATCTCAGAATATAATTACAGTCAATCCACAAAAGGTGACGTTTGGGCAGGCTCGAGGATAGAAGACGTCCGTCCTGAGAAGAGCCGGAACCACACGATTCTGCCGCCACAGAACCTGGTGAATACTGGAGCCGCCAAGTCCCGAATTCCCAGGTGATCACCGTCCCCGACTGTCGGATCTGGTACTGCTGGCGAGAACAAAGACAGTCAAGTGTGGGTGTGTGTACACCCAGTAACAACAATGGTGGGAATGCCACCTCCACCTCTCACTCAACAAGTTGCAGCGATCCCTCAGAGGAAAAAGAGTGCCGTCTTGCACAGCCTCCACAAAAAGGACCGGTACTCCTGCAAACACTCACAATAAACTGTTTACAAAATACCACAAAAAGGCTGAGGATATTACCTCTAATGAAGTACGATATCTCGGCGATGACGTGGAGATGACGTCTGGGTTTTATGGAGTGCGATGATGTAGAATGCGTGACAGCTGTCAGGAATTAATGAGTGACAGCTGTCACTCCCGGCTGTGTCCGTGGCGGCAGCGCCCCCTCGTGCCTGAAGCCCGCACTTCAGGCAGGGCGCCCTTTGGTGGTGGGCCAGCAGTACCTCCTCTTCAGCGGCCCACACAACAGGAGGTACTGCTGGCCCACCACCACCAGAGGGCGCCCTGCCTGGAGTGCGGGCTCCAGGCACCAGAGGGCGCCGCCGCCTCACGGGAGCAGCTACGGTGACAGCTGTCACCCATTACCTGAGACAGCTGACGGCAATCATCAGTGGGGTATATCAGCAGGACGGCACCTCCACCTCATTGCCGAGATATCGTTTCTACCGGAGAGGTAACGTATCGAAGCTAACGGAGTGTATCTTTTTGGATTGTGCTAGTTTGTGGATTACTGTTCCAACGAGAGGTGGTGGTAACTTCCCTGCTGTTCGGAGTCCTGGGTGCAAACGCGCCCCCATCTAACTGTCCTTTGTTCCTCGCCAGCAGTACCAGGTCCGACACGCGGAGGCAGTGGCCACCTGGGAGTTCGGGACTTGGCGGCTCCAGTATTCCCAGGGTCCTGTGGCGGAGGAGAAGCCGTGTGGTTCCGGTCGTACCTTGGAGAGGCGTCTCCTATCTTCGAGCCTGCCCACACGACACTTTTGTGAATTGACTGTTGTTCATTTCCGTGATTGGTTGTATTCGTTGTGCATATTCACAACAGTAAAGCGTTGTTATTTTGACTTACTCCATTGTCCGTTCATTTGCGCCCCCTGTTGTGGGTCCGTGTTCCTACACTTTCACAACACACACAACAATTAGTGAAGCTTACTTTTTCTTTAGCAGATTAGCTTTTCAGCTAACTTTGAAAACCATCAGCGGACCAGTTAGCTTCCGCTAAATTTAGTTCCGCTAACTTTCAGTTTGCTATCATTTATTTGCTGGTATAGTGAGTAAAGCTGTTCATATTATGGTTGTATCACTCATTCAAAAGAAATGTGTTTTGTTGATATGAGTTAATTCAGCAGCAACCTTTGTGAAAAATGGCATGTTTTTTGTTTATTTCAGTTTCATGACAATATATCATTTTAACGTGGAATACCACGCACAACTTATAGTTGGTCTGTTCACACTTCCATCCAGTAGATGGCAGTGTTCTATGCATTTTGATGGAGGGAGTAAGTGATGAGAGGAGAATCCGTCATTTCCCATAATAGTGGGGGGCCATTCGGAATGCCAGCGTGTGACTCATACGTCTGGCACATTTTGGACACAAGTTGCAGGTAAGCTTTGTGACTGTTGACACACGTTTCTTGTAATTTACTCATAAGTCTAAATATGAGGTCTGTCAATAAAGTATAGGTCCTTTTTATTTTTTTCAAAAACTATGGATTTCATTCATATGTTTTTACGTCAGATATGCTTGAACCCTCGTGCGCATGCGTGAGTTTTTCCACGCCTGTCGGTGACGTCATTCGCCTGTGAGCACTCCTTGTGGGAGGAGTCGTCCAGTCCCTCGTCAGAATTCCTTTGTCTGAGAAGTTGCTGAGAGACTGGCGCTTTGTTTGATCAAAATTTTTTCTAAACCTGTGAGACACATCGAAGTGGACACGGTTCGAAAAATTAAGCTGGTTTTCGGTGAAAATTTTAACGGCTGATGAGAGATTTTGAGGTGATACTGTCGCTTTAAGGACTTCCCACGGTGCGAGACGTCGTGCAGCGCTCTCAGGCGCCGTCGTCAGCCTGTTTCAAGCTTAAAACCTCCACATTTCAGGCTCTATTGATCCAGGACATCGTGAGAGAACAGAGAAGTTTCAGAAGAAGTTGGTTTCAGCATTTTATCTGGATATTCCACTGTTAAAGGAGATTTTTTTTAATGAAAGACGTGCGGGCGGATTGCAGCGTCGGCTCGCAGCCGCTGTGACGCTCCGCCACAGGAAAAACACCTCTGTTGAAAGCCTTAAGGACAAGTTGGAACATGTCCAGCTGTTAAACAATTTCTCATATACTCACTCCACTGAAAGCCATCAAAGCCGCCTGGATTTTACAAATGGTTATCAACACGGAGGTGTTTTTCCTGTGCCGCCGCACCGCGCCGGCTGCGTCCCGACGCGCGGACCCGTCCGCACGTCTTTCATTAAAAAAATCTCCTTTAACAGTGGAATATCCGGATAAAATGCTGAAACCGACTTCTTCTTAAACTTCTCTGTTCTCTCACGATGTCCTGGATCAATAGAGCCTGAAATGTGGAGGTTTTCAGCTTGAAACAGGCTGACGACGGCGCCTGGGAGCGCTGCATGACGTCTCGCACCGTGGGAAGTCCTTAAAGCGACAGTATCACCTCAAAATCTCTCATCAGCCGTTAAAATTTTCACCGAAAACCAGCTTAATTTTTCGAACTGTGTCCACTTCGATGTATCTCACAGGTTAGAAAAAATTTTGATCAAACAGAGCGCCAGTCTCTCAGCAACTTCTCAGACAAAGGAATTCCAACGAGGGGCTGGACGACTCCTCCCACAAGGAGTGCTCACAGGCGAATGACGTCACCGACAGGCGTGGAAAAACTCACGCATGCGCACGAGGGTTCAAGCATGTCTGATGTAAAAACATATGAATGAAATCCATATAGTTTTTGAAAAAATAAAAAGGACCTATACTTTATTGACAGCCCTCGTATGTCCATTGGACAGCAAAGACAGCTAATATGTAGTCAAGTTAACTTTGAGGTATATGTTGTTAAGGATTTTGTAATATGTTATCACTGTTAAACATTTGTACATTTGTCTTCTTTCTCATGAGAACGGTGTTGTGCTGTTTTGCACTTCACCCTGAGAATGTACGTGTTATTCAACCTTGTTTTAGCTTTGTCTTCTTTCTCATGAGAACGGAGATGTGCTGTTTTGCACCTGTCTTAATGCAATCCTGAGAATTCAATTTTGTTTTAGCACTCTGGGGTCAATCTGAGCTGGGAATGAAGGGCTGGATGTACTTATTATTATAATATAACTTTGTTTTCGCAGCCTCTAACGACTGGGAGTAAGAGAACGTTTTGACTATTGTGATGTGGTGTTTAGTGTGAAGGAGTGTGAAAGACAGGACACTTCAGGCAGATGCAGAACAGCTGATACCTGCAACAGACGAACGAGATGTGCTGACCTGAAAGTGTTCTTCCTTACAGCTGCACTTATGACGTATGCGTTTATGTTATGGGAAGAAACTTGTCTTGCGTCACCCCCACCCTTAGGACAAGTTCTTGTTAGGTGATGAGGCGTCTCTTAAAAAAAGAGGAAAAGCAGGCCAGACTTTAGTGTAGCCTTGGTGTACAGCCTGGCCGCACTCCGCGCGACATTTGACTTTCTGTCTCACTGGTTTCTTGACTCTGTTTCTTGTAAAGGTTTTAAAAATGTTTGGAGGAGAAAATACCCAACATTGACTGGGGGCTCGTCGGGATTTCAACAACACCGGAGGTGTCCGGCGGAGGTCGTCAAGTCCAGACGTAAATCCTTGGCCAGGTCCGATCGATCGATTGATCGTGTCTGCAATTGTCGAACCGTTGGCATTGTCTGGTTGACGAGATTTTCCCGAAGAAGACAGACAGGAAGTCGAGTCAGTGAGTAAAATTTCTTTGTAAAACAGTACTGAGTAAGTGGGAGCAGATCACATAAAACAGTTAAATTCCGCAAGCGAGATACAGAATCGTCTGTTAATGCAAAGCAGTTAAACTCTGTAAGGAGGGTGCGGACTCCTCTGTTGTAATACGCGAACCGTAGGGGATAAAAGTGATCACATAAAACAGTTTAAACTCCGTAAGCGATGATAGAATCGTCTGTTAATGCAAAGCAGTTAAACTCTGTAAGGAGGATACGACTCCTCTGTTTAATACGTAAAGGAAATCCCGGGTAGGAATATGTGCACTGTAAAAAGCAGTAAATTTGGCAGGGACGGCGGAGTCCCCTAATGCAGGACATTAGTTAAATTTCAGGGAGGGCGAGCTCCCCTGGCATACGCGTACGATTATTAAAAGTGTTTCTATGTGTAAATAGTGTTTTGTGTAAGTGTAAATAACTGTGTGAAAGTGTAATACTTTGGACAACGTTAGTGACAACCGTGCGTGTGGAAGCAGGCAGGCAGTGATTCCGCTTCCTACGGGGAGGTGAAGGAATCAACCACACGACGGCAAATTGATTGTCACGTCCAAAGAAAGTGTGAAAACTTCAGATTTAGAACACCCTAGGTGTGCCCCCGTCTGAAGTCCAAATATAACAAGGGATAAAAATATAATAAAATGGGGGGTAACGTCTAAAAATAAGGAAAATTATCAACTGACTGGAAATTATGGAAGCAAAAAATCCAAAAACAACAAAAAATTGGAGACCTGGATAATAAACATGACTTTGACGGACGACTGAACCTGATCAGCATACAGAAGCTAAAGAAGGAGTTAGAACAGAAACATAAAGGTGATGAGAAAAAGATGCAGAAAGTAGGGCAGATTAGTGGCATTTGGGAGGAAGAAGCAGAGAACAGACAGAAAGGAGCAGAGAAGCGACGATTAGAGAAAGCGAGGAAAAGAAAGCTGTAGGAAGGCAGAAGAAGATGTGATAATTCAGCACAGAGAACCAGAACAGCCTCAACAACCACCGCCGGCTGGATCGTCGGTGACAAAGAGACCTTTATCTCCTCTACCAGAGGATGACGATGTACCGCCACCACAGTATGATTGGCAGTAAAACCTAAGGTAAAAAGAGAAAAACCAGAAAACCACAAACACGCAGTCAAGCAAAAGTGCCTACAGCCCCTCCCATGGTGGAACACAGTGACCAGGGAGGTGCCTATCCTATGATAGAAGTACCAAATCCTCGTGCAGGAACAGCAGGACAGCTACCAACCATGCTCGTTATCGGACATGGAATGCTGATGATATCAAAGCAGCAGTCGACATGATACCATCGCCACATGTCGATATCGAGGGCTTTATGCAGGATATAGAAAACATAGAACATCTTACCACCTTAATGGACCTGAAGTCCAACAGGTGTGGATGAAAGCATGTGGCCCTAATGGAGTCAGGTACGCGGAGACTGGAATCCTGCAGATCAACAAGGCGTACCACTGACACATGATGATCTAGTCTTAGAAACAAGAGTGGAAGCTATGATTACACGTGCAAAAGGAGTGTTAGGACCAAGATAAATTATACTGAAATTACCAGGACAACTCAGAAAGAAGGAGAGCCATGGACAGAGTTTAGGTGCAGGTTTGAGAATGTATTTAGGTCCAGAGTGGCATATTGCCAGGAACACCTGTGTATGAACAACAATTGAAAAACGCTCTGATCCAACATTCCAATAAGGATATAAAAGCTTGGATACAGAAACATTGGATTGGATTGCCTACAGGCACATTGGAAGAAACACATACACATGCTGTCATGCAGAAGAAGTCTTAAAGCAGAAAAGACAAGAAACAGCGACAAAGGAGTGTATGTAGCACATGGAGATGATGAAATATGTTACCAGCAGGGTAACGTAAGACAGCAGAAGCAGTGCAAACGCCCCAAAAAGCCATGGCAAAATAGACAAGGTGGACGCCACAACATCAAGGACCATGGCAACCACAACAGCAGCACAGACAGGGAGGGCCACCACGTGGTCCCCTGATTTGTTGGAACTGTGGAAGAGAGGGGACCTATGTATAGAAAATTGTCCGAATCCACCTACTGAGGGAGCAGCAGGGAGAATTCCACAACGGAATAATCCTCCGCAGCCACAGTATCCACAATGACTAGAATCCATAATCCATGATTCCACATCAGATAGGCAGTCTGATTGTGTGATTGGATCTGTGTGCCTTGCTGGGAAATCCGGTACCAAAACCAGAAGTGACTTTGTTGGTAATGGCACGACCAGTGACATTCCTTTGTGATACAGGAGCTGTAGAACCCCATGTAATGACAACATACCTGTCCATCAATTGAGCAACGAAATCTTTAGGGTGTCGCTCTGCAAATGGACAAACATCAGACGTCCCTATCACCAAACCCATAACGTTGACAGATCCATTTGGCCTGACGTGTACTATGTCAGTGTTGAGCATGCCACAATGTCCAGTTAACCTCCTAGGACGAGATGGATTGACTGCATTGGGCTTGTCCATAATTGTGGACAAGGGAAATTAGTTGTTGACGCACAGGAGGCGTTAACATGGTAAGAGAGAAAGCGATGACCCACATTCCACTATTACTATACAGTTGACATTTCAGAAGAAGATGCTGCAGGATGGGGTAACAGATGTCGTCTTGCAAGCGACAGCCCTACTAACAAAATCCTGAACAACAGATGTCCCACCTGACCTGCATGTCACAATGTGGCATAAAGATCCTCCAGGTCCGGATGGTGACTATGAAACTAAATTGAAAAATGTTTCACCTGTGAAACTGACAATGACCGATTTGATTCATGATGGCAACTCAACAGCCTGTCATAACAGTAACAGGCGCCACTGAAGATGTATCAAAATGAGATTCACAGTATGCCATTACATATGTCACTTTGTAAACCATATTTGACAGAATGGACAAGAATTGGACTGACAGTCATAACAGCTTTGTCAGCCACTGATTGGAGCCAGAGTTGGCCCACGAACGGAGTTCAGTCCATCAACCAAGTTGTATAAAGTGCCAGTTAATGTCTCATTGTTGCTGACAGCTGGAACACACATTGATGGTGTCCACTTCACAATCCTGAGTGTTTCAGTTGAGTTCCTGACGAAGGATGCTCTTCTCTCTCAGTACCGTCAGGATTGTGGACAACAGGTCCTTCAGACGTAGGACCTGATTAAAAATGCACAACCTGTAGTTATAAGGCCAAAAACAGAATACAGACCATGTGTAAGACAGTATCCATTGAAACCTGATGCAATTGAAGGAATCAGGCCAGTAATAGAGAATTTATTAACAGCAGGAGTAATAGTGCCATGTCCAGATTCACCATGTAACACACCCATATTTCCTGTAAAAAAGGCTCCGCCCTCAGTGGGATAGAGAATGATTCAACGATCTGCAGGCAGTAATGCTGCTGTAGTAAAAAGAGCTCCATGTGTACCAAGATCCACACACACTGTTAAGCTCATTGAGATTAAATTCTAGTTGTTTTTCTGTAATAGATATCAGTTAATGCATTTTTTTTTTTTCCGTACCAGTACACCCAGATAGTCAATTCTGGTTTGCTTTTACCTTTAAAGGACAACGATATACATTCACCAGACTTACCGCGAGGGTTACGCAGAGAGTCCAACTATTTATTCTCAAGTCATGTCAGCATGTTTAGCCAATTTCGGTTCCACCGGCAGATAGCCAACTATTAGTGTATGTTGATGACATTTTGATTGCCTCTGACACACGAGGGAAAACTGCATAACTGACACAGTAGCATTATTATGTTTCTTATTTGATAATGGCCACAAAGTGAGTAGAAACAAAGTTCAGTTGTGTAGGGAATAAAGTAAATATTTAGGACATGAGTTATCAGCCACAGGGCGTACGATCCTGTCTGACAGGAAGGAAGCAATTTTGCACGCTCCAAAACCACAAACCAAAAAGCAGATGATGTCATTTCTTGGACTGACTAATTACTGCAGGGCATGGATTCCCTGCTATGCAGAATTGACTAGTCCACTTTCTGATTTGATGTACAAGGATGATATTTCAATTCAACCGTGTTGGAATGGAACAAAGATGCTGAGGAAGCTTTTGTAAAAGTAAACCAAACATTAGTGTCATCCACAGTTTTGGCACTAACCAGATTATAGTAAACCATTCATTCAAACAGTTGATTGTAAGAATAAGTTCATGACTAGTGTTTTGGTTCAAGTGTATGGCTCAAAATTGAGGCCAGTTGCCTACTACTCATCTAAATGGATGCAGTAGCAAGTGCTTTACCACCATGCATACAAGCTGTTGTGCAGCCTCTATGGCTGTTCAAAGTAGCAGTAATGTGTTCTATTCCATCAGCTGACATTGAAAGTTCCACATGCAGTCTCTGCACTTCTGTTGCAGACAAACATGAGCCTTTTGTCCCCAGCAAGACATCTTTCGTGCATGTCCTTGCTATTATCACAGCCACACCTTACGGTAGAGCGCTGTACAACATTGAATCCCTCCACATTGATACCTTTACCTGAGGATGGTGAGCCGCACAATTGTCTTGATGTAGCAACAGTTTGTACAAAAAGCACGCCCAGACCTCCGGGACACACCCATCCCAAACAGTACAATCGTGTATGTGGATGGTTCTTCCACCAAAAATGCTTATGGACAAACGCAATCTGGATATGCTGTCGTCACAAATTCAGAAGTATTAGATTCTGCTTCATTGCCATCGTCATTTTCAGCACAAGCAGCTGAATTAGTTGCTTTAACTGCAGCTTGCTATCTGTTTCAAGGTACGGCCGTATCAATTTATACGGACAGCCAGTACGCTTTCAGCACAGTGCATGTGTTTGCAAAACTGTGGGAGGAGCGTGGAATGGTGACATCGTCTGGAAAGCCAGTGACTCATGCCACTCTCCTAACTGCCCTACTGCAAGCTGTGAAGTTGCCTCAACAAATTGCTATATGCAAATGTGCGGCTCACACCAATGGCTCTGACAGTGTTTCAAAAGGAAATGATTTTGCTGACAGAGCAGCAAAAGAGGCAGCAGCAGCTTCTTCTATTTTTGTTGTACAGGAAACTACTCCAGATTTGCATTTAGGTCATACACTGCTTGCTGACATGCAACAGCAGGCAACAGACAGAGAAAAACAAATGTGGATAGCTAAAGGAGCTACGTATGCAAATGACTTGTACGTATGACCACAAAAGAAACCCATATTGCCAAAAAATATGTTTAAATGGGCAGCTATTATGAGCCATGGCGTGACGCATGTCTCATCAGGGGGTATGATATCGCAATTGCAATCTATTTTTTGTCTTTATGGGTTCGATGCATATGCAAAACAGCATTGTAGAGCATGCATGATATGTGCAAAACACAACTCACAAGGCAATTTGAGACCCCAAAGAGGTAAATTTCCAACACCACAATATCCCTTTCAAGTGATTCATATGGATTATATACAGCTGAGTAAACATGAAGGGAAGGAATTTTGTTTAGTCATAATTGATGCCTTCTCAAAATGGGTAGAATTGTTCCCTACAAAACATGCAGATTCACTTACAGTGGCTAAAGCATTATGCAAAGACATCATCCCACGATTGGAATACCAGAAACAGTCTATTCAGATAATGGAGCGCATTTTGTTAATACAATAGTGCAATACGTAGGAGAAGCACTACAGGTTAATCTCAAAAATCATTGTTCTTATCATCCACAAAGCGCCGGATTAGTGGAAAGGATGAATGGAACAGTAAAAAACAGACTTAGAAAGACAATGGAGGAAACAGGCAGACCATGGACGCATTGTGTAGATTTGGTAAAAATGTATATAAACATAACTAGTACCATGGGGTGACACCGTATGAAACATTGTTTGGCAGAAAATATCGATTGCCATATTATGGACAAATTTGGGATGTACCTGAGGAAGCCAATTTGGCGGATTACATGAGAAAATGTTAGAAGGACAACGAGGGAGAGATCCAAACACTGATGATCCCATTTCTCCACAGGAGGACCCTAAAGTGGTACCTGGAGACTGGGTGTTGATAAGAAGCATCAAGAGAAAACACTGGCATTCACCTAAATGGGAAGGGCCCTATCAAGTACTACTCACAACACCCACAGCTTTGAAAATTGGGGAAAGAAGTACATGGATTCATTTAACTCACCGTAAGAAAGTCATTTCTGCAGACACAGACAAACAGTAAGAACAGTAGGACAAGACTAGTAATAGTGTGTGAGCTTGGTGTTAAGATCCAGGTTAGACACGAAAGCTAGCAGAAGACATTAAGAAGCCACTGTTCTGAACATAGGTGTGCTGTAGTGTGCAGAAATGGCGAAAGAAAAAAATAAAAAGAACGGGGGTTTCTGGACCCCACGGACAGTCCTTGTTATGCTACTTTTCTTTTTGAATTGGGATTATTATTAAAAGCCATGAGCACGGGACATGATAATAAGGATCACATCCACAGATTGCAGAGACCAAAAAGAAGTAACGAAGACCCCAGTCCGATAATAAATGCCACAGTACATAGCTGTAATGGGAATAATGCGTACCGATTTGGTGTACAAGCCTGCATTCCTAGAAATACATCTGTGATCATCTCTGTACCATATAGTGGTCTTACCCATGGAATGCCGGATGGTGACAGAGGGACTAATTACGGAAATAGTTTCTCATGGTATATGACCAACGATCAACAAGATAGGAGATGGGAAACGTTGGTAGCCGATGAATGGAGTAGATGGACACCAAGATGGGCACAAACCGAGTGGGCTAAGTACCAGAGTCAAATTCTCAAAATGTATCAAACAGATGATAAGCTGTCTATAGTGGTGAATACCACAGAAAAAGGAACCATATTCCCACCTGATATAGAGGGAGACTGTTGGTTGTTCCTCCTTTGGGTATACAAACAAGGAAAAGATCCGTATTTCCTTTCTTCCTCTGTGAAACAGATAGAGTACAGCAACCAATATTGACCGAATTAAGTACGTCAAAGGGGTGTCCATACAAGCAAAGGGGGGTGCCCATACAAGCAAAGGGGGTGCCCATACAAGCAAAGGGGGTGTCTGTACAAGGCACAAAAGACATGAAGGCAGATGACTGGTCCTAGTAACTACAGGAATTAGTGGACAAAATAACAATTGGCTTTTAATGGCAGAACAAGCAGGACTAGCAGCAAAGAAGGACTGTGTTGTATGTATGGGACCCAGACCTATATTACAGGTAATACCGGCAGCATTACCCAAAGACTGTCTACTGACTGCTATGACACAGACATACATTGCGGCAAACAACAATTGTTTCTAAGTGGGACAAGATCTATCCAGTGACCAAATTGACTAAGATTAAACCTTATTCTCAAGCAAGTTGGCATGCTAACCATACATGTGTACACTTGACAGGACCAAGTAGGACTTTGGTAGCTTAAACCACACCGCCTGGTGTAAGAATGTGGTCCATAGTGCTCCCACATTCAGAACCTGTCGGGAGGAGTGACGTATGGTGGTGGTGTGGGGATAACAGAATCTTGACAGACTGCCACGGAATTGTGTCAGGTTATTGTGCTTAATATCATTATTGTTACCAGTTGAAGCCATACCCATGACCCCTGAAGACGTTACGACATATGCAGCCTCTCTTATTCCTGAAGAGTGGCAGAAAGGCATAGCCAGACATAGAGTGAAAAGAGATTGGAAAGATGAGTGGGAAATCCAACATATATTGACGCAATAGGAGTCCCCAGGGGAGTGCCTGACGAGTATAAACTGGTATCAAATAGCAGCTGGATTCGAATCTTCCATCTGTTGGTGGTGCTCAATTAATAAAACGTGGACAGAATAAACTACATCCACTACAATGTACAGAAATTAGGAAATTGGACTGAGGAAGGATTTAAGGCTGTCCATTCACAGTTAGAAGCCACGCCTTATGGCCTTCCAGAATCGTATTGCTCTGGATATGTTGTTGGCAGAGGAAAGGAGGTGTTTGTGCCATGTTCGGAGAACAATGCTGCACATTCATTCCCAACAACACGGCTGCAGACGGCAGTCTCACTCAAGCCATTGACGGGCTGAGGACGTTGAACAGGAAGATGAAAGAGCACAGTGGAGTAAACATTGAAGGCTGGGATTGGTGGCTGGAAGGGATGGGAAAATGGAGGTCTTTGATTTCTTCACTATTAGTGTCTATAGCAGTATTTGCTGCAATTCTAACATTGTGTGGATGTTGTTGTATTCCAGTCTCCGAGGCCCTTGTAAATAGAATGATAACACAGCAATAAGTCCAGGACCAGGAGGGGGTCCGGCATCATATCCACTTCTGGGGACAGACGGACAACGAGGAGGACGATGGCTCTCCTGACCTGTACCCAGACCAATGGAAGTATGATGACCCAGACACCGATGATGGTGGACAATGACGACATCACCTCTGGGGTGTAAGCCTAGAGAGAGAACATACCATGATGAACCTCTTAGTGAAAATCTCAAAAAGAAGTGCTAAGCTGAGTGATGCCTACTATATGTTTAACAGGCGATAAACAGGAGGGGAATGTTAAGGATTTTGTATATATGTTATCACTGTTAAACATTTGTACATTTGTCTTCTTTCTCATGAGAACGGTGTTGTGCTGTTTTTGCACTTCACCCTGAGAATGTACGTGTTATTCAACCTTGTTTAGCTTTGTCTTCTTTCTCATGAGAACGGAGATGTGCTGTTTTGCACCTGTCTTAATGCAATCCTGAGAATTCAATTTTGTTTTAGCACTCTGGGGTCAATCTGAGCTGGGAATGAAGGGCTGGATGTACTTATTATTATAATATAACTTTGTTTTCGCAGCCTCTAACGACTGGGAGTAAGAGAACGTTTTGACTATTGTGATGTGGTGTTTAGTGTGAAGGAGTGTGAAAGACAGGACACTTCAGGCAGATGCAGAACAGCTGATACCTGCAACAGACGAACGAGATGTGCTGACCTGAAAGTGTTCTTCCTTACAGCTGCACTTATTGACGTATGCGTTTATGTTATGGGAAGAAACTTGTCTTGCGTCATCACCCCCACCCTTAGGACAAGTTTCTTGTTTATGTGATGAGGGCGTCTCTTAATAAAAAGAGCGGAAAAGCAGGCCAGACTTTAGTGTAGCCTTGGTGTACAGCCTGGCCGCACTCCGCGCGTAACATTTGACTTTCTGTCTCACTGGTGTTTCTTGACTCTGTTTGTCTTGTTAAAGGTTTTAAAAATGTTTGGAGGAGAAAATACCCAACATATGTCTGTTAAAAGTCTTTAAACTTTTAAAGCACCGCCGCTGTTGGTGTGATCTGTCGCTGTAGTGATCACACTGGCAGATCACCAGATCACACAGTACTTCATTCAGATCTGAACCACCTGATCGCAGTTGAGTGGTGCTTTAAAAGCTGATATCATCACAGTGTTTCATTATTCAGGTCTGTGATGACCTGATCAGCTCTGATCAGTGGACCTGATCAGAAAGCAGCCGGCGGCCAGTCATCAGCATTCTGTACACAATGAAAATGGTCCTCCAAGATAAAAATAAAAAATAAAAAAAATGAAATAATGTTAAATTACTCTGTTTCTGACCCACACCACACGGTGCAGTACCGACCCGAACCACTCGGTGGAAACAGGGCTGTTGGCATACGCAGGCTAATCGTCAAGGTGTGACAGCTGCATTAATTTATTAGATGTATGCCGGCATTTTTAATACACTTGGCATATGCTGGCTAAATTGTCAATGTGTTACAGGACCTTAATCCATCAAATTGCATCTGAAAATTGTGTCCATAGGTCAGAGTGTGTCATTGGGTCAGATTATGTCATTGGGTCAGATTGCTTAATTGGGTTAGATTGTGTCAGTGTACTGGTGGGTCAGACTGTGTCATGTCGGATTGTGTTTGTAGGTCACCCGTCATTTGGTCAGATTATCTTGTTGGGTCTGATTGTGTGTGTGGGTCAGATTGTGTCATTGGATCAGTTTGTGTTGTTCAGTCAGACTGTGTCGGTGTCAAATTGTGTTGCTGGGTGAGACTGTGTCAGTGTCAGATTGTGTTGGTAGGTCACCTGTCATTGGGTCAGATTATGTCATTGGGACAGGTTGTGTTGTTGGTCAGATTGTGTCATTGGGTCAGATTATGTTGTAGGGTCAGAGAGTGGCGTTGGGTCAGATTATGTCATTAGGTCAGATTGTGTTGGTGGGTCAGACTGTGTTGTTGGGTTAGATTGTGTAGTTGGGTCACATTGTGTTGGTCGGCCAGTTTGTGTTCCTGGGTCAGATTGTGTCGGTGGGTCAGCATGTGTTGGTCAGCCAATTTGTGTTTTTCACTAAACTGTGTTGTTGGGTCAGATTGTATCTGTGGGTCAGATTGTGTCGGTGTCAAATTGTGTTGCTGGGTGAGACTGTGTCAGTGTCAGTTTGTGTTTTTGGGTAAGATTGTGTTATAGGGTCAGTTTGTAGCATTGGGTCAGTTTATGTTGTGGGTCAGATTGTGTTGCTGGGTCAGATTGTGCCTTTGGGTCACATTGTGTTGTTGGGTCAGTTTGTGTTGTTGGATCAGATTGTGTGTTGCTGCGTCAGATTGTGTCTTTGGGTAACATTGTGTTGTTGGGTCAGATTGTGTTGCTGGGTGAGACTGTGTCAGTGTCAGGTTGTGTTTTTGGATAAGATTGTGTTATAGGGTCAGTTTGTATTGTTAGGTCAGTTTGTGTCGTTGGGTCAGATTGTGTTGCTGGGTCAGATTGTGTCTTTGGGTCACATTGTGTTGTTGGGTCAGATTGTGTTCTTGGGTCAGATTGTGTCGGTGTCAAATTGTGTTGCTGGGTGAGACTGTGTCAGTGTCAGTTTGTGTTTTTGGGTAAGATTGTGTGAAAGGGTCAGTTTGTATTGTTGGGTCAGTTTGTGTTGTTGGGTAAGATTGTGTGGCTGGGTCAGATTGTGTCTTTGGGTCAGTTTGTGTTGTTGGGTCAGTTTGTGTTGTTGGGTCAGATTGTGTTGTTGGGTCAGATTGTGTCGATGTCAAATTGTGTTGCGGGGTGAGACTGTTTCAGTGTCAGTTTGTGTTTTTGGGTAAGATTGTGTTATAGGGTCAGTTTGTATTGTTGGGTCAGTTTTGTGTTGTTTGGCCAGATTGTGTTGCTGGGTCAGATTGTCTTGTTGGGTCAGATTGTCTTGTTGGGTCAGATTGTGTTGTTGGGTTTAATGTAATTTAACCTTTATTTAACCATTTTAGTCCCACTGAGATTGAGATCTCTTTTGCACTGAAGACCTGGACAGTTATAAATTTTCCAACTCACCTAACCTGCATGTCTTTAAATGTGGGAGGAAACCGGAGCACCTGGAGGGAACCCAAAATCACACACAGAAAGGCCACAGGTGGAATTGATCCCATGACCTTCTTGCTCTGAGGCAACAGTGCTAACCACTAAGCCACTGTGCTGCCCATTGTGTTGTTGGGTCCGATTGTTTTGTTGTGTCAGATTGTGTTATTGGGTCAGATTGTGTCTGAGAGTCAGATTGTGTTGTTGACTCAGTTTATGTTGCTGGTCAGTGTGTGTTGTTGGGCCAGTTTGTGTTGTTGGGTCAGATTGTGTTGTTGGGTCAGTTTGTGTTGTTGGGTCAGATTGTGTTGTTGGGTCAGATTGTGTTGTTGGGTCAGATTGTGTTCTTGGGTCAGATTGTGTCGGTGTCAAATTGTGTTGCGGGGTGAGACTGTTTCAGTATCAGTTTGTGTTTTTGTGTAAGATTGTGTTATAGGGTCAGTTTGTATTGTTGGGCCAGATTGTGTTGCTGGGTCAGATTGTGTTGTTGGGTCAGATCGTGTTGTTGGGTCAGATTGTGTTGTTGGGTTTAATGTAATTTAACCTTTATTTAACCATTTTAGTCCCACTGAGATCGAGATCTCTTTTGCACTGAAGACCTGGACAGTTATAAATTTTCCAACTCACCTAACCTGCATGTCTTTAAATGTGGGAGGAAACCGGAGTACCTGGAGGGAACCCACACAAACACGGGGAGAACATGCAAACTCACACACAGAAAGGCCACAGGTGGGAATTGATCCCATGACCTTCTTGCTGTGAGGCAACAGTGCTAACCACTAAGCCACTGTGCTGCCCATTGTGTTGTTGGGTCAGATTGTGTTGTTGGGTCAGTTTGTGTTGTTGGGTCAGTTTGTGTTGTTGGGTCAGATTGTGTTGTTGGGTCAGTTGGTGTTGTTGGGTCAGATTGTGTTGTTGGGTCAGATTGTGTTGTTGGGTCAGTTTGTGTTGTTGGGTCAGATTGTGTTGTTGGGTCAGATTGTGTTGTTGGGTCAGATTGTGATGTTGGGTCAGTTTGTGATGTTGGGTCAGATTGTGTTGTTGGGTCAGTTTGTGTTGTTGGGTCAGATTGTGTTCTTGGGTCAGATTGTGTCGGTGTCAAATTGTGTTGCGGGGTGAGACTGTTTCAGTATCAGTTTGTGTTTTTGTGTAAGATTGTGTTATAGGGCCAGATTGTGTTGTTGGGTCAGATCGTGTTGTTGGGTCAGATTGTGTTGTTGGGTTTAATGTAATTTAACCTTTATTTAACCATTTTAGTCCCACTGAGATCGAGATCTCTTTTGCACTGAAGACCTGGACAGTTATAAATTTTCCAACTCACCTAACCTGCATGTCTTTAAATGTGGGAGGAAACCGGAGTACCTGGAGGGAACCCACACAAACACGGGGAGAACATGCAAACTCACACACAGAAAGGCCACAGGTGGGAATTGATCCCATGACCTTCTTGCTGTGAGGCAACAGTGCTAACCACTAAGCCACTGTGCTGCCCATTGTGTTGTTGGGTCAGATTGTGTTGTTGGGTCAGTTTGTGTTGTTGGGTCAGATTGTGTTGTTGGGTCAGTTTGTGTTGTTGGGTCAGATTGTGTTGTTGGGTCAGATTGTGTTGTTGGGTCAGTTTGTGTTGTTGGGTCAGTTTGTGTTGTTGGGTCAGATTGTGTTGTTGGGTCAGATTGTGTTGTTGGGTCAGTTTGTGTTGTTGGGTCAGATTGTGTTGTTGGGTCAGTTTGTGTTGTTGGGTCAGATTGTGTTGTTGGGTCAGTTGTGTTGTTGGGTCAGATTGTGTTGTTGGGTCAGATTGTGTTGTTGGGTCAGTTTGTGTTGTTGGGTCAGATTGTGTTGTTGGGTCAGTTGGTGTTGTTGGGTCAGTTGGTGTTGTTGGGTCAGATTTGTGTTGTTGGGTCAGATTGTGTTGTTGGGTCAGTGTGTTGGGTGTTGTTGGGTCAGATTGTGTTGTTGGGTCAGATTGTGTTGTTGGGTCAGTTTGTGTTGTTGGGTCAGATTGTGTTGTTGGGTCAGATTGTGTTGTTGGGTCAGTTTGTGTTGTTGGGTCAGTTTGTGTTGTTGGGTCAGATTGTGTTGTTGGGTCAGTTTGTGTTGTTGGGTCAGATTGTGTTGTTGGGTCAGTTTGTGTTGTTGGGTCAGTTTGTGTTGTTGGGTCAGATTGTGTTGTTGGGTCAGTTTGTGTTGTTGGGTCAGATTGTGTTGTTGGGTCAGATTGTGTTGTTGGGTCAGTTTGTGTTGTTGGGTCAGATTGTGTTGTTGGGTCAGATTGTGTTGTTGGGTCAGATTGTGTTGCTAATGCACAAACACTGTTGTCTTTCGCAGAGTAGCTGAGCTGTTTCTCTGTCTTCATTCCTGAATTCAGACTCCACAGCTATCACGAGCCAGCCCCCTGCCCCCCCCCCCAACACACACACACACACACACACACACACACACACACACACACACACACACACACACACACACACACACACACACACACACACTCTCCCTGAAGTGCTTACACTCGCTGCTTGCTTTGGCAGGATATGACATGCCCGTTAAGCAGCCGCCATAACACTTATTTTGAGACATTTGGAGCAGAAAATACTTCATGACTTCTCCCAGGACCTCGTTCTAAATACAGAGACGGGGAGCAGTGGGTAGAGGAGTTCGTGGTGACAGTGCAGCCATGGCTAATGTGATTCTGCCACCGTGACTCAGACGAGGCATATAAATACCCACACAAACCCTCCCCAGCTTTGTATAAACCTATCAGATGCAGAGAATTGAAAGGCCAAAGTGTTCCTCCTGCCTCTGTACACTTGTGTTTCTCCTGCAGTTGGGAAGCTGTGTGCTGTGGAAAATAAAAATAAAATTAAAAATGCAGTGATGGATGATAAGGGGCTTCCTGGAGCCTGCAGAGAGCCAAAAGAGTACAGAGTGAGGGGATCTAATATGAAAACCACGGCGTGAGCGTGGGGGTGCAGACCTCGCTGTGAGCTGTGTTTGGAACACCAGACTTCCTGCTGGAGGAGAGGACCACAGGAATGTTCAGACTGTGATTCCTGGGGGTGCAGCTGCTTTCCAAAAACCAAAGCAAAGCTCCCCTCAGAACTCTGTCTCACATACAGTAAAATCAGAACCTCGACAGAACAACAAAACCACTTAACCAGGGTCCAAAATCCATCAGACAGACAGCAGGTTTATTATTTGCACCACAACAATGGATTTGAGAGAAAAAAAAAGTGGTTCTTGTTAAGAGCTGCAACAATTCATTCATATTACATTAATGTTAAATTAGTAGATGACTTTTTTGATTTTGAGTCTTTTTTAAATTTGAAATTTTCAAGTTTCTTTTATGAGCTATTTTACTCTCATCGGCTCCCATCCATCATAGCTGAAGATGGAATGTGCCCAGTGGTGGTGGTAGAACATCTTCTGTGATGATGGTGTAAGCCGATCCTAGAGTGGCCATCTCTGGAGCAGTCACTGCAGATGAAGTCTGAAGCTCTGTTGGTGGACTGTGATGCCTTCCTTTTCTGTCGTGTTATGGCCCTGTGCTCGCTGTGTTCCGCCTCAGCTGCCTTGACATGATTTTCACAAAATGCCACCGCTTTGGGCAGTCAAAAACTGACTCTTCCCACATCCCTATGTCAATGTGGGCTGATCTGATGTCCCTCTTGCACGTGTCCTTGATGCGTAGGAGTGAGTGACCGCCTGATCTCTTGCCAACAACAAGCACTCCATAGAGAAGGTCTTGAGGGCCCGTCACACTAGAGCACAAATGCTACATCAGTCACACAAATATGAAAAACAAACATAATTTGAACTGCAATCATGTGGGACAGACATTCGTACAGCTGTGTACGAATGTCGTACGAATACCCAGAATGATTCACACAATTCAGAGTGCAGCAGCACTAGAATCCAGGTCGACTGCCAAGAGTGCAGGTCGAATGTGGACATAAACATTCCCCATGAAAAATAATAACAATAGAATCAAAAAGACAAGGAATAAAAGCACGGAACCCCACAATGCCAGCATCAAGGGGTCTGGGTGTAAAGCAAGTGGTGGTGGTGTTTTGGGGAGGAGCATGGCAGGGCAAGCACTGTGGTCTGCTCTGTTGACGACCTGCAATGTCACACTGCTGGGTGTCCCGCTCGCATCATATTAAAGATATTAAAGACTGCTCTTAACCCACCTGTGGCATTGAGCAGAGAGGCTCGACAGGAGAAGACGATTATTATCAACTTTAGGATGCAGGCAGGATCACTTTGTCCAACACCTTCCAGCTGAACTGCAATCATGACACGTTCCATGCCATAGAGGGTTTTCCAAGGAGCAGTGAAGAAAGGAAACACTAAGGACGTCCACTCAGTGCTGCAGAACATGACAAACTGCAAATTCAATGTTAACTCCTTCAGTGCAGAAGGACAGACGGTGCTCCACCAGGCCATCAATCATAGGAACCTGGAGCTGGTAAAACTGCTGGTGACATTTGGTGCAGATCTCCAACTGGTCAACAGGAAAGGTTGGAGAACATTCATCTAGATTTAAGAAAAAAAAAAACAACAACTTTGCAAGCATCACCACAACCAACCACTGCAAAGTAACCAAATGTGGTGCTCTTTGCATTCTCAAATCCAAAGTGCGGCGCTGCTTTTATGCTGCTTCTGTGTAAAAATTTCAAATAAAATAAATAAACGAAACAGCTACGCCAGCCAGTTTTGTCGGAACTGAAGATTTCCCCTTAAGTGTGTGTTAACACTAATCGTGCACTCCACTGCAGGGGACCCGATCCATGTGTGTGTGTGCATCAGTGTGTGTGCGTTTGGAGACCAAAGCAAGGATGGCCCTCTTTTCACCCTCCACAGTCTCCTCTTTCTCAGCAGAGGCACAGATTCAACCTGTCACCTTTTATTTTCTTGTCTTTTAAACTTGTTTTATGTCCCAGCCAAACATGGCACGTGAAACAGCGTCGCAATGACAGCCTGGTCAGCCGGCTCTGGGGCGCACTGAGTCACTGCACAGCTCACCTGACTGGGCTGGTCATGCCCTCTCATGGATGACATCATGTATGTGAATTATGATGACCATCGTAGCTGTAACACCACGTGCAGCTACGCAGTGCCCTGCCCCATTTTGAGTCATAGGCTCTGTAAGGTGCGCCACTTACTCAAATAATGAGCATGATATTACAGATCCATTGTCAGTCCTCCTCATGTGTCAGAGGATTTATCTGTATTAATATGTCCATGGCTGTTAAATCGTGTCCACATGGCTGCAGTGTGTGTCAGTGTATCATGGAGACATGCTGATGCACAGCGCCTGTGATTGTGGTATAACGTCCAGAATGAGCATGTAATCACACATCCGTTGTCAGGCCACCTCATGTGTCAGAGTATGTACCTGTGTTATCATGTTATCATGGCTGTTAGACCCCATCCAGACAGCTGCACTGCAACGTCGGCGCATCATGGAGACGTCATTAATGCAGCAGTCAGTTCTAACGACATTCCTGTAATTTGTGCTCTAGTGTGACTGGGGTATTAGGGATGTGGCTGTTGCCCATTCTTTTGACATCACCCAGCCTGCATGGTCGTCTCTCTGTCAGCATGGATGGTTGTGGTGTTCCACCTCTTGAGGACCTCTGTGTTGGTCACTTTGTCGTTCCACTTAATGCCCCGAGACACCTCATGTGGAACACATTCAGGTGTGACTCCTGGTGGGTGTAGGTTGTCCAATTCTCACTGCCGTAGAGTCGTGTGCCAAGGACACAGGCTTGGTATCAATCAATCAATCAATCAATTTTTTTATATAGCGCCAAATCACAACAAACAGTTGCCCCAAGGCGCTTTATATTGTAAGGCAAGGCCATACAATAATTATGTAAAACCCCAACGGTCAAAACGACCCCCTGTGAGCAAGCACTTGGCTACAGTGGGAAGGAAAAACTCCCTTTTAACAGGAAGAAACCTCCAGCAGAACCAGGCTCAGGGAGGGGCAGTCTTCTGCTGGGACTGGTTGGGGCTGAGGGAGAGAACCAGGAAAAAGACATGCTGTGGAGGGGAGCAGAGATCGATCACTAATGATTAAATGCAGAGTGGTGCATACAGAGCAAAAAGAGAAAGAAACAGTGCATCATGGGAACCCCCCAGCAGTCTACGTCTATAGCAGCATAACTAAGGGATGGTTCAGGGTCACCTGATCCAGCCCTAACTATAAGCTTTAGCAAAAAGGAAAGTTTTAAGCCTAATCTTAAAAGTAGAGAGGGTGTCTGTCTCCCTGATCTGAATTGGGAGCTGGTTCCACAGGAGAGGAGCCTGAAAGCTGAAGGCTCTGCCTCCCATTCTACTCTTACAAACCCTAGGAACTACAAGTAAGCCTGCAGTCTGAGAGCGAAGCGCTCTATTGGGGTGATATGGTACTATGAGGTCCCTAAGATAAGATGGGACCTGATTATTCAAAACCTTATAAGTAAGAAGAAGAATTTTAAATTCTATTCTAGAATTAACAGGAAGCCAATGAAGAGAGGCCAATATGGGTGAGATATGCTCTCTCCTTCTAGTCCCCTTCAGTACTCTAGCTGCAGCATTTTGAATTAACTGAAGGCTTTTTAGGGAACTTTTAGGACAATCTGATAATAATGAATTACAATAGTCCAGCCTAGAGGAAATAAATGCATGAATTAGTTTTTCAGCATCACTCTGAGACAAGACCTTTCTGATTTTAGAGATATTGCGTAAATGCAAAAAAGCAGTCCTACATATTTGTTTAATATGCGCTTTGAATGACATATCCTGATCAAAAATGACTCCAAGATTTCTCACAGTATTAGTAGAGGTCAGGGTAATGCCATCCACAGTAAGGATCTGGTTAGACACCATGTTTCTAAGATTTGTGGGGCCAAGTACAATAACTTCAGCTTTATCTGAGTTTAAAAGCAGGAAATTAGAGGTCATCCATGTCTTTATGTCTGTAAGACAATCCTGCAGTTTAGCTAATTGGTGTGTGTCCTCTGGCTTCATGGATAGATAAAGCTGGGTATCATCTGCATAACAATGAAAATTTAAGCAATACCGTCTAATAATACTGCCTAAGGGAAGCATGTATAAAGTGAATAAAATTGGTCCTAGCACAGAACCTTGTGGAACTCCATAATTAACTTTAGTCTGTGAAGAAGATTCCCCATTTACATGAACAAATTGTAATCTATTAGACAAATATGATTCAAACCACCGCAGCACAGTGCCTTTAATACCTATGGCATGCTCTAATCTCTGTAATAAAATTTTATGGTCAACAGTATCAAAAGCAGCACTGAGGTGTAACAGAACAAGCACAGAGATGAGTCCACTGTCCGAGGCCATAAGAAGATCATTTGTAACCTTCACTAATGCTGTTTCTGTACTATGATGAATTCTAAAACCTGACTGAAACTCTTCAAATAGACCATTCCTCTGCAGATGATCAGTTAGCTGTTTTACAACTACCCTTTCAAGAATTTTTGAGAGAAAAGGAAGGTTAGAGATTGGCCTATAATTAGCTAAGCTAGCTGGGTCAAGTGATGGCTTTTTAAGTAATGGTTTAATTACTGCCACCTTAAAAGCCTGTGGTACATAGCCAACTAACAAAGATAGATTGATCATATTTAAGATCGAAGCATTAAATAATGGTAGGGCTTCCTTGAGCAGCCTGGTAGGAATGGGGTCTAATAAACATGTTGATGGTTTGGATGAAGTAACTAATGAAAATAACTCAGACAGAACAATCGGAGAGAAAGAGTCTAACCAAATACCGGCATCACTGAAAGCAGCCAAAGATAACGATACGTCTTTGGGATGGTTATGAGTAATTTTTTCTCTAATAGTTAAAATTTTGTTAGCAAAGAAAGTCATGAAGTCATTACTAGTTAAAGTTAATGGAATACTCAGCTCAATAGAGCTCTGACTCTTTGTCATCCTGGCTACAGTGCTGAAAAGAAACCTGGGGTTGTTCTTATTTTCTTCAATTAGTGATGAGTAGAAAGATGTCCTAGCTTTACGGAAGGCTTTTTTATAGAGCAACAGACTCTTTTTCCAGGCTAAGTGAAGATCTTCTAAATTAGTGAGACGCCATTTCCTCTCCAACTTACGGGTTATCTGCTTTAAGCTACGAGTTTGTGAGTTATACCACGGAGTCAGGCACTTCTGATTTAAAGCTCTCTTTTTTAGAGGAGCTACAGCATCCAAAGTTGTCTTCAATGAGGATGTAAAACTATTGACGAGATACTCTATCTCACTTACAGAGTTTAGGTAGCTACTCTGCACTGTGTTGGTATATGGCATTAGAGAACATAAAGAAGGAATCATATCCTTAAACCTAGTTACAGCTCTTTCTGAAAGACTTCTAGTGTAATGAAACTTATTCCCCACTGCTGGGTAGTCCATCAGAGTAAATGTAAATGTTATTAAGAAATGATCAGACAGAAGGGAGTTTTCAGGGAATACTGTTAAGTCTTCTATTTCCATACCATAAGTCAGAACAAGATCTAAGATATGATTAAAGTGGTGGGTGGACTCATTTACTTTTTGAGCAAAGCCAATAGAGTCTAATAATAGATTAAATGCAGTGTTGAGGCTGTCATTCTCAGCATCTGTGTGGATGTTAAAATCGCCCACTATAATTATCTTATCTGAGCTAAGCACTAAGTCAGACAAAAGGTCTGAAAATTCACAGAGAAACTCACAGTAACGACCAGGTGGACGATAGATAATAACAAATAAAACTGGTTTTTGGGACTTCCAATTTGGATGGACAAGACTAAGAGTCAAGCTTTCAAATGAATTAAAGCTCTGTCTGGGTTTTTGATTAATTAATAAGCTGGAATGGAAGATTGCTGCTAATCCTCCGCCCCGGCCCGTGCTACGAGCATTCTGACAGTTAGTGTGACTCGGGGGTGTTGACTCATTTAAACTAACATATTCATCCTGCTGTAACCAGGTTTCTGTAAGGCAGAATAAATCAATATGTTGATCAATTATTATATCATTTACCAACAGGGACTTAGAAGAGAGAGACCTAATGTTTAATAGACCACATTTAACTGTTTTAGTCTGTGGTGCAGTTGAAGGTGCTATATTATTTTTTCTTTTTGAATTTTTATGCTTAAATAGATTTTTGCTGGTTATTGGTAGTCTGGGAGCAGGCACCGTCTCTACGGGGATGGGGTAATGAGGGGATGGCAGGGGGAGAGAAGCTGCAGAGAGGTGTGTAAGACTACAACTCTGCTTCCTGGTCCCAACCCTGGATAGTCACGGTTTGGAGGATTTAAGAAAATTGGCCAGATTTCTAGAAATGAGAGCTGCTCCATCCAAAGTGGGATGATGCCGTCTCTCCTAACAAGACCAGGTTTTCCCCAGAAGCTTTGCCAATTATCTATGAAGCCCACCTCATTTTTTGGACACCACTCAGACAGCCAGCAATTCAAGGAGAACATGCGGCTAAACATGTCACTCCCGGTCTGATTGGGGAGGGGCCCAGAGAAAACTACAGAGTCCGACATTGTTTTTGCAAAGTTACACACCGATTTAATGTTAATTTTAGTGACCTCCGATTGGCGTAACCGGGTGTCATTACTGCCGACATGAATTACAATCTTACCAAATTTACGCTTAGCCTTAGCCAGCAGTTTCAAATTTCCTTCAATGTCGCCTGCTCTGGCCCCCGGAAGACAATTGACTATGGTTGCTGGTGTCGCTAACTTCACATTTCGCAAAACAGAGTCGCCAATAACCAGAGTTTGATCCTCGGCGGGTGTGTCGTCGAGTGGGGAAAAACGGTTAGAGATGTGAACGGGTTGGCGGTGTACACAGGGCTTCTGTTTAGGGCTACGCTTCCTCCTCACAGTCACCCAGTCAGCCTGCTTTCCCGGCTGCTCGGGATCTGCCAGGGGGTAACTGGTACCCTCGGTTTTGTGTGGATGCTCAGATTCTTGTTGGTCCAGACTCTGTTACTAACTTGTACATTGTTATGGTTGCTTTGTCAATCCTGGCACTGATTTCAAAGTCCAAAGATTGTTTGGTCATATTTGAGCCAAGTTATGTGAATGAATCCATGACCTCTAGTTGTGAACAATTTTTGGAGATGGATGGAGATGTTGTACATCCCTGATCAATGGCTGCAATCTTCTTGATACTAATTGCCAGGGAGAATTGGCTACATGCATAGGCAAACCTGTTCACAAATCTTTGGAGGCCTTCTTCGGTATAGCTGACCAAAGCTGCATTGTCCGTGAACAGCATCTTCCTCAGTTGGACACAAGATGTCTTTGACTTAGCATGAAGTTGTCCCTGTTTGAAGAGCTTCCCATCCTGTCATGTGTACAATTTGGATGTCTTTGTGCTTTGGACACAAGAACTGGTAAATGGACTGCATTTATATAGCTCTTTCACATCTGCATCAGAAGCTCAAAGCGCTTTACAATTTTGCCTTGCATTCACTTATTCATACACACACACTCACACACTGATGACAGGATGCTGCCATGCAAGGTGCTCACTACACATCGGGAGGAACTAGGGGATTGAGGACCTTGCCCAAGGGCCGTTAGTGATTTTCTGGTCTGGATGGATTTGAAGTGAGGATCCGCTGGTCTGAAGCCCAACGCTTAACCACTTGACCATCACCTCCCCTAAAACAAGACCTTTGAAGACATATCTTGGACTCTGGATAACACTGTTCAACGTTTTTTTGTTTGTTTGTTTTTTTACATTTTAAAGGCATAACAGTAAGTGGACCAACCAATCAGTTATTAAAATAATCATTAGTTGCAGCCCGACCACAATAATCTGACAATTTGGAGTAATCAGGCAATATTAATAATCCAATTTGATGTGTTTACATGTATTTTAATGAAGCAATAATTAAAAACTAGTTTAAGTGATTCAATCAGTTTGTTTTGAATTTTGAAATCGTCCTGTCACGTCATGCCATGTCCAATGGTCAGGACTGTACTCCTGTGGGATTTCTTTGCTTTGCAAAACATGCTAAATGCAATGCTGTCCTTCTTCACATTTTCTATATGAACAGAAAACACAATGAGAACCACTAATATAGCAAGTATCTGCCATCGGTCTCAGCACCATACAGAACGTAGGTCTAATGAAACCTCCTGCTTTTGGACACATGCTTGGAGTGAGGACTGGTGGGAGAGAGTGGTGCACAAGGAGTTCTCAGATCACAAATGGAGAGAAAAGTTTAGAATGTCTTGGAGAGCATTTGTGAAACTGTATGGTCTGATGAAGAAGAGCATGAGAAATGTGAGTATCAATACTTTTTTTCCAAGTTCAGTAGCTACGAAGAGTACTGGCTGATAGTGAATCAGTTTGGTGTTCACAAGTCTGCAATTATGAAGTTTACTTATGTTTTGTCAAGGTGTGGTAGCAATACTACAATAGTTATGAAAGTCTCAACCCACGATGAAGCCTGTGCCATAGTTCTGTACCATCCCTGTGCTGGATCTCAGTGAAGGTACCAACAGCATTTTTCAACAGTAGAAGTTGGACATCTGATGTCCTCTAAGGCATCATTGATAATCAATATTAATAACTTTACACAAAGTTAATATGCTATATTTTTCAGAATTTAAATCTTCAGTACTTTTTGTTAATTGCTTTATTGATTATTGTTCAGCTACTATAATCCATAAGAGGCCCAGAATGAATTATTCTAATCCAAATGCATTTGTTCCACAAATCTGATTGGTTGATTGTGTGAGATTTCAGACCATAAAATATCACATTGACAGTGCCAAAATATTCAGCTGTTTCACATTTGATGTATTACTCCGTGCCCTGACCATGTTGCTACACAGATGTAAATAATGGCACTGTTAGCTGAGAATGAGAGAAACTAGTGCAGCGACGACGATGCCGAAATGGGTGAATGTGGATTCTGACACAGAATTACTCAGTGCAGTTGATGAGATGGAGAAATCTGTGGGTCTGCTCACAGAATTTCCAGTTTGGCATGAAGGTGCTATGGTAAGCTTCAACGACCAAATAACCTACAGAAAAATAAACTGTGCAAATGATGGAATTGGATTAGAATGGAAATAATCCTCTTGTGTCACAAATATTCATTTTACTGGCTCCGCTAATGCGTCGCCAGTAAAACTCAATTTGTGACCGTAAAATACAGCATTCACATCCGCAAATTAGCAGGTATGCTAAACTATGGTTGAGCCAGATACGGATAAAGCATTTTTGACCAGTACAAGCATGATACGAGTAAAACGTGTCAGTATCTGTGTTCGTGCTGAAGGAAAGTCCTCATTGGCTAACTGACTGTCTTCACACTCTGTGATTGGCCAGTCACACACAGCGCCCACCCCTCCCTGTAGGTGGAATGGGCGCTGCTGAGACACATCTCTGCACCCAGACCTCACTCTCGTACACAGACACGGATGTGTGTCTCTGTGCTTGGCTTGACTCTACCTCATGTTGCTCTCTCAGTACTCCTTAAGTTTTCTTCAATTCGCCTCTATTTTGGTTTGAATGGTATTTAAAGTTATTTGGTGAACTTGTTTCGTAACATACACGATACATTTGACAAGACAGAGCTGAAAACGGCTCGTGTTTTGCTCCACTCTGGCTCCACTCCGTTCAAGTTGTTTTTTTTTTAACTGTTTCTTTGCTGGCTGGTGATATAAAGTGAGTTGGATAACTTTGCTCGTACTGAACGCGGTGCTTTTGAGAAGAATACAGTGAACAAGGCTGACATACTATTTCCCTGTTTGCCATCACTGGATGTTTGCATGAATCACCAAGTTCACACAGATCATTAAAAAATAAACAGTCTTAGAACAACCTCTCCCTCTCACTCAGTCACACACACAGGCACACAGACACACACACAGACACCTTAATCAACATTGACAACAACAAAAAAATTCCAAGAACATTAGGTAGTAAAAATAAATAAATAATTTAAAAAAATCACAGTTTGATCATAAAATAAAGAAATCATAAAAAAGAAAGTTCTGTTGAGTATGACAACTCTTGTTTATGCATACTTTAGTAGTTCATAAGTTCCTACTACATTGAATGCCAATTCTGAGGCTGTTCTGTTATTCATTCACTTAAGAATATTCATATTCTGAGTTCATAAAAAAAAACAAAAAAACTTGTTCTCTAAATTGTTCTCTTATTTTGGGATCAAAATCATTTATTTGAATTTCAAATTTGAGGCTGTTCTGTAAATAGTTTTCAAATAAACAATAAACATGGCAACTTCTGATCAATCAATATCAATTTCAGACATAAAATAATGTACCAATTTAAGCCCCACCCATTTCTGGTTAAACCACACCCACATCCGGTTTAGGTCCCGCACACTCCGAGTACAGATACAGATACAGATAATTTAGATGGTTGAACAGATACAGATACAGATAGTGGTGTACTCGCTCATCCCTAGTACATACCCACCCTGTCAGGCATCCATGCCCTGTGGGTGAAAATTTTTGCAGTGTTCTATTCTCTGGTTTACTGCAGTCGAGCATTAGGGGTCTCCAATGCTGCTGTCAAAATTTTGTCAAGAAGTAGAAAGTTTGACCACTTTACACTGATTTTGGCATCTCGTCACTGCCTTCATTTCTCTGTGAGGGCTGATTTTAAGGTTCTGTTACTAACCTATAAAATTATTCATGGACAAGCACCTCCCTTCATGGCTGATCTAATTACACCCGACATAAGGACTGATGGATTGCCTACTCTGGGTAGGGGATGAGGTCTTGCCCCAAGTGAAGGAGTTCAAGTACCTCATTGTCTTTTTCATGAGTGAGGGGACAACGGAACATGAGATTGGTCGGAAAATCAGCACGGCAGGGACGGTATTGCATTTGCTGTATTTGCATTTCCTGGTTTTGTGACGACAAAAGGCAAAGCTCTCAATCTACTGGTCAGTCTTCATTCCTTCTCTCACCTATGGTCATGAGGGTTGGATCATGCCCGAAAGAACTAGATTGCAGATACAAGTGGCTGAAATGGGTTTTCTCTGGAGGGCAGCTGGTGTCTCCCTTAGAGATAAGGTGAGAAGCTCGGTCATCTGTGAGGAGCTCAGAAAGGAGCCGCTGCTCCTTTGCATTGAAAGGAGCCAGCTGAGGTGGCTCGTCCATCTGGTAAGGATGCCAATTGGGCACGGCCCTAGGGAGATGTCCTAGGCATGTCCATCTGGGAGACAACCCCGGGGAATACCCAGGACTAAGTGCAGAGATTATATCACCACATTGACCTGGGAATGCCTCTGTATCCCCCAGACAGACGTGGCTAATCTGGCCTGGTAAAGAGCAGTTTGCAGTCCCCTGCTGGAGCTGTGGCCCCTGCATCCTGGTCCTAGATAAGTGGTTGAAGATGATGATGATGATGAAACGAAATTGTTTTCACCATGTGTCATACTCAGTAACAGTGGTGGGCACAGTTCCACTAATCTGCTCACCGCTACTTCGAAAAACTAACTTTTTGTTAGCTGATTACCTATCGGCTAAGTTTGAAAACCATCAACGGACCAACTTCCGCTAAATTTAGTTCTGATAACTTTTAGACCGCTAACTTATTTTCACAGGCAAAGCTTAACAATTAAACACATTTGTAACGCCTGAAATCTTACATTTTATTACCTCCCTGTTACATGTTTTGTAGCAGACAGACAGCTATGAGAGGTAGAGCTCAAACCTCTACCAACAGAGAAGAGCTGGCTAACAGAGAGAAAGGAACAGGGGGAGGAAAAAAAAGATCAGGCTTGCAGACATATCATAGGAGTCAGACAGTTTTGACTTATTGTTAAAAAAAAAAAAAAAAATTCCTGACAAGTTATTGAAATTAACAAATTATTGAAATTAACGTCACCTCTGTTGTTTTACAAAGAGAAAATATCAGCTACTGTATATGTTTAGTTGTAGTTAGTTTTTGCTGCCCTTCCTTTTTCTCTTGTCACCAGGTCTCGTTTGCTGAGAGAAGGCTGATCTGAGACAGAAGTGCTGGCTTGTTGTGTCAGTAGCTGCCAGTGTACTAGAATCTATACTAAAAGTTATTAATTTAGCTTTAAGATGGGGGATTTAGGGGATTATTGGTTTATCTTTATAAAAGTTAAGTTTTCAGTTAGTGGATTAACGGTTATCTAAGATAACTTTTTGGTTAGCTGTGCCCACCACTGGTCAGTTACCATGTTACAGGGTAACATATGTCATAGAATCCAATGGATGTCAACCTTATTTGACATTTACTTTGGAGACCAATCATTCAACATGATCAAAATGCATCATTTTTTTACTGAAATTGGAACAACTTTAAGGGCCCTTTCATACATAACATGAACGATGCAGAAAACGGAAGAAAATCCGTGAATCAAAAACGAAATGGGGAACCACGAAACATTCCACCTGCTGTTGGGAGGGAGGCACGGTCGGACAGGCTTGCATAATACCGTGGCACCAGTTTTATGCACACTCGTGTCTGAGTGCACAAACACGGTGCAACCATGTGGAAAGTCACATACACAGCAGCGGAGGAAAAAATTTTTTAAAAACACCACAATTCATAATACTTAATTCCTGTTATAAAGAGAGGAGTTAGCCTCTGCCTAGACGTACACCAGGAAGTAATGAAATGACGTGGATGACACTTCTCCATTTTACAACCCCAATTTGAATGAAGTTGAGACATTGTGTGAAATGTAAATAAAAACAGAATACAATAATTTGCAAATCCTCTTCAACCTATATTAAATTGAATACACCACAAAGACAAGATATTTAATGTTCAAACTGATAAACTTATTGTTTTTGTGCAAATATTTGCTCATTTTGAAAAGGATGCCTGCCATGTTTCAAAAAAGATGGGACAGTGGTATGTTTACCACTTTGATACATCACCTTTACTTCTAACAACACTCAATAAGCATTTGGGAACTGAGGACACTAATTGTGAGTGTCATGATTGGGTATAAAAGGAGCATCCCCAAAAGGCTCAGCCCTTCACAAGCAAAGATGGGGCGAGGATCACCACTTTGGGAACAACTACATGAAAAAAAAATAGTCCAACAGTTTAAAAACAATGTTTCTCAACTTTCAGTTGCAAGGAATTTAGGGATTCCATCATCTACAGTCCATAATATAATCAGAAGATTCAGAGAATCTGGAGAGCTTTCTACACGTAAGCGGCAAGGCTGAAAACCCACACTGAATGCCCGTGACCTTTGATCCCTCAGGCGGCACTGCATTAAAAACTGACATTGTGTAAAGGATCTTACTGCGTTGGCTCAGGAACACTTCAGAAAACCATTGTCAGTTAACACAGTTCGTCGCTACATCTACAAGTCTAGAGTTAAAACTCTACCATGCAAAGCGAAAGCCATACAGTAGTGTTCAGAATAATAGTAGTGCTATGTGACTAAAAATATTAATCCAGGTTTTGAGTATATTTCTTATTGTTACATGGGAAGCAAGGTACCAGTAGATTCAGTAGATTCACACAAATCCAACAAGACCAAGCATTCATGATATGCACACTCTTAAGGCTATGAAATTGGGCTATTAGTAAAAAAAAGTAGAAAAGGGGGTGTTCACAATAATAGTAGCATCTGCTGTTGATGCTACAAACTCAAAACTGTTATGTTCAAACTGCTTTTTTAGCAATCCTGTGAATCACTAAACTAGTATTTAGTTGTATAACCACAGTTTTTCATGATTTCTTCACATCTGCGAGGCATTAATTTTGTTGGTTTGGAACCAAGATTTGACTCATTCACTAGTGTGCTTGGGAGCATTGTCTTGTTGAAACACCCATTTCAAGGGCATGTCCTCTTCAGCATAAGGCAACATGACCTCTTCAAGTATTTTGACATATCCAAACTGATCCAACTGATATGTGATATATAGGCCCAACACCATAGTAGGAGAAACATGCCCATATCATGATGCTTGCACCACCATGCTTCACTGTCTTCACTGTGAACTGTGGCTTGAATTCAGAGTTTGGGGGTTGTCTCACAAACTGTCTGCAGCCCTTGGACCCAAAAAGAACAATTTTACTCTCATCAGTGGAAAAGTGGAAAAGTGTGCTGTGGTCTGATGAGTCCACATTTCAAATTGTTTTCGGAAATCATGGACGTCATGTCCTCCGGACAAAAGAGGAAAAAGATCATCAGATTGTTACCAGCACAAAGTTCAAAAGCCAGCATCTGTGATGGTATGGGGGTGTGTTAGTGCCCATGGCATGGACAACTTACACATCTGTGATGGCACCATCAATGATGAAAGGTCCATCCAGGTTTTGGAGCATTGTCTTGCTTATTTCAGCAAGACAATGCCAAGCCACATTCTGCACGTGTTACAACAGGGTGGCTTCATAGTAAAAGAGTGCGGGTACTAGACTGACCTGCCTGCAGTCCAGACCTGTCGCCCATTGAAAATGTGTGGCGCATTATGAAGCACAAAATACGACAACAGAGACCCTGGACGGTTGAACAACTGAAGTCGTACATCAAGCAAGAATGGGAAAGAATTCCACCTACAAAGCTTCAACAATTCGTGTCCTCAGTTCCCTTTTTTGAAATGTGTTCAGGCATCCATTTCAAAATGAGCAAATATTTGACAAAAACAATAAAGTTTATCAGTTTGAACATTACATATCTTGTATTTGTGGTGTATTCAATTGAATATAGGTTGAAGTGGATTTGCAAATCATTGTATTCTGTTTTTATTTACATTTTACACAATGTCCCATCTTCAATGGAATTAGGATTGTATGTTTTATGTGAATTACCTTATGCACTCATCTCATGAAGAGCCGACCAGCTCCCGTCTCATGAAGAGCCAGGCTCTCACGTCATGAACACATCAGCCAGCATGGCGTGATCTGCTCTGCCTCACGGGGACATCCCGTGGTGTGATTTCCTGCATGGCACGATATTCATCAGCATTCCGGTGTGCTGACGTGGCGGTCAGCTGTGATTTAATTTATTTCCACTCGAGGACAGCGTGCTGATGTCCGCACTTCAAGTTGTAGTTATGCAACTTTATATCCTACAAGCCAGTACAGGTGTTCCCCAGCTGCGACTTCCGAGCATAGATATCTGAATAGCTGCACGTCGCAGGGGGACATGCCTACTTCTGTCAGCGGACCTTGGCAGCTCACAGAAAAAAAGGCTTACTTTCTGTTCCTTCATTCTCTGATTTTATTTTATGTATGAATTATTATGTGTTTGTCCTGCATCTGTATGACGTCTGTGTTTGTAAGGTAACACCTTGCGTTCACGGTCACATCCAGCTGACAGTCGGCACTCAGCTGACATGCGCTGTATGTCCACAGCAAAGCGTATGAGCAATGCAATCACAACATGAATGAGCTTACATCTTTACCCTTATTTCTGTTATTTAATCTCTACTTACACCATTCCGTGCACTCAGACGCTGGTCGGTCCTCTTGTGATTGTGTCGGTACGTAATTATCGGTATGTCATGGGGGCATGAGCACCCACCCACACATCTGCATTGCATGCTCTCCAGCTGGGATGCAGTACGCAGCAGTCAGCTGTTTCAGCAGCACAGTGCACTGGACAGCAGCCACAGTCTTTGGGGCCCTCAGCCACAGCAGACAATGTTGGATTCATAGTGTGTGTGTGCAGGGGGTTGGCAACACACTCCAAAAGCTGTGTGTGTGTATGTGGGGGGTGTTTGGCACAGTCACGCCCATGTGTGTCGCTGGGTTATGCCACACTCCTGAAGCACTTAGACAATTTTCACAGACAGGTCGAATGTGTCGACTCTTGTGGTGAGAGAACGAACTGACCCGCCTTTTCTAAGTGACCTGCGAGCGGTGTTAGATGTTCATGTATGACATTTGGAATTTGGCCAACACATTCCGAGAGAGGAGTCAAATGGTCACTTGCTGTCTTTCGACCACTGGTGTGCGCGAATGGTTGTTGCGACAGCTGTATGAGGTGTTTAAGGCGGCTCTAATTTTCCACGAGCGGCATGTGACTCCTCTTTCATGCGCCATTCTGCCTCATGTTGTCTGTCATGTTGTGTGTGAAGGGGCCCTAACGTTTTACCTCTGTACATATTGAAACTGACTTTTGTCACAATTTTTGCTGTTTTTACCCTGTAACTCCATAGAATTCAGTTGTGGTTAGTCCAAACTATACCTTTTTGGAGTTGATTTGATTAGACAAATAATCTAGTATATTGTCTAACATGATTGGAGCATTTTTAAATTTTGACCTCTGTGTAAAGCTTCACTGACCCTCCCTGGCTATAGCTACCTCCTTAGGATGGCTATAATAAATTTTTTGGTAGGCCATGGTACAGTAAGGCTGGATTGTAAGTGTTGTTTAGTCCCCTTAAGTGGTACAGATTAGGTCCAAATTGATGACTGGCTCATGGACTAAAAAGATGGTACAGCTGGTCTCTGTCTATTTCTGTCGATACCTATTGCTCCACACCTGACCAGCTACCCAGTATTTCAGTTAAGGTAAACTGGTAGCATTAATTAATAATTAATTAGTTATTGCACATATTCACATTTTCAGTAGGAGGGAGTGCCAAGATGGCGTCGTTGTGTCTGGCTGCTCGCCTGCTGCTCTCCAGTTTGTTTGTTATTGTATTGTTTTTAACTTGCGCTGTTTTTGAATCAGAGTCACTGCAGGTGTATGATCGCTAAGCACTCTTTGGCATGCTGTTTCACGTCCGGACGAGCTGTGCACAAAATTCTGGCAGGATCTGTGCTGCCCTGGCGCCTTGTGGATCCGGTTAAAGCATGTGTGGTTCCACTGGTAGGCTCTGAGGACTGTCAGCCCAGACGTCCACGTCTTCGCCGGATTGATGTGCGCCAGTGGGGCTCGCTGAACCTGGGCTTGCTTCGCCGGGTTTCAAACAGTCAGACTGTCTTCACCACTGAGGTCCTTACCCTGGGTCTCCTGAATGTCAGATCACTGTCCTCAAAATCTTGTGATTTGATCTAATCATGGATTATCAGTTAGATATGATTGGCCTATGTGAAACCTGGCTCAAACCCACAACTCTCCTTCCTCTGAATGAGGCTTGCCAACCGGCATACACATTTAGTCACGTGTGTCATGGTGTCAAGCAAGGCGGGGGTGTGGCTTTTCTTTATAAATTTAGGTTTTCTTTATTAGGTGTTGGGGTCACAAATATAATTCCTTTGAGCATCTGACTCTCCGTTATGCCTGTGATGCTAATTACTGTCAGGGTCATAAAACTGGAGTTCAGCTATGTTAATTTGTCACTGTTTATAGGCCCCCTGGCCCATACTCTGATTTCTTAGATGAATTTGGTGCGTTCATCTCTGGTTTGTCAACTAGTGCAGATAATATTTTGATTATTGAACATTCATATAAATAAGCCCTGTGATCCCCTTAGCAAATCATTTATGCAAATTGTGGATGCTTTAGGATTCCAGCAATGCATTCAGGACCCGACACATATTAGTGGAAATAACCTGGATCTAGATCTTGCACGTGGGTTTGCTGTCACAAATATCGACATCTTGCTTCTCGCATCTATAGTCTCTGACCATTCACTTATCAGGTTTACATTTACGCTGCCACGTTTAGTGGAACAACAACCTTGTCTACTAGGGATGTGAATCGTACAACAACTCACGATTCAATTCGATTCCGATTCTTGGGGTGACGACTCGATTCAGAATCGATTTTTGATTCAAAGAGCTCTGAGAAATAGTTCTATTTCTTAAAAAATGTTTATGTTTAAG
This sequence comes from Thalassophryne amazonica, assembly GCF_902500255.1. Classification (NCBI taxonomy): domain Eukaryota; kingdom Metazoa; phylum Chordata; class Actinopteri; order Batrachoidiformes; family Batrachoididae; genus Thalassophryne; species Thalassophryne amazonica. The sequence goes on along the minus strand of NC_047113.1, from coordinate 111,679,432 downwards.
AAAATGCAGCATTACAAGGTTAATCAAGTGATTCTAGATGTAAATTTACTTATCTGCTTTGCTCGTTCAGAGTTGACTGGCAGTTTAGCGAAGCACTGGTCAGTAGTCGGCAGAGACCGCTGCTCCGCTCCTTTTAGCTCTCGGTGATGATGTAGGATGTGGGCTTGCGGATTTGAAGTTTCCAAAGTACTTAACTTTCATTTTGCAGATTTTGCACACTGCATAAGTCATGTCAAGCTCCTTCTTACGCAGCAAATAATAAAATCCAAAATGGGCCCAAACATTTTCCTTCAGCAAAGACAGTGCTGGCTGAATTAGCTCTTCATCCGCCATGCTAAGCTGCAGCTCACGAATGTTTGAAGCATGCCGAACCCCCCCGCCCCTCGCGGAGACGCTGTTGTACGGAAGCCATTGCCTGACAAACAGTACACGCAGCGAGTAAGCAAGGAAATGTTTAATAAAATGCTTTTAAAAAATCGATTCTTGGACATTTTGGATTGATTCAGAATCGTAATAAACAAGAATCGCGATTCTACTACTGTTGCGTCATATTAAACCCTCAACTATGACTGAACTTGAGGCTGGACTACGCGATATTTTAGCTTAGAGTCTGGAGAATGCTAAATCAGTAGACAGCCTTGCGGATAGTTTAAATTTAGCGCTTAAAACCACACTTGATAAGATTGCACCTCCTCTTTTAAGGTCACACCCTCCCAAGGCACAATCACCTTGGTTCAATGGTTACTTGCGTGACCTCAGGCAGAAGGCTAGAGGTTTGGAACGGAAATGGCGTAGTTCCAAATTACAGGTGTTCCGCCTTGTGTGGTGGGATGCTATTTTACATTATAAGCATGCACTACTGGCCACGAAGCGGACCTATTACACCAATTTGATCAGTAAAAACAAAGATAACTCAAAGTTTTTATTTGACACAATAGCATTTCTTATTCACGGGCAGCCACCTGTTAGTCGTTCTCCCTTTTCAGCGCAGGATTTCTTGGATTATTTTGAGAAGAAAATAGAAGATATTAGGCTGAGCATATCTCAGCACGCCTCGGCCCAGCCATTAAAACCTGCTATGGAGGTGGGTGCTACCATTGAGGTGTTACCTAGATTTACAGAATTTAATAGTATTTCATTAGGCATGCTGATGAAACTCATGGCATCTACAAAAAGCACACGCTGTTTATTTGATCCTATGCTAACAAAACTGTTTAAGGACCTGTGGCCCACTCTTGGGCCAACTGTGCTGGAAATTATTAATCTGTCATTAACCTCTGGATCTGTTCTGAAATGTTTTAAATCTGCAGTGATTAAACCATTCCTTAAGAAATCTAATCTTGACCCGAGTGTATTGAAAAATTACAGGCCGATATCAAATCTATCATTCTGTTCCAAAAGAAAAGGTGGTTTCACGGCAGCTCATAGACCACCTCACTGAGAATGATCTTTTTGAGCCACTGCAGTCTGCTTTTAGGAAATATCACTCCACAGAGACAGTGCTCACTAAAGTAGTGAATGATCTTCTCGATAGGTTGGAGAATCTTTTTGGGATTACTGGAAGTACCCTTGCCTGGTTGACTTCATATCTGTCCAGTCATTCTCAATGTGTTTTGTACAATAACACTACCTCTAACCTTGGTGACATGAGATTTGGGGTTCTCACCAACAACATCTTGGTGTGGTACAGGAGCTGCTCTCAGGCTGACAAGAAGGCTCTGGAGAGAGTCAGGAAGTCAGCACAGAACATCATAGGAGCGCAGCTGTCCTCTCTGCGTATAAGTCTTGTGAATCCCCAGGTGGCATGCCAACTTGGAGGTGTGAAAGAACTGGATTTACAGCTGAGCGGGCCTCAGGTGGCACAAAGATATGGCCAGGAGGTCCCCCACCATGGCCAGGATGATGAAACAGAGCCTCTTGGACTGCTTTGTCCACCTCCCACTTCAGGCCCGCACAACCATAGATTGCGGGACAATGGAGCCTGGAGTTTCTGAAGTTGTGAAGGTAGTGGGCAGGTAAATCCGAGACAGGGCATCTGTTTTGCCATTCTTTTTGCCTGGATGGAAGGTAATTGTGAACTGAAACCGGGCGAAGAACAGCGCCCACCTGGCCTGTGGGGGTTTAAGCATTTTGCTGTTCTGATTTATTCCAGGTTCTTATAATCCGTCCATACAATGAATAGTACTGCAGTTCCCTCCAGCCAGTGTCTCCATACTGACAGAGCTTCTTTAATGGCTAACAATTCCTGATTGCAGACATCATGATTTTTCTCAGCCGGCGTTAGGCACCGGGAGAAAAAGGCACATAAGTGCATCCGATTGTCCTCCACAGTCCTCTGGGACAACACTGCATCCACCCCTAGCTCTGAGGCATCAACTTCAACAAAAACAATTGTTTCTCAGGGTCAGGTTGAGTGAGTATTGGTGCTGCGGAGAAGCAGTGTTTGAGTGTATGAAATGCGTTGTCTGCTGCAGGTGTCCAGTGGAAGGAGACTTTTAGGGAGGCAGTGAGTAGAGCTGCAACCTGGCTATACCCGCAGATAAACGTCGATAGAAATTGGCAAACCCCAAAAATTGCTGCAACTGTTTGCGGGTTGACGGCACGGGCCAGTCAGTGACAGCGGTTACCTTGGCTGGGTCTGGTTCAATGTGATTTGGCGAGATGATAAACCCGAGGAAGGGTTTCCCGACTGAATTCACATTTTTTGACCTTCACAAAAAGACGGTTCTCAAGGAGTCACTGGAGGACTAGGCGTACATGGCGGACATGCGACTTGGAATCAGGCGAGAAGATCAGTATGTCATCTAGGTAGATGAACATGAACCAGTTTAAGAAATCCTGAAGGACATCGTTGACGAGGGCCTGGGATGTATCTGGGGTGTTTGTCAGACCGAATGGCATAATGAGGTATTCAAAATGGCTGATAGGAGGACTTAATGCCGTTTTCCACTCATCCCCCTCCCGCACTCAGACCAGATGGTAGGTGTTCTGTAAATCCAGTTTGGTGAATTTAGTGGCCCCGTGCAAGGAACTGAACGTGGAATGAAGGAGGGGAAGTGGATGATTGTGGACTGTGATTTTGTTCACTCTCCATAAATCGATGCAGGGGCACAAAGTGCCATCTTTTATCCCCACAAAAAAGAAGCCAGCACCCGCGGGTGACGACGAGGTCCAGATCAACCCAGCGGCCAGTGAGTCCCAGATATAGGTCTCCCCTGACACCCTGAACTGGAGACTATTCCCGTTCAGGGTGTGAGAGGTTATACAGCCGACTGGAAGGTATTTCAGTGCCCGGAAGGAGATCTATGGCACAGCCATACAGATGGTGAGGAGGAAGTGAAAAAGCACCATTCACCTCGATTGTGGTATTCAGGTGGAACCAAAGACAAGTCTGGAGGAGAGTGGACCACCCCACTAGTGGAAACACTGGGCGGAACTGAGAAGCGTAGACACCAGGGGTAGCATCCTTCGCTCCACTGAGTAACTGACCCGGGCGGCTAATCAATCTGGGGATTGTGCTCAACTATCCAGAGGTGTCCCAGAACCACAGCTGACATGGAAGGAATTACAAAGAACTGGATTGTTTCTTGACGATTACCTGATACGACAAGGGTGACCGGTTCGGCCTGATGCATGATGGACAAGAGATGAGACAGATAAAGGTTGGACAGAGGAAGTGTAGGAATGTGGGCCTTAGCAATGACCTTATCACTAAGGAACTTACCCTCAGCCCCGGTATCCACCAGTGCTGGAAAAGGGACTGACGAGGTCCCAAACAGAATCGCCGTCGGGAGTTGGGTGTGACCTGTGACTTTATCTTGACTCACCCATACCCTGGCATCTATGGCTGAGCCTTACCTTTTGGCTGAACCGGGCAGTGAATGCAGACATGTCCCTTAGTACCGCAATAAAGACACTCTCCGGCTGCCAGTCTCCAAGCTCACTGATCAGGGGACAATTTCGCCCTGTCAAGCTCCATAGGCTCGTTGGCAGGGGGAGCTGGTGAGCCAGAGTGGCGAGACTCAGTGGAGCGTGGGGCAGATGGCCCTGGACGAGTACGGAGTGGAGTCTGAGAGGAACCAGACCTATCTGACCCAGAACTTTTTTCTCTGCATCTCTCTCTCAGGTATCTCTCACCAAGTATCTAAACAGATTACCAAGGAAATTAATTTTTGACGAGATCATGTCAGACGGCTAATTCATCCTTGAGAAGATCCAAGAGCCCCTAACAAAAATACTCTGAAGAGCAGCCGAGTCCCAGCCCACCGACACAGCGAGGATTTGGAAGTTGACTGCAAACTCAGCCGCACTCTGGCATTCCTGACGAAGAGATAACAGATGCTGAACCGTGGTGTAAGCTTTGGTGGGATGCATGAATACGAGACGGAGCTCACGAGAGAAATCAGAGAAATTCTCAAAAACTGGAGATTTGCTGCTCCACAGAGCAGTGGCCCAAACACGAGCGTCACTGCACAGCAGATTCGTCACGTAAGTGATTTGGCTGCTGTCGGAGGCATACTGCAAGGGTCGCTGGGAAAACACTAGTGAACACTGGATCAGAAATGCGGCACAGGTTTCAAAACAGGTTTCAACAATGGTTCTGGGTGACAAATGAATAGCTCAGAAGCTGAAGCTTCGCTTGCGGATGAAGGAACTATTTGCAGCGTGGAGGAGTCTGCTGAAGCTGTGATGGCGGAAGAATCTGTGAGTTGTGCAGCTAACTGTGTGAGCTGAGTGATGCATGTGTCTGTATGACCTTCTCAGCATCTTGTGGCCAGATACTTATGTTATGGTTAGGGGTCTGGACAGAACTGGACCGTTTCAGGAAATGGACTCAAATGCAGGGAGTTGGACACGGGAAGGAGTACAAAGGAAATATATATTTATTTATAAACAATAAATAAAAGGTTTTGCTCTGGGGTGCCTGCAGTATGGAGAGATGGCCCGCCTCTTTGCGGTGAAAATAGGGAGCTGTAGTATCCTGAGCCATTCTTGAAGGAGAATGATTACTAAGGTCCAAGGACCAGGACCAGGTGGAATGCTCACCTCCGAAATCAGGAACTATGAGGAATAAAGAAGTACAGGGTGAGTGAATGCACTTGTAATGCTGGTGCCTCAAAACAGTCACAGTTCACAAAAGGCTTAACACAGGTTTCTTCGGAGGTGAGGAAATAATGTTCTCTTCTTAAGAAGTAAGGTTTACTGTTCAGGAATTGTTCACAGTTCATAAATTGTATCGAGAGGTCAGAGGTCAAGTGCTGTGTGTTGTGAGGCAGTTCCAATTAAGCAGGACTTGATACAGCTGGGTTCTTAACTGTTTGATGTCAGAGTTCATGTTCTTAGGAAGAGTTCTTGGAAGAGTTCTTTATCATAGCACAGTCACAGACAGGAACAAGAACGGGAGAACGGGATCCCACTAAGACGACAAAGAACTTAACTGGCATGTAGTAGAGTCATGCTCTGAGTTCCAGAGTGACGTAGCTGTGCAGGTAGCCAGGAACCAGGAGCCAGGGCAGCATGGGAGCAGTGCAGGTATCGTCTGGAACACCAGGAAAGACAGTTCACTCTAATACAGGAATTAGATGGGAGGCCAGCTTACCTGAAGTTTAGCTGCAGGAAGCTCTGGTGTCTTAGGGCCCTGTCCCACTGGGGAGAGGATTAATTGCCCATGAATTGAGTATACAAATTATGGGCATTCGTTATCGTCCGCAACAAAAATGGCCAAAAATAACAAATGTCCCAGTATGAATTAGGGATATATTAATAATATATAGTGAATATATGATGAGCAATCATGGTTGTATAACGCATCTTTTGAGGAAACGGATCCGACGCATTCCGATTATCATTACGGGTGTATTATGATGCATCGCGCATGTGTTGCGCATGCACGGCATCTGCATTGTGGTCATATATGAAGTACACTCCGGCCATTGGCATCACTATTCACACCAACAATACAGCCTCTGGAGCATTTGCTGGACTTGGACAAGTTGATTGGAGTAAAGAAGCAGTGAACAGGGTGAGTGGTGACATCAGCAGATCGCATCAGAGCGCAGCTCGTCTCAACAATTATAACATGATGTTAAATCTGTTATAAACATAGGAATAAATACTGTAACAGCTGCAGACAAGAAGGAAAAAACACGCAACTGTTTTATCAAGCCTTGACAATGTAAACAAGTCAAATAATTACCTTTTTAGATGGCTCAAAATGCTTTCTGCGAACAGCCAAGTTGCAGCTTCCTCTGATTCAGGAGGTGATTAGAGCCGTTTTCAACAGGCAATTTGCAGAATAAAATTATTAATCTGCCACAAAATAATTATTTTATATACGCAGCATCCAGCGCAGAGCACGTGGCAGCCGGTAGAACAAAGAACGGCGTCCAGCTGTGAACACAGCGCATCTGATTTGCATCCGCAAAAATCAGATTCAAAGCAGACGTAATAAAAATGCTTTATTTGTGGCCAGTCTGTATGCAGTTGCTACAACTACAACTTTTAGTTCGTGATGTGGACATGATGGGCATGCAAAATATCCATTTTACACACTGTCCCAGTCCGCTGCCAAGCCGCAAATCCCTGTCAGTTGCAGATATCAGCAGATGACGGCGAATATACAGCACACAGATTGAGTATGTATTGAGTATGTATTGTGTATGTATTGAGTATGTATGGAGTATGTAAGGCAGATGTCATCCGCAGCCAAAATTTTGTGCAGCTCAAAAATCCTGGAAACAGAAAACGTGCCTCTGTGGCTAATTGTGGATATGTGCGGGTGTCGGCCGACTGATACAAGCATGTTTCATGCATATTGCGGATGTTAAGCGAATATGAGCCAATTTTGTGCGCAAATCCTCCTAAATGCCAGTGGGACAGGGCTCTTAAGCACACAGAGAGGCAATCAGGCTTGGTCCTCCTGGTAATAGTCTGGATCATGGATTATGGCTCTGGAAGAACTTGGAAGGTCTGCAAGAGTCTGGCAATGCTCACAAGTATCTGGCAAGTACTGAACAGAAAGTCAGGGTTTAAACAGTCTGTCAATAATCAATCACTCATCTGATCCAGGTGTGAAAAATACCTGAGGGTGTCATCTGGTGGAGAAACTAACATAACACTGGTTAAAATGGTTAAAAGACAGACTTAAAACCAGGATCCGGGGGAAATCCTGACAAACAGTCTACAGTCAAATGTTAAAACTATGTGCACCGCACACGTAGAACACATTCCTATTGTATGTATTTTCTAAGTGTGTGTGTGTGTGTGTGTGCATTCAATTTTCTTTTTTTTTTTTTTCCAATTTATTCCATTTATATTCACCTTATTCAGGAAGTCAGGTTGGGCGGCTCCATTTTGTCAAACAACTTCCAGTTTGTCACTGCTTCTAATGATTATCTACGCGGGAACACAGTACGCTACAAGTGCCCGAACATGAGCAGCATTAATTGTTCAGTTCGTGGGTGCCACAATAACTGGAAAAAGAGGAAACTATGGCTTTGAGAACGATGTTTTGAACATGGAAAGGAGAGCTCTGAGTGCTGTGGACGAGCATTTAACTTGTTCCCTCCTCCATTGAAAGACGAGGATCTCCGGTGCTGGCTAAAGGCTCTGAATTGGAAAAATCCAGCCAAACATCCCTATGGCTTTTCTTTTCATTTTATGAAGAAAAAACCCACACCACTGGATCTTTACCCAGAGAAATGATCGGACTATAACGCGCCGTTGAAGAAGCCACGGCCGATGCTAGTGAGATAAACGGGTAAGCTGTGTTTGTAGCATTAGCTGCTATCTTGGGGGAGGTGATGGTCTAGTGGTTAAGGTGTTGGGCTTGAGACCAGAAGATCCTTGGTTCAAATCCCAGCCTGACTGGAAAATCACTAAGGGCCCTTGGGCAAGGTCTTTAATCCCCTATTGCTCCCAGTGTGCAGTGAGTGCCTTGTATGGCAGCACCCTGACATCAGGGTGAATGCGAGGCATACCTGTAAAGCACTTTGAGCGTCTGATGCGGATGGAAAAGCGCTATATAAATGCAGTCCATTTATCTTATTTATTCATTTTCTGGTGTTTGATACAAAGAAGCACTGCATGAATTATCACCATACGTATATTAACGTTACGTAATCTTGGCATTACGGTGATACTACTTGGCGCGTAGTATTTTAACTTGATTGTGCTTTTATATGAGCTTCAGCGGCACTGTGTTCCTCATAGCCAAACAGTCTGCGCCGAGTGACAACACAAAGTAGTTAAAAATAATCGAGGGCACTTTTTCACGTCATCTTCTCACTCTGTTCTGACCCCTGGGTGAGCCAGAGTCGATCCCTTTGAGCTTTTCAAAAAAGGTTTTTGTTTCTACCCATGGAATGACTTCCACTGTTCTGTATTGAAAACACTGTTCACAGGAAGTCCACAAAAGTGGGCGGGGCTGAATAAGGTGAATATATAGATCACAACAAAGTTACCACAAGGTGCTTCAAGGTCTAACCTTACCAACCCCTAGAGCAAGCACACAGGTGACAATGGTAAGGAAAAAGTCCCTCTGATGATGATGACCATGATGTGTGTGTGTGTGTGTGTGTGTGTGTGTGTGTGTGTGCGTGCGTGTGTGCGTGTGTGTCTCCCTATCCGTGAACAATCAAAAAATTTTAGACAAACCTCTTTTTTTTCTTTTTTTTTTACAGTTTTACAACATTTCTGAAATGTGCTGTTGTGTTCAATTCACCATCATTTAATCTTATGGAGCGTTTTATCTCAACGTCCACTCAGAAGTTCACTCGTGCATGCCTGTACCCACACACACATACACACTTTAGTTATTTCTATCAGTTATTAAGCCGCAGTACTTAACAGGTATTTGACTTCCGTGTTTAGTGGAACAACAGGAATGAATCTCTTGAATCCACACATTTTGCCTCCACTTTATTGGCTTATTCTTCATCAACATGTGCTCCACTCCCCCGCAGTGGTGTCAAAAGTACACACATTTGTTACTTAAGTAGAAGTACAGATACTGCAGTTTAAAAACATTCTGGTAAAAGTTGAAGTATCAACTTGACCTCTTTACTCAAGTAAAAGTGAAAAAGTATGTGCTCCAAAACCTACTTAAAGTATAAAAGTATAAAGTAACCTTTAAAAAAAAAAAAAAAAAAAGGTAGATGCCACTATATGAATTGAAAGATTAATTTAAAAACTGATTCGTTCTACATGTGGCCCAAGAACCAAAACCCAAAATTACCCCCAACACCACCTGCATGAAAATGTTTCAATTCTAGAAGCTCTGAAATGCAATCTGGGACTATTCCAGACGATAAACTGCAGTGAGTGCAGCATCCATTTAGTGAGAAGAAAAAAAAACAACTTTCCTTATTCAGATTCATTCCAGTAGTATTCTGCTCTTACTAGGATGCAGCAGTTTTCTAGTTTGTCAGATAGTTCTGGAGGAAATCACTGAAGAAATTAACACATTGAAAATATGGTTTGACCGAAACAAACTGTCATTAAACTTAAATAAAACAGCGATGAAATGGAGGTGTAAGAGTCACTAGGTGTTCACAGGAAACACTTATTTATTTCTGTATGTATGTACAACCCCTGGCAAAAATTATGGAATCACCGGCCTCGGAGGATGTTCATTCAGTTGTTTAATTTTGTAGAAAAAAAGCAGATCACAGACATGACACAAAACTAAAGTCATTTCAAATGGCAACTTTCTGGCTTTAAGAAACACTATAAGAAATCAAGAAAAAAGATTGTGGCAGTCAGTAACGGTTACTTTTTTAGACCAAGCAGAGGGAAAAAAATATGGAATCACTCAATTCTGAGGAAAAAATTATGGAATCACCCTGTAAATTTTCATCCCCCAAATTAACTCCTGCATCAAATCAGATCTGCTCATTGACACTGACCCTATGTGTCTTTTTGCAAGGAATGTTTTTGCAGTTTTTGCTCTATGGCAAGATGCATTATCATCTTGAAAAATGATTTCATCATCCCCAAACATCCTTTCAATTGTCCAAAATATCAACATAAACTTGTGCATTTATTGATGATGTAATGACAGCCATCTCCCCAGTGCCTTTACCTGACATGCAGCCCCATATCATCAATGACTGTGGAAATTTACATGTTCTCTTCAGGCAGTCATCTTTATAAATCTCATTGGAAAGGCACCAAACAAAAGTTCCAGCATCATCACCTTGCCCAATGCAGATTTGAGATTCATCACTGAATATGACTTTCATCCAGTCATCCACAGTCCACAATTGCTTTTCCTTAGCCCATTGTAACCTTGTTTTTTTCTGTTTAGGTGTTAATGATGGCTTTCGTTTAGCTTTTCTGTATGTAAATCCCATTTCCTTTAGGCGGTTTCTTACAGTTCGGTCACAGACGTTGACTCCAGTTTCCTCCCATTCGTTCCTCATTTGTTTTGTTGTACATTTTTCGATTTTTGAGACATATTGCTTTAAGTTTTCTGTCTTGATGCTTTGATGTCTTCCTTGGTCTACCAGTATGTTTGCCTTTAACAACCTTCCCATGTTGTTTGTATTTGGTCCAGAGTTTAGACACAGCTGACTGTGAACAACCAACATCTTTTGCAACATTGCGTGATGATTTACCCTCTTAAGAGTTTGATAATCCTCTCCTTTGTTTCAATTGACATCTCTCGTGTTGGAGCCATGATTCATGTCAGTCCACTTGGTGCAACAGCTCTCCAAGGTGTGTTCACTCCTTTTTAGATGCAGACTAAACGAGCAGATCTGATATGATGCAGGTGTTAGTTTTGGGGATGAAAATTTACAGGGTGATTCCATAATTTTTTCCTCAGAATTGAGTGATTCCATATTTTTTTCCCTCTGCTTGGTCTAAAAAAGTAACCGTTACTGACTGCCACAATCTTTTTTTCTTGATTTCTTATAGTGTTTCTTAAAGCCAGAAAGTTGCCATTTGAAATGACTTTAGTTTTGTGTCATGTCTGTGATCTGCTTTTTTTCTACAAAATTAAACAACTGAATGAACATCCTCCGAGGCCGGTGATTCCATAATTTTTGCCAGGGGTTGTATGTTCATTGTTAGTTGCTTTTATATTTTATTTTCTGTTGTGTTTCTATTCAGGTTCTTTTTGTCTCTTTCTCTGAAATTGTATATAATAATCATTAGATTATTAATATATAAACAAAAATAAATTTAAGAAATATTACAATTTGAAAACAAATGCACCCGAACGTGAAGACAGCTGGAACTGCTTCATGCTAACTTTTAACATTGAAAATGCCATAGACATGCTAACGTGTTAGCGTCGCTTAGTTATAAAGTTATAAAATACATCTATCAACTGTTTCAGAAGACCATAACAGGTCGGTTTAACATAGAAAAGGTAAATAATACTCACAGAAGTATGCTCTTTATGGTTTAGTGGGGGAAAATTAAGCGAAAGAAAGAAAGAATAAACGAAACAATAGGTCGAAGCATTGCTTCAATCTGCGAACCACTGCTTCGACTGGTTCAAATCCATTCCTTTATCTTCATTGATCCATGTTTCTGATATAGCAATTATGTTAATTTTTTTTTAAATTGACTTAAATATTCTTTAATGTTGTTAAAGTTTGCATACAGACTTCTGCTGTTGAAATGGATTATTGATAATTTGTTATCCGTTTTAATGATCCGATTAAACTGTTCATCTGTATAATAGCAACAACTGTCATTAATATTTGAGAAGAAATTATTGTCCGGGTCTATATCGTGCTCCAAGTCCAGTACATTGTGGTCTGTGTATTTAAATGTTCTCAGTTCTAGTTTTCCATGATCAGCAATCCTGTGAGTTATATCCTTCTTGTCTCCAGATGTAGATGATGTAGTAGATGAATAGGTTCCTCTGGTCTGTGTCATGGTGTTGTGATGTGTTTGTGTCCTCATACCTTATTGATCGTATTTGTCCAGTTCCTTGATGTTCCTGATTACCATAACCTTCTCTTGTTCTGGTGTTCCATTCAGTTTGATGAATGTTTTGCAGTTGGATGTCCATGTCTGTTGAATTTTTCCCTGCTTTTTTAAGAAACGAGCTTTCCTGGCGATGTCTGCGTTTCTTTTGGTCAGATGTTCATTGATGAATACGTTTGTTCCTTTGAGTTTCCGTCCCTGTTTTAACAATGCCATTTTATGTTTTCTGTTGACAAACCTCATTATAACTGCTCGCTTGTCTCCATCCTCTCTCCTGGGCAGGGGGTGGCACGCTTCAATGTTATTACAGTCCATTTGAATACCTTTAGATTGCAGGAAGTCAGCCACCTGTTGTTCCACTGAGCTGGCCTCCTGCTCACTGGCCTCCCCTCCGCTGTCTTCTGACACCGCCCGTGCGTAGGATCGAGGTTTAATATGAATTCCTGTAATAATAACGTCGTTCATCCTTGTGTACTGTTCCAACTCCGCAACACGGTTCTCCAGGTGCACCAGATGCCGGTCTTTCTCGGCATTCTGGATCCGGAGAGCCTTCACTTCTTCCACCAGCTCCATAATGGATTTCTGCTGCATTTTAACAACAGAGATTTCCTCAGACAAAAAGTCCAGGGACTTCTTGATATCGTCTCCCTCCTCCGCCGTCAGTGCCTTCTTCGGACCCATGGTCAGATAACTCCGCGCTGGCACCTCGGTAAAGCCACGCCGGTGGAACTGCGCTGGCGTCTCGGGCTTCAGGTGGAGCCGCGCCGGTGGATGTGCGCCGCTGAAGCCAAGAGTAACGAGCCTGTTTTAAAAATGTACAGTAACAAAGTATTTGTACTTCGTTACTTGACACCTCTGCTCCCCCGAATGTTCCATCAGAATGAATGTCAATTGTTGGACTCAAAAGAGTTCTCATTTTTCACATATTGTGAGCAAACACATTTCCTGACTGTCCAGTCTTGTTCATGCTGCATTCATGGGAATCCAGTAATCTTTGTGCACACTCTGTAGTGTGATTACTGACTTTCAAGGTTGGGTAGGATTACTTTGAAATGTAATCCAAAAGTATGTACATACATACATGTAATCCACATGTATTCTTTCAAAGTAATCCTACCCAACCTTGCTGACTTTAGAACAGTAACATGTTACAATACTGCAAATCTGGTGTGATTCTGTGTTGCACCCAACACCACCTGTGATTCTGAGGTTCTGGTGGATTTAACTGAACTGAAATTCACAACATTTGGTGAGTCTAAAATAGAAAATATAAATTTTGGGATTTGATGCACAAAGATGTAGATGTAGGAAGTTTAAACAACTAGTCTTATTCTGGGATCAGGTGATATTTTGGGTCTTAGTAGTGGAGGCGTGCACTCTGAGTGTTCTTCACGCTCGGACAGGTAAATGACATCAGCAGTGGTTTTCTTTGTGCCATGTATCAGATTTGGATACTGTATCATTCTTTGGTGCCCTTTGCAGCAGTGGCATTTGCAGTTTCTTTCACTGTGTGAAATTGCAGCAGCGCAACATCATGTAAGAGGAATGTTTCTCTTCTCAGCTGGGAAGTTTTCAACTGGCTTGTTCCCAGACTTTCCAGAGATCAGATTTGGGAAGTCAGAATGATAACAAGACCATTTGACATTAGCATGCCTCAGCTGCACACAAGGAATTCTTCTCATTCTGTCTTGCAGCAGCCTGCTGTTTAATTGCATTTTTGTTAACAAAGTGCTGACGCAATTAGAGGAAAGAAGGTTTCTCCTGCTCCTCATGAGAGTCACGTCAGCTGCAGCACGATCTGAGCTCAGGAAGCCACAGAACACTCGAACCATCTTGTCCTTTCTTCTGTCAAATGCTGTTATCGTCCTCCTGCGTTGACACTTGACTTTCCACCAGCTTCCATCATCTCCATCAGCTGGCATTGGCAGGAAGCTGCTTGTGAAGTTTGTCCCTGAGTGCTCGCAGATGGCACGAGATGCCGTGATCTACTGTTTATTTCAGCGTCAGAGTCAGAGGAGCAGCCGTGGCGCTCAGAGGGTTTTTATTTATCATCCCACTTACTTCCCAGATTAGAGCGGGTATAATCACACCAAGCATGAATATTCATGAGTGAGGATCTGAGAGACAGAGAGAGCAGGGATCAAAAGTGGCACACCAACTAAATCCCCTTTGACAACTTCAGCCTGGAATCACGTCCACAACACGGAACAACTGACAAACATCCTGACAGAGTTTAAACCTCAGCCGGAGCGAAGCCATGATCACCAGCACGTGGCAGAGGAGGGGCATTTGTGACATCATCAGTAAACAAGTTAAAATGAAGAAGTCAGTGCCTTAAATGCACCTCATATGTTTGTGCAGTCACAATCCCTCACCCAGGGATGACGGTGTAATTAATGCTCCAGCCAGCCGCAGCCACAAAGACAGATACTGCTGCAGCACTCAGGGGCCAAAACCAAGCAAAAACTTAAAAAAAAATGCATTTCATGTTGCTTGAATTAGAATTTACATATGAAGAATAACAGACCATTGTTACATTCTCAATGCACATGCTCAGTAGTACGTAAACCTCACGTGGCTAAGCGTGAGCTCCCACCCTCCGCGGTCTGCATGGCGGGCGTGAAATGCCTGTTCGCCCAAAACACATACACGTAGCTTATTCCACAGGCCACTGTTCTGCTACAATCGTTCACCATTTTAAAAAGGGATAAAACACGATGAAATGGCTTCATCTGGCTTCACTCCTAACAGGCTGGTTTATAAAGTGCAGACCTGGAAACCTGCCTGAAAATCAGAGTAAAGAACTGTGCCCTCAGCCAGAAGCTCAGTTGCTCTCAGTGTGTGTTTTTCTGATTCGTCATGCTTGAAACATACTGACTCTTGGCTAATGTGCTTTTTCTGGATGGAGATGCCATTAGAGAAAACTTCCTATTTTGCAAGGCACTGCCACAAAAAGCAACTGGAGAGGAAATTTTTCAGGTCACATCAGAATATGTTGACCAAGGAGGACTTACATGGTGTTTGCACTAATGGAGCCGCAGCCGTGGTGGAGCACACCAAAGGCTTAGTTAGCAGGGTGAAGGAACGGAACCCAGATGCTGTTGTGACACACTGTTTTTTGCACCATGAGGCTCTTGTTTCCAAGACTTTACCAGCAGACCTCGTTGCTTTGTTGGATGAATTGGTGCACATGGTAAACTTTGTAAAGACACGGCCTGTGAAAAGTCTCATATTTGAATCACTGTGTGAGGAAATGGGAGTGGATCATACAACCTTATTGCGCCATACAGAGGTCCGGTGGTTGTCACAGGTCAAGGTGCTGACCCATGTGTATGAGCTGCAGGAGGAACTTAAAGTGTTTCTAACAAATGAGAGGACTGATCACACAAAGCTGCTTGCAAGTGATGAGCAGTGTGTGAAGCTGGTGTACCTGGCAGATATATTTCATCATCTGAGTGATCTGAACACACGAATGCAAGGCGAAATGAAAACCTGCTTACAAGCAAAGATAAAATAAATGGATTACGTTCAAAGGTAAAGCTCTGGCAACAGCATGTGGAACGTGCCAATCTTGACATGTTCCCACTCACCAAGACATGGCAAGACGTCAACACTGCTGCTCTGTGTGAGGTAGTAGGTGAACATTTGAAAACTCGAGAAGAAGCTTTCATTTTATTTTTCTTCAGTCTTCACTGAATCCCTTGACTGGGTTAGGGACCCATATAGCTTAGCATCTGTTGCTGAGAAGGACATGACTTTATAGGAGCAAGAGGAACTAACTGAACTGAGACAAGATCGTGGTTTAAAGCTAAGCTTTGCTGACCTACCTTTGGACAGTTTTTGGCTGACTGCTGCAAAGGAATTCCCCATTTTGTCAAATAAGGCTATTACCGGCATTACTCCCATTTTCCACAACATATGTGTGTGAGCTGAGTTTTTCAACCCTGACTGCTATCAAAACTAAAAACAGAGACACTGAGAGCTGTTGATGAAGAGCTTCATGTGCGTCAGTCTTCAATTCCTTCCAGGATATCAGCTTTGTGTTCATCTAAACAGGCCCAGGTTTCACACTGAGTGAGTATAAATAAATTAAGGGACCATATTGTCATCATTAGGCTAAAAAGTGTCATTTTATAATATTATAATAATATAATTATAGTGTTTTGACTGGTGGTATACAATTTAATTTTTTCAATATAAAAAAAAAATGTGTCTAAAAATTGCTCTAACTCATGAATCTCTTTGACAATTTCTAGCCAATTATCTTCTGTGGGTGGGTCGGTTTGTAGCCACATATGAGCGATTGCATTTTTTATTGCTACAGTCAGTATTTTAAGGAGATATCTATCATAACCTGTTATTTCTTCTGGTAGGTCCCTCAAATACAAAGCTGAACATGAAAATGGGATTTGCAGTCCAAGAAACTGCTGGATAATTTTCCACATACTGTCCAAAAACTGATGTAATTTGAAGCAGTTCCAGAAAATGTGCTGGTGATTTGCATCTCCTTCCCCACAACCCCTCCAACACACACGGTCCGATGAAGATAAAACAGTCTTCATTTTAGCTGTAATAAAGAAATGGACAAGATTCTTCCCAGCTGAATTCACACAATACATAGAACACAACGTAGAAAAACACTTTCACACCTTCTCCCACTGTTGATAGGTAATCTGGACATTAAGTTCTTTCACCCATTACTCAGCTGTTTTATTTTCCTTTATTTCATTTTCCTTTATTTCTTATTTTACCAAGAAGTACTGGCGCATTTGCAAGTATCTGAAGAAGTCATGCTTGCCCAATTTATATTATTCTTTTCATTATATTACAATAGGCCGTAATACCTTTAATTCTCCAAGACCAATCTCAGTTCTCTTTTGTAACACTTCCCCTTGGCCCTACCCCTACTCCGACACCTACCCCTTAAAACAAGGGGTAAGGCTGCCTTTGTTCTGTGTTAAAGTTAAGCCAGTGAGCAGCAGAACGAGCAGACGGTCGGAGTCTGTGCAGATGACCGTACCATTTGTTACAGCCCGCGGCCTCAATTGTAGTCCACGAGCCATTGAAGGCCCCAGCCAGGACCGTGGCACTTCGGTGGTCGGTGTAAGTGTGAGGCTCGCTGGAGGCCCCAGTTGGGATAGCAGCTCGAGGGAGGTCGCCATCAGCCCGCGGCTCACCGGAAGCCCCAGCCGGGGTCACGGCTCGAGGGAGGTCGCCATCATCCCGCGGCTCACCAGAGGCCCCAGCCAGGATCGTGGCTTATGGGAGGCTGCCATCAGTCCGAGGCTCGCAGGAGGCCCCAGCCGGGATCGCGGCTCAAGGGAGGTCACCATCATCCCGCGGCTCACCAGAGGCCCCAGCCGGGATTGTGGCTCTAGGGAGGTTACCATCAGCCCACAGCTCGCGGGAGGCCTTGGCCGGGATAGCAGCTCGAGGGAGGCCGCCATCAGCCCGCGGCTCACTGGAGGCCCCAGCCAGGATCGTGGCTCGAGGGAGGTCGCCATCAGCCCGCGGCCCGCCGGAGACACCACCCAGGCCCGTGGTTCATCGCGGCTCATTGGAGGCCGCAATTAACATCACCAGTTGGCTTGCCATCCCCACAGGGAAGCCGGGACGTCGCAGGGCAGGCTAAGGCAGCCTGGTTTTGACTGACAGCTAAACGCTAACAGCTGTTGCACAACAAACAGCTGTTAAATAAGACAGTGAGAATGGGGCCAAATAAAACACCTGTGACAGAGGATTTGGAGGATATTAAGGAGGTTCTGGATATTCTCATGCAGGAGGTTTGTGCCGTAAAAACTCAGCAGAAGGAGATACTGGCATGAGGTTTGTTAACAGGAAAGACAAAACAACTCTGCACAAACAAGGATATAAACTTAAAGGATCCAATGTTTACTTAAATGAGCATCTCATGAAACATAACACAGATATAGCAAAGAAGGCAAGATACTTAAGAAAACAACAAAAAATTCAAAACACATGGACTACAAACTGTAAAGTATTCAACAAACTGAACGGGTCCCCAGAAGAAGCCAAAGTGTTGCTCATCAGAAGCATGGAGGAACTGGAAAAATATGAATAAAACATGGTAAGTGAACGCAACCAACTTTCATAATGACTGACAAAAATACAAACCATTCATCGGTGCTTCACTGATGCGTGTGTGCGCGTGCACACACGCAACCGGCTCAGTCGAGCTGTGATACCTCCTCAGTGTAGCAAAAAAAAAGTCACGTCAGAAATGAGTCCAGGTTTTCTTTCTCTTCCTGTTAACAGACAGCACAGTGGATTTGTTTTGTGTGTGTGTATCAATCAACTTCAACTTTTTTCTTATATAGTGCCAAATCACAACAAACAGTTGCCCCAAGGCGCTTTATATTGTAAGGCAAGGCCATACAATAATTATGAAAAACCCCAACGGTCAAACTTACGGTGTATCTTACAAGAATTAGCAGTGTCAGTTAGCTAAATTATGTATCAGGAGAGTCGCATCCCCCGCGCGCACACACACACACACTCAACCTTGTCGGCGCTTGTGTGTGCGTGAACAACAAAAATAAGACTGTATACGTCCTCAGTGCAGCTAAAAAAAAAAAAAATCACGTCAGGTTTTGTTCTCTCTTCCTGCTAACAACCTCCAGGCAGCACAGTGGATTGGTTTTGTGTGTACGTGCGCGCACACGCACGTGTGGGTGCACGGGCGTGCGTGGGTGCGCACGTACTCATGCGCGAGTATGCGTGCATGTGCACATGCATGCAAGAGAACGTGCGCACATGTGTATATGTGATCACATGTGTGCGTGTGAATGGGGCCGTGCATGTGCGCATGCATGCATGAGAGTGCAATGGTACCAAACGTATGGAACCAAATTTGCATTCTTAATGGAACCAAGCCACACTCTGAATGCAATGCAACACAAATGGGATTAATTAATCCATGTCATGTGACATACAAAGCACCAATCAAATGACAAGAATCCACTCAGCCGTTATATAATAAGTGTCAGTATTACACAGAGGAACAGTACAATAACTGCAGTACAAGTGATGGGAAACCACTTTAATAGTAGGAGTATCAAAGAATATTTAAAACAGTTTTGCCAACCATTCAGTATAATTGCCATAATGGAAACTTGGGTTGCAGAGGGTGATGATACAAACTATGAGTTGGAGGTTTATGAGTTTAATCATCTGAAAAGACAAAATAGAGGTGGAGGAGCAACCCTGTCTCATGGCAAGTCGTGGTCTATTGGTTCGTGATATTGTGACGAAAAGTGCCTCATTTTCGTCACGTAGCACAAATCATTCTCATTCATTCCGTTATGGCTGCACAAAATGAAAAGTGAAGCGGGGGGGGGGGGGGGGTCAGGGGTGGTTAGGGTGGGGGGGAGTACGTTTAGGTTATGGTTAAGGTTAGGGTTGGGGGTTGGAGTAGGGTTAGTAATATTGAGTTAAACAAAAGCCCCGTCACGAAAATTTGACTCATTTCGTGCCGGGAGCATGAAAAAAAAGCATGAGACTGGGCTGAGAGGAGTGGCTTTGTATGTTGACAAAAGTCTTAACTACAAAATTAAAGATCAAATGACAATGGCTGTGGAAAACCTTTTGGAATCCATCACAATTGAAATGGGTATGGAAAAAAGGAAAAAATATAATTAGCTGCATATATAGAGCTACGGGCTCTAAGATTGAGGAGTTTCAAAATTGGACAGAGACATTTTTTTCCACAGATGTGTAATAAGCAAGTATTTGTCTGTGGAGATTTAAACATTGATCTCTTAAACTTGTGTAAGCATAAAGTGACAGAGGATTTAATTCATGAGAAAATACAATATTGCAAGCACCTGCAATCTGAAGAAGCTATCACTACATTAAAAAAAAAAAAAGATTTATTTTTAAAGGGTTGGAATCCAATTTACGAGAAGCAAGATGCAAATTTAGCATATTCTGAATTTGACAACATATTTCTCAATATATACAACAAAAAATGTCCAATTATACAGTATAATAAAAATAATAAATATAAAGTTAACCCATGGATAACAAAAGGTGTTCAAAAGGCTTGTAACAAGGAAAATAGGCTATACAGAGAATTCATTAAAAGTAAATCAAGAGAGGCAGAGATTAAATCTAAGGACTATAAAAATAAACTTACAGCTATTATGTGGAACTGAAAAAAAATCATACTTTGAAAAAATACTAAATGATAATAATTATTTATTATTATTATATTATTAGACACCCATGCATAACAGAAATTCACTCATATATAAATGACCAAACTCATAACAGAAAAGTCAAAGATGAAAAGAAATATAAGAAAATAAACAAAATACAGGGTGCCTAAGGGTGTAGGCAGAAGCAATGCTTATCCACGCCTACCCTCCTGTATAAAATCAATCAAACAGGCATATATGCCTGTTCATAGACATTTATATCCAACACAATCTGAACACAGCAGCACATAGTTACAGATAAAAGAGGTCAAATATTTATCCAGACAACTCAAAAAAAAAAAAAAAAAAAAAATGAAGGTTCCAGTACAACAGCATCTACATACAGGAAAATAAGTATTTGAACACCCTGCGACTGTGCACGTTCTCCCACTTAGAAATCATGGAGGGGTCTGAAATTTTCATCTTAGGTGCATGTCCACTGTGAGAGACATAATCTAAAAAAACAAAAACAAAATCCAGAAATGACAATGTATGATTTTTTTAATAATTTATTTGTATGTTACTGCTGCAAATAAGTATTTGAACACCTGTGAAAATCAATGTTAATATTTGGTACAGTAGCCTTTGCTTGCAATTACAGAGGTCAAACTTTTCCTGTAGTTTTTCACCAGGTTTTCACACACTGCAGCAGGGATTTTGGTCCACTCCTCCATACAGATCTTCTCTAGATCTTTCAGGTTTGGTGAGGGAAGGAGGTTGTTTGCCAAAATCTCGCAATACATGACCCCATCCATCCTCCCTTCAATACGGTAGTCATACTGTCCCCCTTGCAGAAGAGCACCCCCAGAGTAAGATTTTTCCACCCCCATGCTTCACGGTTGGGATGGTTTTCTTGGGGTTGTTCTCATCCTCTAAACATGGAGTTGATTCCAAAAAGCTCTATTTTGGTCTCATCTGACCACATAACCTTCTCCCATGCCTCCTCTGGATCATCCAGATGGTCACTGGTGAACTTCAAACCAGCCTGGACATGTGCTGGCTTGAGCAGGGGGACCTTGCTGTCCTGCAGGATTTTAAACATATATATATATATATATGTAATATACGAGGGCTGTCAATAAAGTAACGGTCCTTTTTATTTTTTTCAAAAACTATATGGATTTCATTCATATGTTTTTACGTCAGACATGCTTGAACCCTCGTGCGCATGCGTGAGTTTTTCCACGCCTGTCGGTGACGTCATTCGCCTGTGAGCACTCCTTGTGGGAGGAGTCGTCCAGCCCCTCATCGGAATTCCTTTGTCTGAGAAGTTGCTGAGAGACTGGCGCTTTGTTTGATCAAAATTTTTTCTAAACCTGTGAGACACATCGAAGTGGACACGGTTCGAAAAATTAAGCTGGTTTTCAGTGAAAATTTTAACAGCTGATGAGAGATTTTGAGGTGAGACTGTCGCTTTAAGGACTTCCCATGGTGTGAGACGTCGCACAGCGCTCTCAGGCGGCGTCATCAGCCTGTTCAAGCTGAAAACCTCCACATTTCAGGCTCTATTGATCCAGGACGTCGTGAGAGAACAGAGAAGTTTCAGAAGTAGTCGGTTTCAGCATTTTATCCAGATATTCCACTATTAAAGGAGATTTTTTTAATGAAAGACGTGCGGACGGGTCCGCGCGTCGGGACACAGCCGCCGCGACGCTCCGCCACAGGAAAAACACCTCTGTTGAAAGCCTTAAGGACAAGTTGGAACATGTCCTGCCTGTTAAACAATTTCTCATATACTCACTCCACTGAAAGCCATCATAAGCCGCCTGGATTTTACAAATGGTTATCTACACGGAGGTGTTTTTCCTGTGCCGCTGCACCGCGTCGGCTGCGTCCCGACGAGCGGACCCGTCCGCACGTCTTTCATTAAAAAAATCTCCTTTAACAGTGGAATATCCGGATAAAATGCTGAAACCGACTTCTTCTGAAACTTCTATGTTCTCTATTGTTCTCTATGTTCTTTATTGACAGACCTCGTATATATATATAAGGTTTGATATTAACAAATTATCATTAAATTTGTCTAAAACTAAATAAATGTAATTTGGAAATTATAAAAAAGACATACAATACAGTTAAATATACAAGGGGTAAACATAGAACATGTCAAACAAAATAAGTTTTTAGGTGTCATGACTGATGAAAAAATTAATTGGAAAGCTCATTCAAAATGTTAAAAAAGGTATCAAAGAGTATTGCAGTATTAAATAAAGTATGTTCTTGTGTAGCACATGGCCTCGATTCGCCCTAATTAAATACATACATTAATGCTGTCTCAACAAAAATCTGAGGTTTTGGAACTAAGGACAGAGATTGTGTTTTCACTCCCAGTGGAGAAATTCCTGCGTCCATCTGGAGATAAGCCTGAGACCCCCAAACACTGTGCTTCACAGCAAAAACAGAACTCAAAATTCTTCAAAGGAGCTCTTGCTTGTGTATCTGTTAAATTTTGGTTACTATGAATTACATGACATTATAATGGCTTCACGTCAGAATCTGAACTCCTCCAGGCCTGGGGAGCCAATCTTTTATGGCCTCACGCCAAGGCCAGAACCTCTCCAGACTGCAGGAAGGTCTCCCCTCATGACATGGTCATAAACTTTGGGTCTTGACAACCAGCTATTATCTCTAAGTGAAGTGAAAGACCTTTGCTTAAAATAAAAAAATGCATCAGTATTCTTTTATTCATATATAAAAACCTCTAATGCTGTTTGTATTGATACCTGTTAATATCCACTTGCTTTTGTCTTGTGCATAATTGTCTTGCATACCCAAGTGCCATTGCTCACTAAAACAATATTTTCCCTCCCATATGCTTATGATGTGGCTCATTTTAAAGATCCAGACCTCTAGTTTCTGAAGATGTGTATAAGAACCATGTGAGTGCTACACAACTTTACCTATATCATTTCAAACATGCATGCACTTTCTAATACCCCACATGCGTTCTGCCTGTTACGCACGGTTATAGCAACGGCCTCTGGATGTGTGACTACAAGTCCCATAATGCATTGGAAAGCTTATTTCCTGTTCTACAACCCTACATAGCCCAAATGCTCCACACGTGACTTATTTTTTCATGCGCTGATTGGATAACAGGCGTTACACAGTTGTCCTTATGGAGCGCTTGTTTTGGTCAAAGGACTCCGTGCACTGACAACTCCAATCATGGTGCCATTTTGAAGCCAAGAACAGTAGGAGATTGAGCATACCTGTCGTAACTCAGTCATGGCATCAACTGGTGTACAATAATGAGAAACACGCTTGTTTTTTCTTATCTTTTTTGTACAAAAACATGACAAAAATGTACTTTGATGGAATCTTTCTTCAAATGATGTTACCTTATGGAAAATACAACTCCATATTCTTTTTTCGTGGATTGTTATGGACAAAATGAGCTCACTCATGCCCGGATTTGGACTGATATGGACCTTCAGAACACCGGACAAAGTAAGAAGTTCTAAATTATGAATCATAAATTCATCACAAATGATTGGTTATTGGCTTTTGTGGTGGCTAGTTGACTTTGTTTGGATTATATGGTCACTTTCTTTGAGGTGTCTTGATTCCAAAGAGATATATACTGTGCAGTTTCGGACTTAAAAATAATTTGCGCAAAACCACCTGCCGCCGGGTGATGGAGGTTATTAGGTTAGCTTTGCATATAATCATTCCATTTTATGGACATGTGTTCCATGGACTTTTCTGTGAAATTACACACCCTAAATGGGCGGAGTTTAATGATGTAAGTCCCCTTTAAAAGTTAGAACAGAGTTTTCCCTCGCTCTCTCGTCCCCCTCTTGAAACTCTCTCAGCCTCTCTCTTCTCTCCTTTCTTTAAAATATTAATTTCATTTTTGGGTCAACAAGGCCCCATGCTAACTAAGCTAAATCTACCACGTGGCTTCATTGAGTTATAGTTATTCTTTGACAAACTTTTAACAAAGTAATAGCCTGACGCTTTAAGCTGAACTTTTCAAAATAATAGCGAATTTACAGAAAAGAGACTTTCCTTTTCTGTAGGCTAATTTTACAGCTCTACTCTTAACGTTTTTACTTCAAATCCATCCAACCATTTACTTCTGCTTCATCCAAGTCGGGTCGCAGGGGCAGCAGCTAAAGCAAAGCCGCCCAGACCTCCCAATCCACACACACATCCTCCAGCTCCTCTGGGGGAACCCCAAGGCGTTCCCAAGCCAGCTGTGAGACGTAGTCCCTCCAGCATGTCCTGGGTCTTCCCTGGGGCCTCCTCCCGATGGGACGTGCCCGGAACACCTCTCCAGCAAGGCGTCCAGGGGGCATCCGAAAAAGATGCCCGAGCCACCTCGGCTGGCTCCTTTGAACGTGGAGGAACAGCGGCTCGACTCCAAGCTCCTCCAGAGTGACCGAGCTCCTCACCCTATCTCTAAGGGAGTGCCCAGCCACCCTGAGGAGGAAACTCGGCCGCTTGTACTCGCGATCTTGTTCTTTCGGTCATGAGCCAAATCTTATAACCACAGGTGAGGGTTGGAACGTAGATCGATCGGTAACTCAAGAGCTTTGCTCCCCTGCTCAGCTCTCTCTTCACCATGACTGTCCGATACAGCGACCGCATCACTGCAGATGCTGCACGGATCCGTGTGTTGATCTCACACTCCATCCGGCCCGTGAAAAAGACCTGAGATACTTAAACTACTCTGTTTGAGGCAAGGACACTCCACCGACCTGAAGAGGGCAAAGCACCTTTTTCCGGTCGAGAACCATGGCCTCGGATTTGGAGGTGCTGATTTTCATCCCGGATGCTTCACACTCGGCTGCAAACTGCTCCAGTGCATGCTAAAGGTCCTGATTTGACCAACCTAGTACCCAACTCCTGGAGAAGGGCTGGGCAGTCCACTTTCCTGGTACTGCCCACAGGGAGAGGCGGCGGGCTGGGGTAGCATTGCTCATTGCTCCCTAGCTCAGTCGCCATGTGTTGAGTTCACCCCGGTGTATGAGAGGGTCGCGTCCCTACGCCTTCGGGTCGGGGACAGGTCTCTCACTGCTGTCCCAACCTACGGGCCAAGCGGCAGTGCAGAGTAACCGACCTTCTTGGAGTCCCTGGGAGGGGTACTAGATAGTGCTGTGACTGGGGACTCCATTGTTCTCCTGGGGGAATTCAATGCCCACGTGGGTGGCAACAGTGAGACCTGGAGGTGGGTGATCGGGAAGCACAGCCTCCCCGATCTGAGCCTGTGTGGTGTTCAGTTGTTGGACTTCTGTGCTAGCCACAGTTTGTCCATCAATGAACACCATGTTCAAGCACAAGGACCAGGACACCGTGAGCCGGAGGTCGATGATCGACGTTGTAGTCATATCATCTGACCTTTGGCCACGTGTCTCGGACACTCGGGTGAAGAGAGGGGCTGAGCTGTCGACCAGTCACCACCTGGGGGTGAGTTGGATCCACTGGGAGGGGAGGAAGCCGGTCAGACCTGGCAGGCCCAAACATATCGTGAGGGTCTGTTGGAAACGACTCGCGGAACCCTCTGTCAGCAAGGTTTTCAACTCCCACCTCCGGGAGAGCTTCTCCCAGATCCCGGGGAAGGTTGGGGACATGGAGTGGACCATGTTCTCCACCTCCATTGTTGATGCGGCCGCTCGTAGCTGTGGTCACAGGGTCTCTGGTGCCTGTTGCGGCGGCAGTCCCCGAACCCGGTGGTGAATGCCGGAGTAAGGGATGCCATCAAGCTGAAGAAGGAATCCTACTTGTCCTTGGTGGCAGGTGGATCTCGGGAGGTAGCTGACAGGTACCGGCAGGCCAAGCGTGCTGCAGCGTGTGTGGTCGCAGAGGCAACAACTCGGGTCTGGGAGGAGTTCGGGGAGGCCCTGGAGGAGTACTATTGATCAGCCTAGAAGAAATTCTGGCAAACCTCCGCCTCCGGAGGTGGAAGCAGCTCTCCACCAACACTGTCTACAGTGCGGGTGGGGAGCTGTTGACCCTGACTGGAGATGTTGTCAGGCGGTGGAAGGAATACTTTGAGGATCTCCTCAATCCCATCCTCACGTCTTCCGAAGAGGAAACAGAGACGGGGGAGTCAGAGGCGGACTCATCCATTACCCAGGCTGAAGTCACCGAGGTGGTCAGAAAGCTCCTCAGTGGCAAGGCTCCTGGGGTGGATGAAATCCGTCCGGAGTACCTTAAGTCTCTGGATGTTGTGGGACTGTCTTGGTTGACACATCTCTGCCACAGCGTGTGGTGGTCAGGGACAGTGCCTCTGGATTGGCAGACCAGGGTGGCGGTCACTCTGTTTAAGAAGCGGGACCGGAGGGTGTGTTCCAACTACAGGGGGATCACACTCCTCAGCCTCCCTGGTAAGGTCTATTCCAGAGTACTGGAGAGGAGAATTCGACTGATAGTCGAACCTCAGATTCTGAAGGAGCAGTGTGGTTTTCGTCCTGGTCGCAGCACACTGGACCAGCTCTACACCCTCCATTGAGTGCTGGAGGGTTCATGAGAGTTTGCCCAACCAGTCCACATGTGTTTTGTGGATCTGGAGAAGGCGTTTGACCGTGTCCCTTGAAGTGCCCTGTAGGGGGTGCTCCGGGAGTAAGGGGTCCTTTGCTAAGGGCTAGCGGCCCGTACGACCGCAGCAGGAGCTTGGTTCGCATTGCCGGTACTAAGTCAAGCCTGTTTCCAGTGCAAGTTTTTACTTTTTTCCTAAATTCACAAAGACTTTCAATCTGGCTCCAAGAAACTTTTTAAAAGCTACCAGAAACCATTTTCAACAAACACCTTCCACCTCTGGGGTCCAGCAAGCTGACGACCTGACTGCAAGCAGCCATCCTCTCGGTGAAGCCAGCCGACACAAGCCTTTGGGATCACCCTGGGAGACCACTGAGTTAACCCCTGACCCAAGTGAGCACACTGCAAAGAGCCTACGTCAACGACGGACAGACGGGTTGTCTGAACCACCTCTTCAACGGATCAGCTAAGTGACCCAGTTAAGGTTCCAGAAAAAGGGATTTTTTGTCAATGGATGAAAAGTGGCTTCTTCTTTTTAAACATATTCATATGTTTGTTTAATAATTTTCTTAAAATTAATTGGCTTCAAATTTCATCACTAAATTCTAATCAGATTGATTTACTTAAAGTCTTTAAGCTTCATCTCTTTTTCTTTCACATCTCATGAGTAAGCAAAAATGAACTTATTTAATCACTGTCCACAAAAATGCAGGTAAACTGTTCATTTCTTGTATAATTATAAATAAAATGTAAATAATTCTGCTGTGGTCCATTTTGTGTTCAGAAGGAAACCTTTGGTAAGTTGTATTGTCAAATTCAGACTTTCAGACTCAAGACTAATTAATTAAATTGAGACGCATTAATTAAATTGAGACTAATAAATTAATGAATGTTTAAATTAAAGTACCTATGCTTCAAATAGGTGGTCCCCCCGAGGAGATTAGAATAATATCTAATCAAATAATAATTATTAAATGCTCAAATTGTTAATTATTTTGGTGACCCATTAAAATGAGGTCTAGACCAATCTAATTCAATTTGGGAGTTTAGCAATACTTTCACTACATATTTATTGGTCCCTCGGTTGCGCGGCATGTAATTTTGTTACATGTATTTTTTGTGCCCGCATGTGGGACGAATTTAGAATTTCGCTACACTTGATTGCAGAGCTATGGAAAGCGTATTGCATTCACTGGATAAAAAAAAAAAAAATTGACTACTGATCTCGTAATTACGACATCTTTTCTCATAATTACGAGAAAAGATCTCGTAATTATGAGATCTTTTCTCGTAATTACGACATCAGGATCTCGTAATTATGAGATCAGGAAAGGTGCCACATTGACCACTGCTTGGCTCAGAACCACGTACTATACATCCACCGAGAGGTAAATTCATTTCTGTGTATGGGTAAATTAACAGCTCGGTTTATTTACAACTGTGGTTTTGTTACGTTTTGCTGTACGTGACGTCATGGCAATGGAAACGCTGACACGTGATTGAGTTGTTGTTGTTAAGCTAGCATACAGGTAGCATAGCTAACAAGGAGACCACAAGATTGTTAATGAAGCAACAAAACATATGTATTTACAGGAAAACAAGGACATGGCAGAGCAAACGTCCCATTACCACCATAAGAATGGTTTATGGGATTTTCTTCGAAAGCGAGGTGTTGCAGAGGAAAACATTGATCGAATGCAACAAGACAAGGTAAGGTTGATTCCACTTTCAAGCCCGATAAAATTCCCAAAGGAATGATTATATTGCAGAGCTGCATACTTTTTATGCATTCTCAGACGTACAGTTTAAGTTATTGCGCATTTTTTAGGCTTATTCATCGCAATTATTCAGTGAACGCTTATTGAGATTTTCACACGGAATTCAACTCCTTGTACATGGAAGTTTACTTTCACTCACGGATTTCACTAGTAATATACACCATGTGGTGCAAATTACACATTCTTATTCTCGCAATTAAAAAAGTCCAGGCACAAGGACTTCAGCTCCGTCTTGATTGAATAATGCACAGGAATGTGCTGAATCTCCCGCTGACTGCATGAGCGTTAAGTCATTTGTCTTTGTATTTTTGTATTTTATTCTTTTACTGTTGATTCATTTATAATCTAGATTTGACCAATCTTTGCCACCTATTATGTATTTGTTTTATGTAAGGACCACAATGAAAATAAGTCAACCTTTTGTGTTATCCTTGAAATTCCCTTATAAATGTATTATATGAGCATATGTTTCAACACATTGTATTTTATTGTACATCTTATGTGGATTTTTTTAAAATCAATCAATCAATCAAAAAAAAGAGTTGACAAGTATGCATTTATGGTTCTGATGCAATTTGACAGGGTTCTGGTCCAAACAAACGTGAAGTCTGATTTCCGATCAAGCCATCTCTGGCCTGGAACAGAAGAGGGGGAGGAGGAGAGGGAGGGAGGGAGGAGACGTAGAGAAGCAGAGGAGGGGGAAGAAGAGCCAGCTAGAGAAAGAGGGGGGAGGAGGGGAAAAGTTTAGGGAGCGGAGGAGGAGATGAGGTGGTGTAGGAGGAGGGGTGGCCAGGACATCACTGCAGAATGCTAAGAGAAAGATGCTAAGAGAATTGCAGAGGTCCATATTGCAATTTGAATTAAATTTCAGTTAATTGTTCAGCCCTAGTATATCACCATATACTCAGGCACCAATTAACTGGCAGTTTATTTAAAGTTAACTTTTTGTTTTTAATGTTTCTTCACAGATTGACACGTCACTTATCAGAGAAATAGAAGATGCCTACCTTCAATCAATCAATCAGTTTTTTTATATAGCGCCAAATCACAACAAACAGTTGCCCCAAGGCGCTTTATATTGTAAGGCAAGGTCATACAATAATTATGTAAAACCCCAACGGTCAAAACGACCCCCTGTGAGCAAGCACTTGGCTACAGTGGGAAGGAAAACTCCCTTTTAACAGGAAGAAACCTCCAGCAGAACCAGGCTCAGGGAGGGGCAGTCTTCTGCTGGGACTGGTTGGGGCTGAGGGAGAGAACCAGGAAAAAGACATGCTGTGGAGGGGAGCAGAGATCGATCACTAATGATTAAATGCAGAGTGGTGCATACAGAGCAAAAAGAGAAAGAAACAGTGCATCATGGGAACCCCCCAGCAGTCTAAGTCTATAGCAGCATAACTAAGGGATGGTTCAGGGTCACCTGATCCAGCCCTAACTATAAGTTTTAGCAAAAAGGAAAGTTTTAAGCCTAATCTTAAAAGTAGAGAGGGTGTCTGTCTCCCTGATCTGAATTGGGAGCTGGTTCCACAGGAGAGGAGCCTGAAAGCTGAAGGCTCTGCCTCCCATTCTACTCTTACAAACCCTAGGAACTACAAGTAAGCCTGCAGTCTGAGAGCGAAGCGCTCTATTGGGGTGATATGGTACAACGAGGTCCCTAAGATAAGATGGGACCTGATTATTCAAAACCTTATAAGTAAGAAGAAGAATTTTAAATTATATTCTAGAATTAACAGGAAGCCAATGAAGAGAGGCCAATATGGGTGAAATATGCTCTCTCCTTCTAGTCCCCGCCAGTACTCTAGCTGCAGCATTTTGAATTAACTGAAGGCTTTTTAGGGAACTTTTAGGACAACCTGATAATAATGAATTACAATAGTCCAGCCTAGAGGAAATAAATGCATGAATTAGTTTTTCAGCATCACTCTGAGACAAGACCTAGACCTTTAGAGATATTGCGTAAATGCAAAAAAGCAGTCCTACATATTTGTTTAATATGCGCTTTGAATGACATATCCTGATCAAAAATGACTCCAAGATTTCTCACAGTATTACTAGAGGTCAGGGTAATGCCATCCAGAGTAAGGATCTGGTTAGACTACCTTGCACGCTATATACCAGCTTATGGTGACAGGATTGCTCTGAGGCGATACTGTCTGGACAAAGAAAAACAAAAAGACAGTAGTTCAAGGATGTCCCTTCTTGAAAAACTTCGAAAGAAACTAAGGACAGCAACAGCAAGTCACGATGAGGAATATGGCCTGCAAGAAGTGCATAAAACCCAATCCGGGATCGTTCTAAAAATGCTGTTAAGAGTACAAGAAAAATTGAGTTGGGGTGGATCCATGATGGAAAACAAGTGAGGAAGCGTTCTGGTGGTGGCACCAGGGTACTTGAGGTATCCAAGTATTCAACCAAGACAGACATTTTGTCACTTGCCAAGGAACTGTTTTTTTCCAGATGGTGTGTCAAAAAAAGGAAAATGGGAGGTCTTCGTACACGACATTTATGACTTTAAGGAATCACACCTTGATGACAGCAGTTCTGTTGGCGACTTGTACACAGTGTCAAAATTTGGGATTTTACGGTTCTACCTAAGCACAACACACTTGGTAGACTTATCTGACACAGAAGTGGACAGAAAAAAGGACAAATGTGGTGACACTATAGGAGAGCAGCAGATACAGACCAATTCTGATGAGCACCAAGAAAAGCCAAGCAGACTGAATGAACCACAAAGAGAACAATCGGGTGCAGCTGAAGACTCAAATGTTGTTGATCTTACCTCTGAGTCTGATCATTCAGAGGTGATCATTGGTGGCCTAGTAGGTGGATCCTCTCCAAGCCAGCTGGATGACACTGTTCCACTTTTCTTTCCCATGGAGGAGATTTTCAGTGTTGCCTTTACTACAAGCTGTCCTGTCTTAGCAGATGACCATGCAGTCCATTCAAGTGCACACTGTTACCCACTCTCAGAGGTCCAACTGAATTCTGCTGTTCCAATTTTCACACCAACAAATGAAGTCTTCAGTGTTGCCCTGTCCACATCCACTCCTGTCTCAGAGGATCGTGTTGGCTGTGCTGTCCATTCAGGTGGTGATGCACATAATGACACACCCCCAGAGATTCAGCTGGATGATGCCACCCCAGTTTTCACTTCAGTTGAGAAATACACCAACAGTGCCCCCTCCACATCCACTCCTGTGTCACGGGACCATGAACAACATACTGACTGCTCAAGTTCTGATGCAGACTATGACCAGCATTATGTGAGTCTCAAACTTCACAGAGTGAATCTTTTAGAGGAAATGATTTGTCAGTTCAAAGATGAGTTAATGTTGAAGTACCCTTTAAAGTTTTCTTTTATTAATGAAAGGGGTGCAGATGCAGATGGTGTGGCCAGAGATGCCTATGCTGCTTTTTGGACAGAATTTTTGGATTCTGCAGCAGAGGGGGCAGAAATGAGGGTGCCATCTCTGTCACCAAAGTGGCAGGAGGAAGAGTGGAGAGCTGTGGGAAGAATACTGGTCAAGGGATTTCTGGATCAAGGATACTTTCCATTGCGCCTTGCCCCAGCATTTACCACAGCACTGATATTTGGAGAGCATGCTGTGCCTACTGATTCACTGTTTGAATCTATGATGTTGTACCTGAGTCAGTGTGAGAGAGAACTCATAACTGTTGCCTTAGAGGGAGACCTTGATAGTGATGGCCAGGATGCGTTATTAGATCTGCTGGATCGTCTGGGAGTGAAAACGGTTCCATCACAAGACAACCTTAAAGCTGTCCTCCTTCAAGCTGCACACAAAGAAATCATACAGCAGCCAAAGTATGCTCTGAATAACATGTCAGCAGTTGCAGCACAACTCCTAAAGACCACCATAACCACACCAGCAAAATTACAGATCATGTATACAGACAAAAAACCAACTTGCAGGAAAGTCCTAAAGCTAACTGAAGCAAGACCAGAGAGTCCAGCTGAGAGACAAGCCCTTGGATTTTTACAGCAGTACATACGAGGATTGGATGAAGTGGGTCTCAGAAGGCTGCTGAGATTTGTAACAGGCTCCGATATCATCTGTGTCACAAACATAGAAGTTATATTTACAGCTTTGGAGGGACTGCAACGTAGACCAGTTGCACACACCTGTGGATCGGTTTTGGAGTTACCCTGTACATATAACTCCTACCCAGAGTTACGTGTGGAGATGGAGAATGTCCTGATGAGTAACTATTACACTATGGATATTGTGTAGTGAGGAATGGCATGTAATTGTGTACAGACCAAGCAGGGTCCATATTGACATTCTGAATCTAACCAAACTGCACTCTTAAATATCAGAAACCTCAGACAGAAGTAGATTTGAAGAAAAGTTTTGTGTCACAAATGAAGTCCCAAAATTCTGAATCAAATTGCACTTTTTTATACCAGTCTGTTCTAGAAGTTGTACAGTTCGTCTATGAGATAAACTCAAGAGATTATTTTATTTTTTGCAGTTTGGCATGCAGTTCAAATTGTTAAAGCAAACTGATGTGAAGCTATTGCAAGAAGTAATGTGCCTGACACCAAAAAAAAAAAAAAGAAAATACTGCAAGTTAAAAGCAAACATGATTATATCATATACTGTGCTCTTCAGACGTATTGGGACAATTGATATTTCACACATTTAATTTTTTTTTAACACATTTCAAATACAAAAAAAAAAGATCTTCCTTAGACTCAAACTGAAAGTAAATCTCTACAACTTGGTATAAATTAATTCAAACTCTAACAGCCAAGATGATGGATTGCATAAGTAATGAGACACAAGTCAGGGGATGGATACATGAACATTTCCAAATCACTGAATATGTCTTGGACTTTATTACATCAGTTATGAAGAAATACAAACAGTATGACACTCTATGGTAAATCTGTGTGGAGTAGACAGTTCTCAAAAACTGACTGACTGTGCAAGAAGGAGAAGAGTGAGGAAAGCCACCAAGACAACCCAGAAGAAGTTACGGGCTTCTGTGGCTGAGAAATTGTGCACAGTGTATGTTTCGCATTTTGTATCCTCAGTTATACAGCTTCATGATGAAGTGCACAGAGGAGGATTTTCTTAAAAAGAAGACCTGAAAGTTCAGCTACAATTTGCCAGAAAGTACAACTGAGGTAGATTTGATATTTTGGTGAAGGAAAACCATTCTCTATTCCACTTCATCACTTCTCCAAACTGTTTGTATTTCCTCATAATTTATGTAAATCAATTCCAAGACATATTCAGTGACTTGGAAATGTCCATGTATCCATCCCCTGACTTGTCTGAAGAAAACTGGAAATAAAATGGATTATTTATAGGTATTATACCAAAGCATTGTATTACATATGCAACCCACCATCTTGGCATTTATATTTTTTATTAATTTATATCAAGTTGTAGAGATCTGCTTTGAGTTTAAGGAATATTAGAATTTTTAATTTTTCGTTTTTGAAATTACATAAATTAAAATGTGTGAAATACCAAGTGTCCCAATACTTTTGGAGGGCACTGTATCAGCATATTCATATCAGAGCTGTGTAAACATATTGTGTGGTTCAAAGGCTGCTGTTATATGTTAATTTCATATCTTGCAGTGTTATAGCAAATCCAGAGGCCAGTTGTCCATTATGGGTATGTGTTTGACAGTATCATTCAGTGTGAAACTTTTATACATTAGAAAGGTGCAGTAATGGCTGCAATGTTAATTCATAGTTGTCTGCTTGTGGTGTTATTAGTGTGTCTTTGATGCACTGCAGCCCCTCAGACATTGATGTATTAATGTTCAGTTGAACTCAGAGGTTGTTTTTTTTTCACTGTGATGGTTTTGAAGGCTGACCCCTCACATCACATAACTTGAAAGATTATTACGTACCAGCAGTGTGTTCTGTGGTGTTAATTCTAGTCAAAGTTATTATGAGTTCTATTCAAATTATAAGTAAGACAAATGTTTCATGCAAATGATTAAAATGTTGTTCTGGGTGAGGCCAGTACTATGTTGGTAGGTTGCCCCAATAAACTTTTACTTTAATTTTGGCTGTGGCAATCTGTCACAGATTTGATCAATTCAGTTTTCAAGTGTATATACATTACACATAATCAAGACTTTAAACACATACTGTACCTCACAGGTTTCAATTGTCTTCATAATAAAATTACATTCAGATGTAATACAGGTAAATTTGCAATTGTCACTGCCATGGTGATTACAAAACATTAATTAGACAGATATTAACAACAAAAAATAACAACAGTAGCAATGATAGGTCAGTTACAGGCAATTTTAAAGTTAAAATTCACCGGTTGGCTAGTTATCTTTCTGCAGGTCGCTGCTGTCTGTCTGGGAACAGCCTGAAACACAGAAAAGACACAACATTGTTACTCTTTGAAGAACCATAAAAATCTGTATTGTTGGTTTTAACCAGGACTAGAATTGTGACTAACAATATGGTAAGTTGATTAGTCACAAAAGAACATGCAATAAAACCAACAACTGAATCATAAACTTCTTGTATTTCTGATGGTTGTTGACTGCTTGTTTTGTGACCTTGTGGTGGATCTGTTTCCCTGTGGGGATTAATAAAGCTAAATTATAGATTAATTTTTTAAATTAGGGACAGTACATATTAATAAACAGTTTCATGTAAATATGCAGGATTATAGCCAGTGGCTAATTTCCATCCCTTATCCCTAACCTAATAAACTGAAACAGTGGGAGTCATTCAAGACATTTTACAAAATGGTGCATGAATCAAAGCTACACACTTTATTATTGTTGATCCATGTTAATTGTTGATGTACTTTTTTTTTTTTTTTTTTGCTTTTTGTTGCTGATATTAGTATACTGTCATTCTAGGCCTACTAGGCCAGTAATTCTTGGTCTGGGCCTCAGGAGTCTGGACCTCCACAAGACATTACTGGATTAATCAAAAGGGTCACAAGATGACAAGATATGATACAGGAAAATATTTTTTGAACATAATGTGATTTTTTTTTTAGCCTTTTTTTTTGTCATTTCTGCTTTATTTATTTTGGATTTTGGCATTTTACTTCCTCAAGCCTCTGCAGCTGGTCTGCTCTGTGTCAGCCTGATCCTGTCAGATCTCAGAAGCTAAGCAGTGCAGGAACTGGTTAGTACTTGGATGGGAGACCTCTTTGAAACACCAGCGGCTCTGTGTGTTTCTCCAGGTTACACTGGAGTTGCGTCAGGAAGGGCATCCGGTGTAAAAGTTGTGCCAAATACCATGGTGGATCTGGCTATATCCACTGTGGTGACCCCAAACAAAACCGGGAGCAGCTGAATGGACAACAACAACCTCCTCAAGATTCAGATTACACAAAACAAAGTAAGTCCTCTCTCCAGATCAGCTGGGTCAGTTACAATATTTAACTAAGTCAATCGACCAAAGATCAGTAAGCCACTGCTTTGATAACTGAATAACTTTTCATTTTTATTAAGCAAAGATGTAGAGAAAGAGAAAAACAATACAGTAACAAATCAATGCAACAATTAATATTTTCTACCAAGTTTTTAGAATAATAATTTAAAAAGGCAAACACACGATGTAAAACTGTATCTCCACCACACACACGAACACTTTCAGTTTGAATAAATTTAAGAGTATAAATTTAAACAAAATCACAGACAACCACATTAGTTTGATAAATCTGTTCTTAAAATAAATCTGATAAATCTGTTCTTCAGTCCTGTCCTGAAGCTGGTTTAATTGTAAATTGCTGAATTCACTTCATTTTTGCAGCATTAAGTGGAGCTGAGTTGCTGAAAAGAAAGTGAAAGCAGCCTGTGGACTGTGGCCGCGGTGACATCCATCATTACAAGTGAAAAGGGCCATTTCAGAAGCTAATCACCGCTCACCCTTTATTGCTTTTATTTGTGGAACTAAATGATTCACTATCTTGAATGATAGCTGATTGATTCAGTATCTTTTGGTTTTGTACTGTTAGACAAAAATAGATAATGACTGTGGGGAACTTTAACACACACACACACACACACACACACACACATAATATTTTTTATTTTACTATTTTCTGAGGTTATGCATAAAAAAATATGAGGTGGGGTCCTGGATACTGGATATACTTTGATTTTTTTGATTATGGGTCAAACTTTTGGAACCACTATACTAGGCCTTTAGCACTATACTTACTATTAAATCTGAGTGTGGATGTAGGCTTGTAAGAAAAGGTAGAGTTCAATTGCCTCCTCAGAAGAAGTAGGTGGGTGCAGATAGTTTTCTGACATTGCAAGGCAGCAAATGTCAAAAACAGTCTCATCACATGGATTTGGACCTCTTGGCAGGCATTCCTCTCTACAAGCCTGGATCTGTTGATGGGATACTGCCTTGATGTAGTTTGTGGTGCCAAACAGATGGGGAAGGTTGTACATCAATAGTGGTCGTCCACTTGGAGAAACTGCATTCCTACTGGGGCGAATTCTGTGGCAATTCCACAGGTTAGCAAGGTCCTGCTGCTCTCTCTAGAAGAAGAAAAGCAAACAAGAAAAAAAAAACAAAACACTTAGCCTAAACTTACTCATTTTTTATCCCATACTTTAGTGACACTGCAGCCATTTTTCACCCCAAAGAGGCTGTGAAGGGAATCTAATAAATCTGATGACAGATAAGTCTTCTGTGTAAAATTCATTCTGAACTTAAGTGAAGCGCATGAGGTTTGAACTGAGAAATAATTAACCTGTTGTGAATGTGTCTTTTTGCAACAATTTTTTTTTTTTTTTTTTAGCAGCTCAGGAAGAAAATACTTTGGGATTCTTATTCACATTTGAATTGTGAATATGAACAGCTTGGAAGGGAGAGAGATGATCACAG
Organism: Thalassophryne amazonica; assembly: GCF_902500255.1. Taxonomy (NCBI): domain Eukaryota; kingdom Metazoa; phylum Chordata; class Actinopteri; order Batrachoidiformes; family Batrachoididae; genus Thalassophryne; species Thalassophryne amazonica. The sequence continues at coordinate 111,642,149 of NC_047113.1, read as the reverse complement.
CGCACAAAACTGTACTAAACGACTGGATCAGCTGGGCATATGAACAGTGCCAGCATATCTCAGGGCAAGTCATGATTATTGACAGAATAAAAAGTCTAGCCCAGTGAAGGTAACAAACAGACCTAATTCATTACTTAACTCATTCAAAGTGCTATCTTCATCCACCCAAAAGGAGAGAAAGATTTACCTCAATTATTTCCAAGCATGTGAATTGTATGAGATTTTTGTCGATGAAGTCCCCCGGGAAGTGGTCATGGTCCTTTAAATCTTGGAATACATTGATCCAGAATTGTGCATGGTGTTTCCTTAAAAATCCCCACCATTGTTCAATCCTTTGGTTGTGATTGCTTGAACCGGTAATGTAGCATCTCTCACTGAACTCATCGTCATGGGTACCTCTTAAAAACATCTGCATCTGCTCCACTGAGCGGTTCTCAGTGCCCAGGTCTGCCCTGATTCGTGTGGGCGCGCCGCTCCTGTCTTCGACTTCATCAATGAAGTAACCAGAAATAACTCTGGGGTTGCTATTTGTGGTGTAAGCATGCAGCCAAAGGACCATGCGTGAAAATCCATCAACACCACCGTTAATACATATTCCATATGGTTTCAGTTTGTCGTAGGAATCGATGTGCCATAAGAAGTTGGGGCCTGGGTTAACATACAGGCGTCGTCTTAGACGGTTCCGTTGCCTCAGCTCTACTCCCTGAGGATCTAGGATTTTTAGCAGGTGCCGCGCAGTTCTCTGAGTCACTACCAAACCATCTTGGATGCATTTCAAATGCATGAGTTTGTATCCATGAAGCATACCGTATTGGTTCAACTGCTCCTGCAGAAAGAGAGCAACGTCCAGCATGTCAGACTGGGCTTTCCGCAGGAACAATCCCAATGACTTGAGATGCCTGCGCAGTGTTGACATACTAATATTAATATCATCCTCATTTTTAAGAAATATCAGTATTTCCCAGTGTCTCAGACCGAGAAGGTGGTAAAATCAGATTAATTGTGACAGCGCCATCATGCCCGCCGATCGTTGAGGAAGTGCGCATACGGGGAAGCTGGAGACACCTGATCTCGTAATTACGAGATCTTTTCTCGTAATTACGAGATCTTTTCTCATAATTACGACAAAAGATCTCGTAATTACGAGAAAAGATCTCGTAATTATGAGATCTTTTCTCGTAATTATGAGAAAAGATCTCGTAATTACGACATCAGTGGTCAAATTTTTTTTTATCCAGTGAATGCAATACGCTTCCGTACAGAGCACTACATACTTTGTATTGTTCATTGGTTGCACCCTACCTGACTTACTGTACTGAAGTTTGGGTTTGCTGAAGTTTGCAACAATTATAAAACTACAGTGCAACCATTATTCATTCTTCAAAAAAGAGCATTAAGAACAATTCATAATGCAGGTTATTGTGACCACACCAAAGTTTTGCTTCATTAAATCTCAAATATTAAATCTTCACAATATGATTTTGTTCAAACTGTTCAATTAATGTACAAAGTGAAAATAAACAAGTGCCCTTTAGAATTCAAGAATTTTTACTGAGAGAGAGGGAAAATATAATTTACGGGTCTTGTATCATTTTAAAATTGCTGGTGCTCGGACAACCAGGAAAAGTTTCTGTGTCTCCATGTGTGGCCCTAGAATATGGAATAACCTGATGGAGAAACTCAAACGGTGTCCAAATATCAATCAGTTTAAAAATCAATATAAAGACATGATGTTTTCAAGATATGTATCTGCTGAAGAAGGATGAGTTTTGTGTGTTGCCAAATGTAAATGTAAATTTGTAAATGTAAATTTGTTTGGTAGCATTCAGATTGTGTCCTTTAAGCTGAGGAGATTCAAGTGGTTTGAAGTGGGAGTGGGAATAGATGGGTTTTTACTTCCCCCCACTCCTTTTGGACGAGATAATTTTGTTTGGTTAAAGGGGTAGGCGTTAATAAGCTTTGCTTCTGCCTATACCCTTTCAGGCACACGGATGCATTGTAATCCATTTTCTTTCTCCGTTGTAAGTTTTTGTTGTTTTGGCCTGTCTTCTTCTTTGTCTTTCGGCTGTTCCCGTTAGGGGTCATCACAGCAGATCAATCATTTCCATCTCACCCTGTCCTCTGTATCTTCCTCTGTCACACCAACCACCTGCATGTCCTCCCTCAGCACATCCATAAACTTCCTCTTTGGCCTCCCTCTTTTCCTCCTGCCTGGTGGCTCCATCATCAGCATCCTTCTCCCTATATACCCTGGGTCCCTCCTCTGCACATGTCCAAACCATCAACCTCACCTCTCTGACTTTGTCTCCAAACCATCCCACCTGAGCTGTCCCTCTGATATGTTCATTCTTAATCTTGTCCATTCTTGCCACTCCCAAAGAGAATCTCAACATCTTCAGCTCTGCCACCTCCAGCTCAGCCTCCTGTCTTTTTGTTAGTGCCACCGTCTCTAAAACGTACAACATAGCTGGTCTCACTACTGTCTTGCAAACTTTCCCCTTCACTCTTGCTGATATTCTTGGTCACAAATCACTCCTGCCACCTTTCTCCAACCACTCCACCCTGCCTGCACTCTCTTCTTCACCTCTCTACCACACTCTCCATTACTTTGAACAGTTGACCCCAAATATAAACTCATCTACTTTCACCACTTCTACTCCTTGTAACTGCACTATTCCACTGGGCTCCCTCCCATTCACACACATGTACTCAGTCTTGCTTCTAATGACTTTCATTCCCCTTCTCTCCAAAGCATATCTCCACCTCTCCACACTAGACTTGTTTTGGACTGTGTGTGTGCTGAATAAATAAATTCATTCATTCATTTATTCATTCAAGGTGAATGGGTATGCCTCTAGCCCTATGAATTGAGACACCCCTCCGCCTTAGGGAAAAAAAAACTCTACCCATTTCATGAGTTTGATGTCATCATGTTGCGAACCTGAACTTAATAGAAAATCTTTTGGAGGGAGCTGAAACTCCAAACCTGAAAGATCTAGAGAAGATCTGTATGGAGGAGTGGACCAAAATCCCTGCTGCAGTGTGTGAAAACCTGGTGAAAAACTACAGGAAACGTTTGACCTCTGTAATTGCAAACAAAGACTACTGTACCAAATATTGACATTGATTTTCACAGGTGTTCAAATACTTATTTGCAGCAGTAACATACAAATAAATTATTAAAAAATCATACATTGTGATTTCCGGATTTTGTTTTTCAGATTATGTCTCTCACAGTGGACATGCACCTAAGATGAAAATTTCAGACCCCTCCATGATTTCTAAGTGGGAGAACTTGCATAACCATAGGGTGTTCAAATACTTATTTTCCTCACTGTGTGTGTATATATATATATATATATATATATATATATATATATATATATATATAAAGTATAGGTCCTTTTTATTTTTTTCAAAAACTATATGGATTTCATTCATATGCAATTGTAATTGTAATTTAATAGAATATTCTGATATAGCATATATATATATATATATATATATATATATATATATACATATATATATATATATATACATATATATATATATATATACATACATATATATATATATATACGAGGGCTGTCCGTAAAGTATAGGTCCTTTTTATTTTTTTCAAAAACTATATGGATTTCATTCATATGTTTTTACATCAGACATGCTTGAACCCTTGTGCGCATGCGTGAGTTTTTCCACGCCTGTCGGTGACGTCATTCGCCTGTGAGCACTCCTTGTGGGAGGAGTCGTTCAGCCCCTCGTCGGAATTCCTTTGTCTGAGAAGTTGCTGAGAGACTGGCGCTTTGTTTGATCAAAATTTTTTCTAAACCTGTGAGACACATCGAAGTGGACACGGTTCGAAAAATTAAGCTGGTTTTCAGTGAAAATTTTAACGGCTGATGAGAGATTTTGAGGTGATACTGTTGCTTTAAGGACTTCCCACGGAGCGAGACGTCGCGCAGCGCTCTCAGGTGCCGTCGTCAGCCTGTTTCAAGCTGAAAACCTCCACATTTCAGGCTCTGTTGATCCAGGACGTCGTGAGAGAACAGAGACGTTTCAGAAGAAGTCGGTTTCAGCATTTTATCCAGATATTCCACTGTTAAATGAGATTTTTTTAATGAAAGACGTGCGGACGGATTGCAGCATCGGCTCGCAGCCGTCGCGATGCTCCGCCACAGGAAAAACACCTCTGTTGGAAGCCTTAAGGACAAGTTGGAACATGTCCAGCTGTTAAACAATTTCTCATATACTCACTCCACTGAAAGCCATCAAAAGCCGCCTGGATTTTACAAATGGTTATCAACACGTCCGCACGTCTTTCATTAAAAAAATCTCCTTTAACAGTGGAATATCGAGATAAAATGCTGAAACCAACTTCTTCTGAAACTTCTCTGTTCTCTCACGACGTCCTGGATCAATAGAGCCTGAAATGTGGAGGTTTTCAGCTTGAAACAGGCTGACGAAAATCTCTCATCAGCCGTTAAAATTTTCACTGAAAACCAGCTTAATTTTTCGAACCGTGTCCACTTTGATGTGTCTCACAGGTTTAGAAAAAATTTTGATCAAACAAAGCGCCAGTCTCTCAGCAACTTCTCAGACAAAGGAATTCCGACGAGGGGCTGGATGACTCCTCCCACAAGGAGTGCTCACAGGCGAATGACGTCACCTGTGAGCATATATATATATATATATATATATATATATATATATATATATATATATATATATATATATATATATATATATATATATATATATATATATATATATATATATATATATATATATGTGTGTGAAAATCATCACTCTGATGCGCAATATTACAGACCACGCACAGACGTGTGCCTGTCTGCTCTTCCTCCAGACTCTGGGACCTTGATTTCCAAAGGAAATGCAAAATTTACTTTCATCAGACAACATAACTTTGGACCACTCAGCAGCAGTCCAGTCCTCTTTATTTTTTGTCTTTAGCCCAGGCAAAACGCTTCTGATACTGTCTCTTGTTCAAGAGTGGCTTGACAAGGAATGCGACAGCTGAACATGTCTGTGCATGGTGCTTCTTGAAGCACTGACTCCAGCTGCAGTCCACGCTTTGTGAATCTCCCCCACATTTTTGAATGGGTGTTGTTTTCACAATATTCTGATTTTCTGAGATACTGAATTTGGGGTTTTCATTAGTTGTCAGTTATAATTATCAAAATTAAAAATAATCACTTGAAATATATCAGTCTGTGTGGAATGAATGTATACATTTTGAATGGAATGACTGAAATAAATCAACTTTTTCATGATATTGTAATTATATGACCAGCACCTGTATGTATGTTATGTGGTGCATCAAGTTCTGTTAACCTTATATTTTCAAATTCTCCCATTTTTTTTGAGGCCTGGGCACTGTTGACTGCTCCATCCAGCCCCATTTCATTTAGAAATTTCCTTAACAAATGATAGCAGTCTATTAGGACGTCAGGTTATGTGGGGTAAGGGGAAGGGCCGAGGGGTAGAATTGAGATTCAGCCTTAAAACTTGATTCCATACAGTTTGGTTTAAATTCTGTCATATGCAATTGATCAAAGTTTTTTTTTTTTACTTGACCTGTAACTTTAATTGCTTCATAATATCAAACCACATGTGCAAGGTGAATAATGTGATGGGGCTCAAGTGTTCCTGATATGATGGTAATTTACGAACTGCAATCACAGCTTGTACTGGGAACCCCTTACAGTCAGTCCCCTTCCATTTCCTTCCACCTAGCCTCATATCCACTGTCACACCAAGAGATCATGGTTCTTAATTGGGCAGCATAGTAATAATCCTTAATATTAGGGGAGACATACCACCAGCATTATTACTAATGACAAGTGCACGATATTTAAACTTCATTTTTTTTACCATTCCAAATAAAGTGTGAAATTTATTTGTCCCATTCATGAAACTGTTAATGACAAAAGAAAAAAAAAGATATCACAGTCTGGGAAGTATGGATATCTTAACAATTCTTGCATTAAAACTCAGAAGGTGTGTTGACCAGTTACTGAGATCTTCTTTGATTTTCTTCTTTACAATTTCAAAGTTTTCTTATACTGTACAAGTCATGAGGACATAATGTTAACCGTACTCCCAAATATTCTCCTTTTGAGACCAATCAATGGGAAGTTTTAGTTTCAGTTCTGGAGATGGATTGCAGTTAAAGTCTAGGTGACATGATATGTAATGTTTTTTGAATATTTAAGACTAAAATTAAACAACAGTTTGAAATTGATCCTTTCTTGGTATACAGCTACTGAAGAGATAAATATTCAAATTTTGAACTGTGCACCACTACAAACCAGGCACTTCCCGGTGGAAGGATTATTTTATGGATTTTTACAGGCTACTTACAGCCCAGTTTCACTGAGCGGTTCGGGTTGGTGATGCATGTTTCTTATACATGTTAGAACATTCATTTTTGCCGACAGAGTCCTTGTGATTGGCAGGTGGAGCTCCAGTACTCTGGAATAGACCTTACTGGAAAGGCTGAGGAGTGTGATGCCCCAGTAGTTTGAACACACCCTCCGGTCCCCCTTCTTAAACAGAGGGACTGCCACCCCGGTCTGCCAATCCAGAAAATGTTTTAATGATATGAGATAGAAACTTACTTTTTTGCTGAAAAGTTAACTCCGCGGACTTTCGAGCCAGCCATCGGCCATCTTTGTACTCCTCATGGAAGCTGTCTGATGACGTGCGCAATGTGAGTGTCTATTCAGAATTGGTTGAATAACCCCCTGGGTGCACCAATGAGTACATACTATTGGGCTCCAAATGTGCCCTGCGCCATTACGCACAGCGATCAGTGAAAGCAGACGGAGAGCCTCTGATGACAATCTCACGTGCTCAAACAAAGAGTGTGTAACTATCAGGATTGCTCCACTAGTTTGCATGTGAATGTTACTGGCTAACTCTGTTGCTTTTACCATGAAGACAAAAATAAAGCCCGCATCGACCATTTTGTACATATTGTTCAAAATGTGCATTTGTAACATGAGTATGACCCAAATGTCTCAAGGAGGTCAAAAAGAGTGGGTAGGGATTCATCTGGATTTGTGATTACATCAGGACATCATCAGCATACAATGCTACATTATGTTCTCTATCAATGATCAAAATTCCTTGTATATGAGAATCTTCCCTTATTGCTTGTGTCAAAGGTTCTATATAAAGTACAAAGAGAGTAGGTGAGAGGGGGCATCCACGAAGCACGGATCTTGCCAATTTAATACGATCAGTAAGACTTCCATTTACTCAGATTCTTGCGGTAATTAATGCCATCTCTTGGTTAATTCACTTTTCAGTGAAACCAAAACGCTTCAATACCAAAAACAGATATTCCCAGCTGACAGTTAAAAGCTTTCTCAGCATCAAGATTCGTTGGCACAACATTCAGTTTAGCTTTCTTAATGGTTTGTATTAAATGAAGAGAGTTTTTGAGTTTTTGATTTCTGTGTGGCGGCCATAAACAAAACTTATTTAGTCAAGATCAGTTAATTCTGGGATAAACACATTTAGTCTCATGGACATGACGGATGCATAGTTTGTAATCCTGATTTAAATTTGAGATGAGTCTATATGAGCTACAGAACAGTTTATTCTTGCCCTCTTTTGGAATGATTCTGATAAGATCTTTGCTCCATGATGGCTATTGGATATTCAGTGGATATTCCACTGTTAAAGGAGATTTTTTTAATGAAAGACATGCGGACGGATCCGCGCGTCGGGACGCAGCCAACGCGGCGGCACAGGAAAAACACCTCCGTGTTGATAACCATTTGTAAAATCCAGGCGGCTTTTGATGGCTTTCAGTGGAGTGAGTATATGAGAAATTGTTTAACAGGCAGGACATGTTCCAACTTGTCCTTAAGGCTTTCAACAGAGGTGTTTTTCCTGTGGCGGAGCATCGCGGCGGCTGCGTCCCGACGCGCGGACCCGTCCGCACGTCTTTCATTAAAAAAATCTCCTTTAACAGTGGAATATCCGGATAAAATGCTGAAACCGACTTCTTCTGAAACTTCCCTGTTCTCTCACGACGTCCTGGATCAATAGAGCCTGAAATGTGGAGGTTTTAAGCTTGAACAGGCTGATGACGGCGGCTGAGAGCGCTGAGCGACGTCTCGCACCGTGGGAAGTCCTTAAAGCGACAGAATCACCTCAAAATCTCTCATCAGCCGTTAAAATTTTCACTGAAAACCAGCTTAATTTTTCGAACCGTGTCCACTTCAATGTGTCTCACAGGTTTAGAAAAAATTTTGATCAAACAAAGCGCCAGTCTCTCAGCAACTTCTCAGACAAAGGAATTCCGACGAGGGGCTGGACGACTCCTCCCACAAGGAGTGCTCACAGGCGAATGACGTCACCGACAGGCGTGGAAAAACTCACGCATGCGCACGAGGGTTCAAGCATGTCTGATGTAAAAACATATGAATGAAATCCATATAGTTTTTGAAAAAAATAAAAAGGACCGTTACTTTATTGACAGCCCTCGTATAATATGTCTAAAATTCAGTTTGCGTTTATTAAATTCCATGCAGATTAAACGTAACAGACACGGATTATTTGTTATAATTGTTTTTGCAAGTTTTCAGGGTATCATGCAGCAGTCTCTTATTAATGTGACGAAAAGCATAAAAAATTACATTTTTGTAGTATAATATTAATTTACAACTGTCATTGTGTTGATTCTCTATATGTTCTTGACTGCAGCAACTCTCTGGCACGCAAGGGATTATGGGATATGTCAATAGGGTGAATGAACACTACTGGCCAGTAGATGGCAGTAGAGACCTTGAAAACTTACCAAAACAAAATTCCAGATAATCCGTGTCTGCTACATTTAAGATGAGTGGAATTTAATAAATGCAGACACAATAACAACATCTATAAACCCAGAGAATATATTCACGAGAGTTTTAGGCACTAGAGTTTAATGCTGTTGTCCATAGAGCCTTATCAGAGTGTTTAAAATGCATTTCTCATGTTGTGAATGTACTATTACTCTATCCTACCCATAATGCACTGCTGGGCACAGCATATATCCACACTAAAACCTTAAGAATTAGTGCATTACTTTAAAACTAAAACATATATCTGATATTTTCACTTTATTAAACTTCAGACATGACATTAATTTAAATAACTTGTCCGACATTAGTTTGGTTAAAAGTTGAACCATAAGTTAAAAATGTATGCCTCTGGATGACTTATTTTATGATATTGCCCGCATATCAGTATGGGGTTAAGAGAAATTAGTTTTTTTTTCCCCCTCTGGTACCAGTTCTCCTTTGCTTGCAGAGGATAGAGTGGTTTCTTTTTAAAGCAGGTCTTCTCTGTTTTGCAGAGGGTAAGAACTACACATCAGCTACAAAACATTTAACAGGTAGGTTTTAAGTTTTATAAATATTTGTAGCTGTTCAGCTTTATTTACCATGTTATCGGTCAGTCCGATAATGGTTTTTAAAGTTATCTAAAAAGATAATCCGATAATGAAAACATTATCTTCGATAATTACACTATGTAACAAATTTTTATTTTTGTTTTGTTCCTGGGTACACAGCGTGTTTTCCTAACCTGTTATGCCTTAAATAAATAGAAAATAGCTGTTATTCCACAGAAACTTTGCTTCTGTGATCAGGACAATGATATTTTGAAATTTGTCTGTTTTCAAGAATATTCTCCATTCGTCTTCACTACTACTGACATTCATCTTCTAGAATATTCTTTAACTGCTAGAACTGTCCAGAATTTTGTAGAAGTTTCCAGAATTATCTAGAAATTTCAAGAAACTTTTAGAACTTTCTAGAATGTTAAAAAAAATTAAATCAAAGTTTGTGCTGAATGTAGTCATTTTTCCATAGACTTTAGACATAAGCAGTTGAAATATAACACTTAGAAGCCAGGAACAAAAATTGTGTTACATAGTGTTATCGGTTATCGGATTATCGGAACTGTGCCCACCACTGAGTGTCTTGTAATATGTTTTGAAGGCAGCATCAATTTGATCTAGGTTGTTAAATACCTGCCCTGTTTTGGAAACCACTATTTTATGTATCGATTGTGAGGTCTGTTTCTTGTCTGTTTATAAATGTCCAAGATCTAATTTTTTATTTCCTTGATTTTACTCATCAGTCGAGTCTTGATTCCCAATATGTTGCTTTTCCATCTCCCTCAGATCATTTTCTTGCTATCTAAACTTACTTCCCTTTGCTTTCTTAATTGCTGCAAAGAGGGAAATAAATTTACCCCTAATAACTGTTAATAGCATATTTGGATTCACTTCTCCATTGTTATTTAAGTTATTGAATGCATGTTTTTTTGTTAAATCAACTTGTGTTAAGCCTCCAAATTGTTTTCTTGTTTTGCTATCTAAGTGTAGTGTTAAGCAGATTGGTGAGTGGCCCAAAATATCTCTAGTGTCCATGTCACATTTCAGAATCCTGTCTATCATTTTAAAACATGAAAAATAAGTCAGTTCTTGAATATGTAGGGCAGAGTAAAAAGTATAACATTCATCCTGTGGATGAAAATCTCGCAACACAAGCCCATGTCATCCAAACCCTGTCTCAATAATTTAGTAAGGGGAGAAACAATTCTCTTATTGTTAGATGTGTCCCATTTGTTATTTACTACTGTATTGAAGTCTCTGGCACAGATTAATGTACCTTGTGATTCGGAAGCAATCAGATCAAAAATCGTTTTCATATTTTCATTACGGTGTGGAGGCATACACACATTAAAAAGAGGGTTCAACTTATTTTCGATTTTACCTTACACTAGGATATATCTGCCCTCGTGATCTCCTTAAGTAGATCAAAATGAACCACATTATGTTTTAATATTGCAACTCCTCTTTTGTGACCTGATTTAAACATATGATTTAAAAAAATGTTCCTTTGGCATACAAGATATATTTACTGTTGTAATACAGAATGATTTTATGTCTAAATATTGTCTTATTTTTCTGATTGTCACATCTGGGACACATTTAAGGGATTTTGCCCACCTTTCTTTGGGCAAGTTACAGCCATTTGTCACAGTGATCCATAGATTCAGTCATGTCAGTGGATTTACACGGAGCCTGCTCATTAAAAGGTGCTGCTCCCCATGGCATTCTACAGGAGCGACTTGCAGAGTAGTCAGTGCACATGCGCCAAACAATACAATAACTGTTAAGGTTTGGACGCGGATTGAGGAGCGATCCAGCGTCTGACTGAACCCAGTGTCAAATAACCAGAAGCAGTTCCAAAAAAAAAAACAAGTTTTACTTTTTCCCCTTGTGCTGTACATGAAATACTAAATAAGTCTGGTGAGGTGAAGAGGCGGCGCGCTTTCTCAGTGTCTCAAAAAATCGGAGCCCGAACGTTTTGGACTCAGGAATTCCGCCGACACCCCCCCAGGTGGCTTTTCCCAGGACTGTACTCTGTGAAGGAGGAACAGAGGTGAGGTTATTCAACACTTGTTACCACGAAATATTATTTAGAGGCACTCTTATCAGCTACACGTTCAGGTCTGCTTTCGGACTTAGTTCAAAAGGGCTGCTGCTCACAGCTAGTGGAGGATAATCAATCCGCGCGCCACTGCCGTGAGGAGCAAACCAGACAATTTTCACCAATATTTAATTATAGCTGCGCAAAAACACCAAATTACAATTACAGATAAGCCTTTCAGAATAATCACCTCTGACGTGTGCTGACCGTGTTCGCCTCTCACCCTCGTCCTCCTTCACAGGCGCAATGTCAGAATCTGGAGCGGCCCTCAGTGTCCCCAAACAATCGTCACATGGTCGTATTCTCCGGCAATTCAGCCCTGATCACTGCTGGCTTAAATGCAGCTCTTCATTTCTTCATTGGCACCAGCTGAGAGTCCTTAGATCTGCACGTGAATGCCACAGGTGTCGTAGATCATCCTGATAGAGAGCCGCACGTGATTGCAACAGGTGCAGCAGATCACCGTGACAGAGGTGAGAGACTCTTCTGCAGCACACTCTCCCCAGAGATCAGTCCCAAACCACCTGGGAGGAAAATAAACACAAAAACAGCAAAACAATGCCCAGCCAAAGCCCCCAACACAACAACAATAACGGCATATTGAAAAGTTTGACTGTGTTAAAAATACGACAAGCTGGTGACTATGTAGTTATTCATCATTGTGGCAATCCACCGGTGATGAGGAATGGTGGAATTCTACATCCAGGGTCAAACCAGCATGCTGACAACCAGACGGTCCTTGACAGATCCCTACCATGGTCCAAAGGCTGAGAAATCCCAGGCGATCGCGGTCTGAGGATCTGCTGCAGCCTTCATCCTCTTTCACAGCCGCTGCATTACAAGCCATCACCCCCACTGTCTGATCCACCATTGAGGACTTCGTGTTTCACCAGAGCCCCGTTAGCTGTCTTGTGTTTAGGGTTCAGCCTTCATGGTTACCATGGTGGCCATGGGACACCTAAGGTCGCCACTGTACATCACCCCAACAAGCAATCCTTTACTGGATTCGTTTCCCAGGTAGAATTTTGACACTGTGTAGTAATTAATGATTCCATGTGGGAAGGTCCAGGCAATATGTTGACCTTGTTCCAATAACCCCAACACCAAGAAGCAGGACAGTGGAAGGAAAGAAACAATATCATTTCCATACTTGTTCATATCTGAAGATAATTTTCATAGTGTTTCTGCTGTGAGTTGATTTGTAGTACCACAGTAATGTCCTGATTTAAAGACCGATATGGGCCATAAGGCCTGTTGGTGCCCGTAACTTGTCCCCTGACTCTCCAGCATGAAGTGGAGTCTAGAGCGCCTCCATACTGACAATGATGACATCTCGTGATTTGAAGACATATTATTTCTGAACTTGATCCACTGGAGACTGCATTTGCTGTGTTTATGGAAATCCCACAGTCATACACACGTTAGGGTCAGTAGGGTTTATTTAGAGCTAGAAAACACATTTAAAATCCTGTTTACATAATCACATTTTTAAGTTGGGAAAAAAAACAGCTTTTACTCACTTCTTTTAATTCATTATTTAAGCTTGTGAATAACAATGATGTGTATGGAAACATCACCTGCTTCTGTATCTGATCCTTGAACATTAAAATGTGGAGGAAAAACTGGAATCTAACCCGTGTCTTGCTTTGTCTTGCTATGCTGCTCTGCTCCCCCACCCTTCCTTTTTCTCCTGGGGCCACATCACAGAGCTGATCCTACACACCTGTCTGAAATCATCACCAGCTGTATTTACACCCCGGCCCTACCTCTTCACACTCGTCAGAAACACATCTTTGCCTCCATGGTACTTGGCCTCAGTTTGTCTCTGTAATAAACGATTCTGATTCCTCATACTCTAACTCCTTGTTAACTCCATTTTCAGTGTTCCTGCTTGCAGTCAGCTCCATCGCGGGCACCTGGTCCTGCTCATGGATCAGTCTGTTTACACTGTCTGGTTTGGGAACTACTCATACATGTCAGGTTCAAGTCAGCGTCTCCTTTGTCCAGTGTCATCCTTCTTGGATTTGGTACATTTATCAATTCGAAACTGCTTGCAAAATAAGATTAGTTAATTTTCTTAATCATTTTGGCTCTCTCAATTTCTCTGTCTTTGGATTAACCTCAACAGGAGTGTCTGGCCACTACACGGACCCAGCAGAAGCAGACTCAATATGTACGAGGTCTATTAGAAAAGTATCCGACCTTATTATTTTTTTCAAAAACCATATGGATTTGAATCACGTGTGATTACATCAGACATGCTTGAACCCTCGTGGGCATGCGAGGGTTTTTTCATGCCTGTCGGTTACGTCATTCGCCTGTGGGCAGTCTTTGAGTGAGGAGTCGCCCACCCTCTCGTCGTTTTTTTTATTGTTTAGGAATGGCTCAGAAACTGCTGCTTTGTTTGATCAAAATTTTTTCAAAACTGTAAGGCACAACTGAGTGGACACCATTCGATAAATTCAGCTGGTTTTCGGTAAAAATTTTAACGGCTGATGAGAGATTTTGGTCTGGTAGTGTCGCCGTAAGGACGGCCCACGGCGCCTGTCGGCGATCTGCGCTTCGAGGCGGCAGCGTCTCACCGTTTGAAGTTGAAAACTTCCACATTTCAGGCTCTGTTGACGCAGTAAGTCGTCAGAGAACAGAGAACTTTCAGAAGAAGTCGGCATGAGGACATTTTGTAATGAAAGAACGTGCGGGCAGAGTCGCATGTCGGGCCGGACCCGACCGCGGGGGGTCGCGACAGGAAAAACACCTCCGTTGGAAATCTTAACGGGCAAGTTGGAACATGCCCAAGCTGTTAAACAATTTCTCAGTTACTCACTTGTTGAAAGCCATCAAAAGCCGCCTGAATTTTACAAATGGTTTTCAACACAGAGGTGTTTTTCCTGTCGCGGCGCACACAGATTTGCCGAGAAACGACTCGGCGAATTTGCGCGCACATCTTTCGTTAAAAAATGTTCTTAAACAGTGGAATGTCCGCATAAAGTCCTCATGCCGGCCTCTTCTGAATCTTCTCTGTTCTCTCATGACGTCCTGGGTGAATTAAGCCTTAAATTAGGATGTTTTCAGGTCGAAACAGGCCGACGACGGCGCCTGGAAGCGCTGCACGACGTCCTGCTCTGTGGGAAGTCCTTACACTGACAGAAACACCTCATAATCTCTCATCAGCCGTTAAACTTTTCACCGAAAACCAGCTTAATTTCTTGAATAGTGTCCACTCGGATATTCCTCACAGGTCCAGAAAAAATGTTGATAAAGCAACGTGCGCCGTCTCGAGCAGCGTGTGAAACAAAGGAATTCAGCCGAGAGGGTGGGACCACATCTCACTCAAGGCCTGCCCACAGGGAAATGACGTCACCGACACACGTGAAAAAACTCACGCATGCGCACGAGGGTTCAAGCATGATTGGTGTAATCGCACGTCATTCAAATCCATATAGTTAAAAAAAAATAAAAGGGTCGGTTTATTATCTAATAGATCTCGTATAAGGCCCTCAGCTCACAGGAAACTGACCTTATTTAGTCAACAGCAGCAGAATCAGAATCGCCTTTATTGTCCTTGTAATTTACATTACAACGAGATTTGAGTGCAACTCCAAAAAGGTGCTTTCCGTGGTGCGAGTAATTTTTAGCCAAATAAAAGATAGTGAAATTTAACAGCAAATTATTCAGAGCACACTCAACAAAAATATAAACGCAACACTTTTGGTTTTGCTCCCATTTTGTATGAGATGAACTCAAAAATCTAAAACTTTTTACACATACACAATATCACCATTTCCCTCAAACATTGTTCACAAACCAGTCTAAATCTGTGATAGTGAGCACTTCTCCTTTGCTGAGATAATCCATCCCACCTCACAGGTGTGCCATATCAAGATGCTGATTAGACACCATGATTAGTGCACAGGTGTGCCTTAGACTGTCCACAATAAAAGGCCACTCTGAAAGGTGCAGTTTTATCACACAGCACAATGCCACAGATGTCGCAAGATTTGAGGGAGCGTGCAATTGGCATGCTGACAGCAGGAGGAATGTCAACCAGAGCTGTTGCTCGTGTATTGAATGTTCATTTCTCTACCATAAGCCGTCTCCAAAGGCGTTTCAGAGAATTTGGCAGTACATCCAACCAGCCTCACAACCGCAGACCACGTGTAACCACACCAGCCCAGGACCTCCACATCCAGCATGTTCACCTCCAAGATCGTCTGAGACCAGCCACTCGGACAGCTGCTGAAACAATTGGTTTGCATAACCAAAGAATTTCTGCACAAACTGTCATAAACCGTCTCAGGGAAGCTCATCTGCATGCTCATCGTCCTCATCGGGGTCTCGACCTGACTCCAGTTCGTCGTCGTAACCGACTTGAGTGGGCAAATGCTCACATTCGCTGGCGTTTGGCACGTTGGAGAGGTGTTCTCTTCACGGATGAATCCCGGTTCACACTGTTCAGGGCAGATGGCAGACAGCGTGTGTGGCGTCGTGTGGGTGAGCGGTTTTCTGATGTCAATGTTGTGGATCGAGTGGCCCATGGTGGCAGTGGGGTTATGGTATGGGCAGGCATCTGTTATGGATGAAGAACACAGGTGCATTTTATTGATGGCATTTTGAATGCACAGAGATACCGTGACGAGATCCTGAGGCCCATTGTTGTGCCAACATCCAAGAACATCACCTCATGTTGCAACAGGATAATGCACGGCCCCATGTTGCAAGGATCTGTACACAATTCTTGGAAGCTGAAAATGTCCCAGTTCTTGCATGGCCGTCATACTCACCGGACATGTCACCCATTGAGCATGTTTGGGATGCTCTGGACCGGCGTATACGACAGCGTGTACCAGTTCCTGCCAATATCCAGCAATTTCGCACAGCCATTGAAGAGGAGTGGACCAACATTCCACAGGCCACAATTGACAACCTGATCAACTCTATGCGAAGGAGATGTGTTGCACTGCATGAGGCAAATGGTGGTCACACCAGATACTGACTGATATCCCCCCAATAAAACAAAACTGCACCTTTCAGAGTGGCCTTTTATTGTGGACAGTCTAAGGCACACCTGTGCACTAATCATGGTGTCTAATCAACATCTTGGTATGGCACACCTGTGAGGTGGGATGGATTATCTCAGCAAAGGAGAAGTGCTCACTATCACAGATTTAGACTGGTTTGTGAACAATATTTGAGGGAAATGGTGATATTGTGTATGTGGAAAAAGTTTTAGATCTTTGAGTTCATCTCATACAAAATGGGAGCAAAACCAAAAGTGTTGTGTTTATATTTTTGTTGAGTGTATATGTACAACTAATATAAACATAAGGTAAAATAAAATAAAATTAAATGTGGACTAAGTAATGTAAAATGAGAATTATATACAACTGTGGAATCATATTGCACATGGTTTACAGATATTGCACAAGAAACTTGAAGGTGCTGATTAGAGTGATTTGTTATTGTTCAGTGCAGTGATCGCTCTGGGGAGAAAGCTGTCCCTGAGTCTGTTTGTCCTAGTTTTGATTGACCTATACCGTCAGCCAGAGGGTAGTAGGTCAGACAGGTGGTTGCTGGGGTGGGATGTGTCTTTGCAGATGCTGCCAGCTCTGTTGAGGTAGCGAGAGCTGGCAATGTCTTCCAGGCTGGGCAGAGAGCAACCAGTGATCCCCTGGGCCGTTTTGATGACCCTCTGCAGCACTCTCCTGTCTGCTGCTGTGTACCCCCTGTACCACGCTGTGATGCAGTACGTCAGGATGCTCTTGATGGTGGCTCTGAAGAACAACACCAGCAGCTTCTCCTCCAGATTGTTTCTCCTGAGCACCCTCAGGAAGTGGAGTCACTACTGGGCTTTCTTCACCACCACTGTGGTGGTGGCAGTCCCGGAGAGGCTGTCAGAGAGCTGCACTCCCAGGAACGTGATGGAGCTGACCCTTTCCACACAATCCCATTGGATGTAGAGCGGGGCTGGGTCAGCCCTGTTCTTCCTGAAGTCCAGGATTATTTATTTTGTTTTTGTGGTGTTCAGTGGCAGGTTGTTAGCTGAACACCATGCTGTCGGTTGATTTACCTCGTCTCTGTAGCCGGTCTCATCCCCCCCTGAGATGAGCCCAATCATGGTGGTATCAGCCGCAAACTTTATGGTGGTGTTTATAGGATGGGTCAGAGAGCAGTCGTGCGTGTAAAGGGTGACCAGAAGGGGGCTCAGTACATAGCCTTGAGGGGAACTGTGATGTGTGTGTGATGTGTGATGGTGGAGGAAAGGTGGGGGCCAAGTTTCACGGACTGTGGGCGGTTTGTGAGGAAGTCCTTGATCCACGGGCAGATGGGGGTGGAGATGCCCAGATGTGTCAATTTCTGGACCAGGATCTCCGGGATGATGTGTTTGAAGGCTGAGCTGAAGTCCAGGAAGAGCATCCTCACATAGCTCCCCTGGTGCTCCAGGTGGCTCAGCATGGTGTAGAGAGCTGTGGTGATAGCATCCTCTGTGGAGCGGTTTGCCCTGTAGGTAAACTGGTGGGGGTCCAGAGTAGGAGGCAGACAGGCTCTGATGTGCTAAGAGACCAGTCTTTCAAAGCACTTCATGACCACAGGCATAAGTGCAACAGGCCTGTAGTCATTTATGCTCTCCACTGCTGACTTCTTTGGGACTGGAATGATGGTGGAGGATTTGAGGCAGGGTGGAATGGTGGCCTGCGACAGGGACAGGTTGAAGATGCAGGTGAAAACTCCAGCCAGTTGGTCAGCACACGCTTTCAGTACCTTTCCAGGTGCAGCATTCGGGCTGGCCGTCTTCCGGGGGTTCACCGCCTTCAGCACACATCTCACTTTGTGTTCCTGAAGTGTTAGCATGCTAGTGCTGGATGGTGGTGGGTGTGGAGTTGCTGCTGGTCTGTTTGTTTTGAAGCGGGCAAAGAAGCGGTTCAGCTCCTCTGCCAGCGAGGCATCAGATCTAGCATTTCCTGGGTTGCTGCTTCTGTAGTTGGTTATATGATTTATTCCCTGCCACATCCTTTTGGGGTCATTTAGAGTGAAGTAGTCCTCTATCTTTTCCTTTTAGGCAGCCTTGGCCTCTCTGATGCCTCTTTTCAGATTGGACCTGGCCGCACTGTAGTACAGGGCCCTGTCCCCTGATTTAAAGGCGGTATTGCGGCTTTTTAATAGGGACTGGACTGCACTGTTCATCCAGGGTTTCTGGTTTGTGAAAACCTTGACCCTTTTGTTGACGGTGACAGTGTCAACACAGTTCTTAATGTAGGAGAGTACGGTGCCAGTGTACTCCTGCAGGTTGTGGTTGGAGAATAAATCCCATACAGTCCATGAGAACCAGTCCTGTAGCTGGGAGAGCGCTCCTTCAGGCCAGGTTTGGATTGTCTTCCGTTGTGGCTTTGTTCGCTTCAGCAGGTGGGTGTAGGTGGGGATGAGGGACAGGCAGAGATGGTCTGATCCAGCGAGATGGGGGAGGGGAGTGACTTTGTACACGTTTGATGTTTGACTAAACATGGTCCAAAGTTTTTCCCCTCTGGTGGCACACTTCACGTACTGAACGAACTTAGGGAGCACAATTTTTTAAACACGGTTGGTTGAAGTCACCAGCAACAATACAAACGCCATCTGGGTGTGCCAGCTGCTGTTTATTTACACAGGCAAGCAAGAGGCTAAGGGCTGTGCTAACATTAGCAACTGGTGGGATGTAAACAGCAAACACAACGACTACTGTGAACTCCCTTGGGAGATAAAAAGGTCTGCACGAGACTCATCAGCAACTCATCAGCCAAACAACCATCCAACTTTATTTAAGTGGACCAAAGTGCTGTACAGAAAATGAAAAATAATTCACATAAAATTCTACAACTAAATAAAACTAAAATAATTAAAAGCTACAAAACATGAATAAAAATAAAAGATAAAAAGAATAAAATCAAATAATAGAATCAAGTCAACGTCTCAAGTGTGAAAGGCCAAGGAGAAGAGATGGGTTTTCAAAAGAGACAGAGATGAGGCAGGTCGTTCCATAATTTTGGAGCTGCAGCAGTGAATGGACGGTCCCCTCTGAGCTTCCGCTTAGTTTTCGGCACACTCACAAGCAGCTGCTCAGCTGACCTGAGAGAGCAGCTGGGTTTATAAGGGTGTAGGTGCTCACAGAGGGCAAGCACATTCAGGGATTTAAAACAAAAGATTTTTAAAACTCATGACATTATCAACGAACAACAGCAGGTGCTTGCCACCCAGGTATCTGTTATGCACACACTTTTCAGTCCTCAACGAACAGTTATCTCCTAGTTTAGCTACACCCACTGCACCTGCCCCTCTGTCCACATCCACTCCACTAGCACTGACACCTGCCCCACTTCAGCACTACCAGGAACCCCTCATTTGTCACCAAGAACCATAATCAGGATCAGTTGATACATGTGTACCCTTTATATTTCAGTTCAGTTTTCCATGTATATCACTGATAAACATAAGATAGTTTACCTGAGTAGTTTGATCGAGGGCAATGCTCTTGCAAGGGCAATGGCTCTGTGGGGACAGCAGTTGTCAATGTTAGCTTCTTACTCATCTTATGAACAGGAGTGGTATTCCATCATCCAATGTGGAGGCAGCAATCTCTAAGAGATAATTATCCATTCGTCAGGAGACGTGGTGTGGCGGCATATTCAGATGAGTTCCGGGTACTTATTGTGGAGTTCGGCTGGAAAGCCGTTGCACTGCATAGTGTGTTTGTTAATGGGTTAATGGACACACTTACAGATGATCTGCCGATCCTGGATGAACCTGACACTTGAGATGGCAGGAAAGAAGACATGTTTACTGTGGTTTAGTGTGTATTTATACATGCTCGTACAGAAAGAGTACAGTTCAAACCAGAGATAAATTCCTTGTATTCTTGTAGATACATGGTGAATAAAGGCTATTCTGATTTTAATTATCTTCAGATCCCTCTGCGACTAGGTTCCATGCCTTGTTCCTCACGCTCCCCTGTGAGTGCACTCCCAGTGGAGCATGAGCACTATAGGTGCTTATATAGTTCAGCAGGGCTCAATTGCAGTGCCCGGGGGGGGGGGGCACTGCAATTCACATCCTCCAAGAATGCTCGGTTTGGCCAAAAGATAACACTAACCAACAGACCCCGGGCAATTGGTGAGCCATACTCATGTCATGGGTGATCACACTGCACGCACTCGAGTCCTAACTATTTTACTTTTAGAGAAATTTGTAGTTAGAGGCATTGATCAATTTGGGCGCTGATACCAATTTCCTTGATCAAAGTGTTGTCACTCAAGCTCAAATTCCAGTGGTGGCACTGCACACTCCTATACAGGTTAGCACATTAGATAGCACACAGCTTCCCACAATCATGCACCAAATGTTCTCTGTCACCTTAGTATTTTCTGGTAACCACCGCGACTCCATCCAGTTTTTTGTCAAATCCTTCTCTCCGTCACTGGTGTTTGGTCATCCCTGGTTAACCCTTCACACTCTGGGTACCAATTAGCCTCCGGGACTATTTCCCGGTGGAGCAAAGCCTACCAACTCAGATGCCTTTGCTACTCCATCAATTATACCATACAGCCAGGGAAGCTGACACCCCCTCCCTTGATCTATCCATCATTCCAAAGCAATATCATGATCTCTGTGAAGTCTTTAGGGTAGGGTACTATATGCACATAAACTCTCAGGTGAGCTTGGCTACTGGATTATCACAGTTTGAATGCTCTTTGGGGTATCAACCACCATTGTTCCCTGCTCAGGAATGTGATTTGTCTGTTCTATCTGTTGAAGCCCACCTGTGGTGGTGTCAACGGGGGGTGGAAGACCACTCATTTTGCTCTGCTCCGGATAGGGAAATAACTGTGTGCCAGGCAGACCGGCACTGAACCCCAGCCCCACAATATCAGCTGGGCCAAGAGGTGTGGCCCCCAGCTAAGGATGTCCCTCTCAAGGCCGAGGTTAGGAAGTTGGTACTGAGATACCTGGGTCCCTTCGTGGTTGATACAGTCGTCAGCCCCGCCATGGTCAAGCTCGATCTGCCTTACTCACTCAGGATCCACCGTGTTTCATGTGTCCTGGCTGAAGCCTGTCCGCACCGGCACACACAGGACTGATCCGACTGATCCCCTTCCACCCACCCAGCTCGTGGATGGCCATCCAGCATGGAAGGTGCACCGGATTCAGGACATGCATCGCCAAAGACAGGCTTTCCTGTATCTGGTGGACTGGGAGGGTTATGAACCTGTGGAGTGCTCCTGGATTTCACGGGGCCTCATCCTGGACCCCTCCCTCATCCGGTATTTCTATCAAGCCCACCTGGGCCAGCCAGGTAGGACGCCTGGGGGCTGCCATTGGGAGGGGATACTGTTGCGCTCCCTTGGTGTCTGCTCTGCTCCCCCTCCCTTCCTGTTCTTCCAGGCGCCACAATACGGAGATGATCCTGTACACCTGTCTGCAATCATCACCAGCTGTATTTAAACCCCGGTCCTGCATCTTCACCCTCACCAGAAACTCAGCTTTGCTTGTGTGCTACCTGGCCTCAGTTTGTCTCTGTAATGAACGATTTCGATCCCTCATACACTGGTTCCTCCATTTTCAGTGTTCCTGCTTGCAGTCAGCTCCATCATGGTCACCTGGTCCTGGTTCTTGTTCAGTCCTCTCACACCATCTGGCTGGGGAACTACTCCATTCACCTTTGGTTCAAGTTGGTGTCTCCTTCCTCCAGTGTCATAATTCTTAGAACTTGTACATTTATCAATTCCAAATTGTTTGCAAAATAAATTTGTTAATTTTCTTATTAATTTGGCTCTACATTTTGTGTCCTTTGTCTTTGGTTTAACCTCACCAGGTCTATGTCATCACCCTATGACACTCCAATGTGTGAAAGGCACTCAATTATAAAAGAAACAAAATTCTGCACACAACTGTTTCAATCAAACTAACTCAAATGTCCCGGATGAAACAAACTGCATAAAATTAATATTTCGTCTTTAGTCACCTTTGTTTGATGGCTTTATCTCCATGGAGTGATCATTCCTCAAAAAAGATGCACAATAAGAGAAGGCTCTCTGGCCAGCAGACTTTTTTTCACCCTAGCGACATAAAGTAGCACTACTCCCTGAGAATGCAGAGCCCGGGCTGGCACGTTGAGTTTAATTCGGTCAGCTTGGTAGGGAGGTTCTAGTCTGTGAATAATTTTATAGGTTAATAGCAGAACCATAAACTCTGGTCGCACAGGGACTGGAAGCCACTGAAGAGATGGCAAAATGGGTGTAATGTGGTTGAACTTTCTGCTTCCTGTCAAGAGTCTGGCAGCTGCATTTTGAACAAATTGGAGGCCCCAAAGTAGAACATTGTGGTAGTGCAGGTTGTGCCTTTATACAAGTTTCGTCAGCATACCCAGTGAGATACTATCAAACTTGGTAAATAAATGGACTGTATTTATATAGTGCTTTTCCATCTGCATGAGATGCTCAAAGCACTGTACACATCAATGCCTCTCATTCACCCCGATGTCAGGCTTCTGCCATGCAAGGCGCCCACTACACACTGGGAGCAACTTGGGGATTAGGGACCTTGCCCAAGGGCAAGACTCCAGACTGCTGCAAAGGCGTAAATTGTCAGCTCTATGCCGATGACACAGTCATCCATGTGTCTGCCAAAACTTCCACTCAGGCAGGGCAGCAGCTGACCCAGGCCTTATCTCACATCTTCTCTTGGCTTCAGCAATCACACTTAACCCTAAATGTAAAGAAAACTGCTGCCGTTTGTTTTTCTGTCAAATCACGACCTTTAAATTACCCCTTTGTCGTATCCATTAATGATGAAATAATCCAGGAGGCAATAGAAACAAAATATCTTGGGATCATAATTGAATAAACTTAAAGTTTTCAAAGTCATGTAAAGTACATCTGTAAAAAAGTAAAACTAAACTTACGTTGCTTTCGCTTCATAAGACGGGAGCTGTCACATCAAGCTGCTCTGCTGTACTTACATGCCATGATCTTCTCCCATCTCTCATACTGTCTCACCTCATGGTCACAAACGTCTGCATCCACGCTCAAGCCTGTAATATCTTTGTACAAGCAGGCTATCAAGGTGTCTGACAGAAAGCCTATGAGGTGGCACCATTGTGATATCATCCAAAAGCACAAACTTTTTACATTTGAGAATTTGTACATTTTTGCACACTGAAATTGTTTTTTAAATGTCTACATAATCATGTGTAGATTATGTAGACTGCCCCTCCCTGAGCCTGGTTCTGCTGGAGGTTTCTTCCTGTTAAAAGGGAGTTTTTACTTCCCACTGTCACCAAGTATAAAAAAAATTGATTGATTGATTGATTGATTGGTTTGGCTGTCAGACCTCGAGGCTCTCTCAGACCAAACACCAGAGCCTCTGTGAGCGGGGACTGTGTGGTTCCAAAGCACAGAACATCTTTTGGACAGTCCAGCTTCTCCTCTGCTGGAGCCCGACTGTGGAACTCACTCCCCACACATTTAAAACTGCAGACTGATATTACCACCTTTAATAGGTGTGTGAAACTGTGGCTAAAATCAGGACAGAACTGTGCACATGGTGGTGTATAAAATGAAATGTATCGTATATAGTAGGTGCAATTGTGTAAATTTTGTATTGTGTTAATTCTAAAAGCCCTCTATGGACAGGTGTTGAAAATTAGCATATTTTGCTATAACACTTAAAACATTGCATCTGGTTTGTCCAATGTGAATATGTCCATATTAAATAAATAAATAAATCTTTCCTTGTAAACGGCTGAGACTTTTGGGGATGCTCCTTTTATACCCAATCGTGACCCTCACCTGTTTCCAATTAGGTGTTCTTTGAGCATTCATCAACTTTCCAAGTCTTTTGTTGCCCCATCCCAACTTTTTTGAAACGTGATACAGGCATCCATTTCAAAATGAGCAAATATTTCCACAAAAACAATAATGTTTATCAGTTTGAA
Organism: Thalassophryne amazonica; assembly: GCF_902500255.1. NCBI lineage: Eukaryota > Metazoa > Chordata > Actinopteri > Batrachoidiformes > Batrachoididae > Thalassophryne > Thalassophryne amazonica. The sequence goes on along the minus strand of NC_047113.1, from coordinate 111,617,669 downwards.
CATTAAATATCTTGTCTTTGTGGTGTATTCAATTGAACATAGGTTGAAGAGGATTTGCAAATCACTGTATTCTGTTTTTATTTACATTTTACACAACATCCCAACTTCATAGGAAATGGGGTTGTATAATGTATTCATTAGTCAGTATTTTGCTTATATATATATATATATATATATATATATATATATATATATATATATATATATATATATATACGAGGTCTGTCCAAAAAGTAACAGACCTTTTTATTTTTTTTCAAAAACTATATGGATTTGAATCACGTGTGATTACATCAGCCAAGCTTGAACCTTCGTGCGCATGCGTGGGTTTTTCCACGCCTGTCGGTTGCGTCATTCGCCTGTGAGCAGGCTTTGAGTGAGCACTGGTCCACCCCTCCCATCGGATTTCTTTGTCTGAGAACTTGCTAAGAGACTGCCGCTTTGCTCCATGAAATTTTTTTCAGAAACTGTTAGAGACAGGCAGTTGGAAACCATTCGAAAGATTCATTTGGATATTGGTGAAGATTCTGTCGGCGTCACGCGGATTATGGACTGTTAAAACCTTTTTAAAGATGGCCCACAGCGGCGGAGGGTGGCAGCGCACTGAGCGGCCATCTAGAGGCTGGAACGACCAGATCATTTCTAAACTGAACAAAAAAAAAACACCTCAATGTTGGAAACCATTCAGAAGATTCAGACGGCTTTTGATGGCTTTCAGTCGAGTGAGTATCCGAGAAATTGTGTAAAAGCTGGACATGCCCCAACATGTCCTGTGAGACTTCCAAGATGGAGGTGCTTTTTTGCTGTGTGTCCTGAGCTGCTTCGTGCCGATGCACGAAATCCTCCGCACGTCTTTCATTACAAAATCTCCTGTAACAGTGGAATGTGCCGCAAAAGTGCTATGTCCAGCTCTGTTGCCAATTCTGTGGTAGTCACACGATGTCCCGGATCAACACAGCATTCAGTTTAGAAATGATCTGGTCGATCCAGCCTGTCGAATGGCCGCTCGGTGCGCCGCGTGCCCTCCACCACTGTGGGCCGTCTTTAAAAAGGTTTTAACAGTCCATAATCTGTGTGACGCCGACAGAATCTTCACTGATATCCAACTGAATCTATCGAATGGTTTCCAACTGCCTGTCTCTAACAGTTTCTGAAAAAAATTCATGGAGCAAAGCGGCAGCCTCTCAGCAAGTTCTCAGACAAAAGAAATCCGACGGGAGGGGTGGACCAGTGCTCACTCAAAGCCTGCCCACTGGTGACTGACACAACCGACAGGCGTGGAAAAACTCACGCATCCGCACGAAGGTTCAAGCTTGGCTGATGTAATCACACGTGATTCAAATCCATATAGTTTTTGAAAAAAATAAAAAGGTACAATACTTTTTGGACAGACCTCGTATATATACGAGGGCTGTCCGTAAAGTATAGGTCCTTTTTATTTTTTTCAAAAACTATATGGATTTCATTCATATGTTTTTACGTCAGACATGCTTGAACCCTCGTGCGCATGCGTGAGTTTTTCCACGCCTGTCGGTGACGTCATTCACCTGTGAGCACTCCTTGTGGGAGGAGTCGTCCAGCCCCTTGTCGGAATTCCTTTGTCTGAGAAGTTGCTGAGAGACTGGCGCTTTGTTTGATCAAAATTTTTTCTAAACCTGTGAGACACATCGAAGTGGACACGGTTCGAAAAATTAAGCTGGTTTTCAGTGAAAATTTTAACAGCTGATGAGAGATTTTGAGGTGATTCTGTCGCTTTAAGGACTTTTCACAGTGCGAGACGTTGCGCAGCGCTCTCAGGCAGCGTCATCAGCCTGTTTCAAGCTTAAAACCTCCACATTTCAGGCTCTGTTGATCCAGGACGTCGTGAGAGAACAGAGAAGTTTCAGAAGAAGTCGGTTTCAGCATTTTATCCGGATATTCCACTGTTAAAGGAGATTTTTTTAATGAAAGACATGCGGGCGGATTGCAGTGTCGGCTCGCAGCCGCCGCGACGCTCCGTCACAGGAAAAACACCTCTGCTGGAAGCCTTAAGGACAAGTTGGAACATCTCCAGCTGATAAACAATTTCTCATATACTCACTCCACTGAAAGCCATCAAAAGCCAACTGGATTTTACAAATGGTTATCAACACGGAGGTTTTTTTCCTTTGCCGCCGCGCCGCGTCGGCTGCGTCCCGACGCGCGGACCCGTCCGCACGTCTTTCATTAAAAAAATCTCCTTTAACAGTGGAATATCCGGATAAAATGCTGAAACCGACTTCTTCTGAAACGTCTCTGTTCTCTCACGACGTCCTGGATCAATAGAGCCTGAAATGTGGAGGTTTTAAGCTTGAAACAGGCTGATGACGCTGCCTGAGAGCGCTGCGCGACGTCTCGCACCGTGAAAAGTCCTTAAAGCGACAGAATCACCTGTTTAAAATTTTCACTGAAAACCAGCTTCGATTGCCTCACAGGTTTAGAAAAATTTTGATCAAACAAAGCGCCGGAATTCCGACGAGGCGCTGGATGACTCCTCCCACAAGGAGTGCTCACAGGCGAATGACGTCACCGACAGGCGTAGAAAACTCACGCATGCGCACGAGGGTTCAAGCATGTCTGACGTAAAAACATATGAATGAAATCCATATAGTTTTTGAAAAAAATAAAAAGGACCTATACTTTACGGACAGCCCTCGTATATACATATATATATATATATATATATATATATATATATATATATATATATATATATATATATATATATATATATATATATATATATATATGCTATATCAGAATATTCTATTAAATTACAATTACAATTGCAATACAGATACACATACATATACATGTTCAATACAGATTACAATATAAAGCGCCTTGGGGCAACTGTTTGTTGTGATTTGGCGCTATATAAATAAAATTGATTTGATTTGATTTATTACTGTTAATCCCAATATGAATATTAAAATATGACAACCATTTGTCCTGTATCATAGCTACATAAGTAAGATGTTTTCCTCATCAGCGCCAATAGGCAGTAGCGGTCGATGCAGCGTCTGTTCTTTGTAATTTCTATGATCAACTCATACTCCTGATAAATCACACCTGTGTTAAAGGAAGTGTCACATATAAAAAGAGAACTGCACCAGACATCAAAACTCAGTATGGAGCTGGAGCTAACACCATAGAATATCTCTGCATCACCTGCCATAAACCAGTCCACAATCGTCACCTATGACAGTGCTGTGTTTTACTAAATAATGAATGATTCTTCATATGTCTATGAATAGTCTTTTTTTTTTTTTGTCTGTGAATGGTCTTTTTTGTGTCTCTGAATGGTCCGTAAATCTCTTCAAACCTCCTTAAAACCACCCCATAACAAGTAACTTCTATGATTAGGAATTCATGCATTTCCAGACATCATCTTCCAAAGCAAGGGTGTCATGTGGAGAACAGTGTTTATCTGTGATGACGAATCCTGGGAACAGGTCAGATTAAAAGATTTTATTTAATCCATGAGCCGGCTTCTAAAGTTTTAGCTTTGGTTGTTAGCTCCATGTCTTCTTCTCCATTTTTTGTAGAAGCGTTCCATACAGGCCTGCCATATGTACTACACCATATTCATGTGGTTTTACTGGATCTGTGAGAACGGAGACATTTCTTGAATGCACTTTTTGAAAATAAGAAAGAAAAAGACTGTATAGGAGAAGTTCAGTTTCAGTGTGGACAAGGCCTTAAAAACACATGGGATGAAATTAAATTAAAATAATTGTGACAGTCCCCGTTGTTCTGTAGCGGGGCGGCCATAATCAGGGGCACATGGGCCCGGTGTCCCTGTCTCTTATTTAAGTGAGCCCAGCTAATTCATTTTGTTCTCTCCCCCTCTTGTCACTGTCCTCTGAGCCACGGGCACGTGACAAGAGTGGGGGCTCGTCCTTTAAATTTAATTTTGTAGTCAGCGCGTTTAGTTTTTGTAAATTTATTTGGTAAAGTTTGTTTTTAGGCCTGTTTTTTGTGTTGGGGCTTTGCCGCACGCTGATTACATGAATAGAATCCGGTGCGCACCTGCTATTGCGCGTTCATTTGTTTGTTTGTGGAGACACGCGAGAGGTTGAAGTTAATTGTATGTTTTTGATCCAAGGTGAAGGTAAGTGCTGTCTCATGCTGCATGGTGTTTCGGAGTCCTCGTTAGGCTTTAGTGGCTTTTCTTATAAGGAGATTTGCCTGCTTTTGTTTTGTGAGGGCAGCGGGTGAACGTGGCTACAGCTTCGGCTTGGGAGCGCGTCCGTGGTGTTCTGGGGGTGCCAGCTTGCTGGTCGCTGCTCAGACCCATCGGGTTTTAGTGCATAAATACCCACCATATGAGACCGCAAGAAGACCAGGTAAGCAGGTAGATTTGGGGTTAAGTAGTTCAGGGCGGGGGACTCCAAGGGACGTGCTGTCCCTCAGCCTTGATTATGCGAGATTGGCAGTTTGCATTCAGTTCGGTTCACATTAGTTTTCTCTTGTAACCATGGTTTCTGTTTCGCATTTTTTTCTCCACTCCTTCTGAAAATTTTTTGGAAAATTGTCAAAAGAAACATTTACTGCAGATAGCTAAACACTATGGCATTACAGTGGGAAATAATACACGCAAAGATGATGTTAGAGATATAATCACTGCTGCGCTCTTTAATAAAGGCGTCCTGACGAGGGGGAGAGCACACAGTCAGGTTTATATGTCAATTCTAAACCCGAGCTGTCTGTTTCGTTTGAGCAGCGTAAGGAATTAATGTTGCTGCAAATGAACAAGAGAAAAGTAGAAAAGATGCTGAACTTCAACTGGAACAATGAGACTGAGAACTGAAGCTGAAAAAGAGGTTCAGTTGGAACGTGTCAGACAAGAGACTGAAAAATGAGATTGGAATTGGAACACTATAAATTGAATTTGATTCGAGATGGTAAGGTTATAGGCGAGGTGAGTGAAGAATCATTTTCCTCTGCTGTTTGTAGGCCTGCTCCTAACATGTTTGACGTGGGTGCTAGTCTGCACCTAATGCCAAAGTTTAATGAAAAAGATCCAGATACTTTTTTCGTTCTGTTTGAGCGCATTGCACATGTTAAAAATTGGGCGGATTGTGATAGAGCTTTGTTGTTGCAGTCCGTGTTTACTGGTCATGCCCAGGAGGCTTATTCTGCGTTGAGTGCTGCAGAGTGTATGGATTATGCCAAAATAAAGGCTGCAGTTCTAAAATCCTACGAATTAGTCCCAGAAGCTTATCGCCAGAAATTCAGGAATTTTGAGAAAAATGATGTCAAACTCACATGGAATTCGTTAGAGATTTAACCTGTCAATTTAATTGTTGGTGTTCTGCTTTGAATATTGACACTTCTGAGGGTTTGTCAGAGTTAATGGTCCTGGAGCAGTTTAAGAACTGTATTCCTCAGAGTGTAGTACTTATGTTACTGAACAGAAACCCAGCACTGCTCTGAAGGCAGCTGAGCTGGCAGATGATTTTGTCCTGACTCACAAGGGGGCTGTGGGTGAACTTTTTCCATCTAGGACCAAGCCTATAGTCAATGAAAGTCGCTCCTACTCGCAGACCTTTGCGCAGGGTCGCTCTGCTTCATTCAGAGGGCACTCTAGCAGGTGTAACTATTGTCAGGCGACGGGCCACTGGAAGTCTCATTGTCCTGCGCTTAAGTCTAAAAGCAGGCATAAAATGCACGTACCTTCAGCTCCTGCTCTGTTAGCTTCAAACAATAAGTCCAGGGAAAAGTTCGATAAAGCGTTTGCTCCTTTTATCCATGATGCGTATGTGTCCATTGTGGGGAGCGAGCAGCATGTTCATATTAAGATTCTGCGTGGCACAGGGGCTACACACTCATTTATAGTGGCTTCTGTGCTTCCATTCTCCTCTGCTACAGAATGGGGACTCTGTCCTTATGCATGGGATGGAGCTGGGTGTGGTCTCCGTGCCGAAGCACACAATTATGTTAGAATGTGGGTTTATTAATGGTCTGGTGATTGTAGGCGTGCGCCCCGCTCTACCACTTCCTGGGGTTTCATTGATTTTAGGCAGTGATTTGGTTGGTAGTACGGTGTGGCCGAGGTCTCCTTTGCCCCGTGGTGACCCTGAGCCACGCGCATCGTCTCCGTTTGAAGAGCAGGGTCCAGAGGTGTTTCCGGCTTGTGTCGTGACGCATGCTCAATTCCGTGCGTCTGAGTCGGATGTGCTTGAGAGCTCAGTCTTGTTGCCTGAGCTCCCCTCATCTGTCTCTGTGAAGGAATGGAAGTCAACATCAAAAGTCTGATCAACTCTTTCAGTTTTGTTTGAAAATGTTCTTCCAGTGGACAAGGTACAGAGTGCTGCTCAGGGTACTTCATGCAGGAGGGTCGCTGGTGCGCAAGTGGGTCCCATGTATGGTGACTTTGTTGGTGAGCCCATTTTCCAGATTGTTGTTCCTGAAATGTTTCATGATGATGTGCTCAGAGTTGCCCATGATGACTCTGGTCACTAGGTGTGAAGAAAATTGTGTGATAGAGTGCTGTGTTATTTTTTCTGGCCTAGGTTAAAATGTGATGTGTCAAAATACATTAAAACTGTCACGTTTGTCAGTTAACTGCAAAGCCAAACCAAATACTTAAGCCTTGCACCCCTGTGTCCCATTCCAGCCATAAGCAAGCCTTTTGATCACATTATCATAGATTGTGTGGGTCTGCTTCCTCCCTCAAAATCTGGCTCCTCCTATTTGTTAACAGTGATGAGCCAAGCAACATGATATCCTGCTGCATTTCCATTACGTAAAATTACAGCTCGGTCAGTCATTAAAGCTTTGTCTAATTTCATGTCAATTTTTGGCATCC